>NW_027491831.1:157500-666749 GCF_021521415.1 Bidens hawaiensis | reverse complement strand
CAGCCTGATGGGCTTGGGTATAGGCCTTGTTTGGATTTTAGTAATGAGTATAAGAAATCAAGTGTTGAGATTTTGAAAGAAAGGTCAAAGTATTTGGTGGTGGTTGTGTCTGGTGGTATGAATCAACAAAGAAACCAAATTGTTGATGCTGTTGTCATTGCTAGAATTCTTGGTGCTACTCTTGTTGTACCAATCTTACAAGTTAATGTTATTTGGGGAGATGAAAGGTATTTTGTTAATCTTTAACTTTTTTTCCTTTTTTTTTTTTTTTTTTTTGTAAATTTGTTCTGTTTTTCAAATTTGATTCTTGTAAAATTGTTCTCTGTCAAGATTTTTTATTTTTGAAAATTTACAGAAAATTGATTGTCTTTTTGAGTTAATTTTCATCTTTTTTCTTGGCTTTTTGGTAAATATTCAAATACTCTGTTACAAAAATTGTCCTTTTTCACTTAAATTTTTATTTTGAAACACACCCTTTTGAGTTGTCACCATTGATCTTTCATGGGATCAGCCTTTTCTTATTAATTCATAAATTTTGAGTCAACCTGTTTTCTTGATCCATATTATTATCATTTAAAAAAAAAATATTTTCATTGTTGTTGCAGTGAATTTTCAGATATATTTGATGTGGAACACTTCAAGGAAGCTCTAGCAGATGATGTGAGGATCATCTCATCATTACCATCTAACCATTTGATGTCAAGACCAGTGGAAGAGAAACACACTCCCCTTCATGTTTCCCCTCAATGGATTCGGGGCCGATACCTCAAAAGGGTAATCATCGTTCCGTTATTCGAATTTTACCTAAAATACGCGGTTTACCAAGTCAAGCAGTTAACTTTAATGATTCCAAGATTCAAACTTTAGCCAAAAAACATCATACATTGTTGCATTTAGTCATCTGTTAGCCGTTTGTTGACCAATTCGACGTTCTTACAATTGCATGTGTGTTTGTTTGTCATTACAGATGAAACGAGAAGGCGTTTTGTTGTTACGCGGGTTAGACTCGAGGCTGTCAAAGGATCTTCCTTCTGATCTCCAAAAGCTTAGATGCAAGGTAGAATAACCTAATTTAATAAAAGACTATTTTGTTAATTATTAAAACATGAGGGCGTTGAATATAAATACACGTGCGCTGATCATAATACGTGTTTATAACTTGTTTAGGTTGCCTTTCACGCCTTGCGATTTGCACCACCGATTCGTGAGCTAGGAAACAAGCTCACGGAGAGAATGAGGAGCAAAGGGCCTTATCTTGCTCTTCATCTTAGAATGGAGAAAGATGTTTGGGTTAGAACTGGCTGCCTTCCGGGCTTGAGCCCGAAGTATGATGAGATTATCCGTAATGAAAGAAAAAGTCGGCCTGAGCTCTTAACTTCAAGATCAAACATGACCTACCATGACGAAAACTTGCTGGTCTTTGCCCGTTAACCGCCTTGGAGGTCTCTCGGTAAGCCAATTTCCATCAAGCAAAGCTTAATTATTACTTATTTGTAGAGGTGGCAAAACGGGCGGGGTTGGTCCAGTCATGTTGGGCCGGTTAATACACTTTGTGGGTCTGTGTTGGCCAGTCATGTTGGGCCAACCCAGTCACATTTGGCCGGCCCATGCACTTTATGAGTCTTAGTCGGCCCAATCATGTTGGGACGACCCAGTCACGCTTGGTGGGCCCAGTCACATAGCCGGCTCATACACTTATGAGTCTGGGTCGGCCAGTCATGTTGGCCGACCCATACACTTTATGGGTCGGGTCAAAATACCATCTATAGTATTTTTTTGTTCCTACCTGATGATATGGACCTGCAGGCTTTTAAAGGCACTTGGAGTACCAAAAAATGGGCGAATCTTTTGGGCAGGCGGTGACCCGTTAGGGGGTAAAGAAGTATTATCACCATTAATGACCAAATTTCCTCATTTCTACAACAAAGAAGACCTAGCATTAGCCGGAGAGCTAGGCCCGTATGCTAAAAAGGCATCCATCATGGCTGCCATCGACTACATTATCTCTGAAAACAGTGATGTGTTCATGGCATCTCATGGCGGTAACATGGGTCATGCACTCCAAGGATACCGGGCTTATTCGGGACATAAAAAGACGATTACGCCCAACAAACGACAAATGCTGTCTCATTTTCTTAACACGTCTCTTCACGAAGACGAGTTTAATAAGATAATATTGGGTTTACATCGGGACTCGATGGGGCAGCCCGAGATTAGAACTAGCAAAGCCGGACGTGATGTTACAAAGTTTCCGATACCCGAGTGTATGCGCAATGATTCATCTATTTAAAAGCATATAACATGATTCAACAAGTTATTGGGAAGATCTTCTTTTGATTCTTGAGGTTGAGGGGAGTGGAAACAAGTGTTCATGGATGTGGAGATATTCATTGTTTTAATTATTATACAGATGTATACTAGATTAGTAACATGTATATAAAAATTATACAATAATATATATAGTCATATTAACCTCCCTATTTTTGACATATGATGTCAACTGTATGTTGTAAACTCATTTCGAAGTGTTTAAAGATTATCATTGGCACAAATTCGCACCTTCCGTCTTCAATTGTTTCTGACTCTATGTAAACTCAATAATTCCAGCTCAGCTCGTTTAATTTCCTAGGGCTCGAGTTGGGGCCTAGGCTTGTTTCGAGCTCTACCTTTGGCTCATGAGTAAATTTACAACCTCATGTACCAAATACACTCGTTTAGCCTTGTAAGCCTAATCAAACTCGATATATGTAACTCGAGCTCTAACTCGTTTATTAAATGAGCTCCATTTTAAAATCATACGTTGTTTGAAGTTAGCCCGTTGTGTCATACGTTATCAAGCTGGTTTCAAGTAGCTCAAGTACAGCTCAACAAAAAAACTAATGTAATTTTATTTTTTTTACTATTGGATTTTCAGTTAAAAGTTAGTTGAAAGTATATATGTTGGTGTCATGAATATCTTTTGTCATTGTGATGTGGGATTAGCATTGTGGCTAGATTGTGCACACTTTTGCACTTAGGTAATAATTCTTGTTTTGTTATAAAAGAAAAGAAAAAAAAGGTGAAGACAAAAGAGGGCAGGGACCACATTGGTTTAGGTCCCCATTGGTCCATACTGATTCTCTTCCTTGTAGTTAGTGGTGCAGGAACCTGGGTGGCAGGGCAGGTCAGACTGGTCCAAGCCAGGTGAGCAACAACCCATAAAGTAAAGCCTCAGGTAAAGAGATCTTTACATTTGACAAAGTTGGAGTTAAAAGATTCAAAAAAACCTGGTTTTGAGTGTGGAATTTCAAGTTTTCTCTAGATTCATGGTTCGGTTCGCTTTAGTTATGGGTTACAACGGTTTGTGTTTCGTTTAGCTCGAGTAACCGTTGGTCTGAACACGATCCAAATGAAACTCATTCAGTTAAGAAGTTAAAATGAAATTTAAAATAAATAAGGAAACAAGCTCATTAATGCAAAATGAATGAAAACACTATGATGTACTATCTATAAAAAAGTTTATAAAAAGCGAAATATAAACGATTGTTTGATATATAGAGATATCAAACAAATGGAATTTAAAGAGTAAATAAAAACCCGAAACATTAAGAGGGGTAATGCTTTGCCCTCTCATCGCCTACTTTTTCAGCTTTCATATTTGTTGCTTGTTATCTCTTACAAGTTGGTTCCACATTACCCTATTATGAATCATTATTAAGTTGGACATAAGGGGTCTCATCCAATAAATGTAACATGTCCTTCCTTACACAAGCAAATACAAATACTTTTTAACTTAAGAATTCACACACTGAAAAGTTATAATCAAACCATTAAAAAGAATTAATTTACTTGAGCCGAGTCCTGTGTTTTTTTAATGATGACCTATCGGAGATCCGATGAGATTGGGATCAATTTGAATGGTTTGATTACTGAAACAGATGCGAATGATGTGGAGATTACCGATCGATTGGAAACATATCAAGATTACAATTTCATCATTTATAATACAAAAAAAGACCTACAAATTCCTTAACCTATATTCAGTAGTATAAGACCATAAACACGCATACACGATACATTTTAACTATATAAGATCATAAACACGTATACATAATACATTTGACCATAAACACACATACGTGATACATTTGAACTAAAAAGACCAAAAACACACATGGTACATTGGGTATACACGTGAACCCAATAGGCAAAGCCGTAAAGGTAATGAGTAATAGTAACCTGTTACCTGATGAGATGAAACCGGGCCATATTGTCAACACTAGTTGTATTATAAAAGCCCATTTTTCTCAATTGAGCCAGTTATTGCAGTTTTGGCTTTTTAAGTTTTTTTTTTTTTTGAGAGTATTCAGTTTTCTAGGAGCACAGATTACAGCCCATTGAGTATTAAGCAAATTAGCTAAATTTGACTAACAGAAGTACTTTCATTGCCTATACTACATAGAAAAGTAGACAAAATAGTATTGTTAGATCAAACAACAATACGACCCGTATTGAACAACACAAATTTATTCATTGTGACCCGTTACACCTTACCGGTCAATTTAGCCAAACACAACCTTCAAAAGTCAAAACAACCCACATTATGTAACCAAAATCCCACCATAGCACCCGCACTTAGTTAATGTCGACCAGAAATTGTGTGTCTTTTGCTTTCCAATCGTAATTCACAAACTCACAAAATTTGTTTATGTTAAACAGCCCGAATCCGTAAGCAGCAAATCTATAGTTTTCCCTTCCAGCTTCGCCACTTCCCGTAAAGATATTCATTCACCTGTTACTGTTCTCATGAACCACGTACGTTCTTCTTGATCAAAGATTTCATACAAACGGGATGACACATGACGACTCGTCCACACAAGATTGTGGCCATAACGGTGAAAGAGCCACAACTTTCCCAATAAATATCAGAGTCGGTGATACAAGTTGTTCCGATGTTATTTTATCAGCAAGATCCTTCAACTCTGCTAATACCTGCATAATGTTGCAACATTAGTCAAAATCCCGACCTGTTACACAATTCTTCATCTATGTGTGTGTATAGATATATGTAATATATGTGTACTTACAATGCGTTGCTGTGGTGTGGTTCCACGCTCAACCGCAGCTGCAGGTGTGTCGGGTGGTAAACCATGTTGAATTAACTTTGAAACAAGTGCAGGGAGAGTAGATAATCCCATGTAAACAACTAAAGTTGAGTCAGGATCGGCTGCATTCTCGGCTACAAAAAGAGGGTCGGTCCCACCTTTTCTTGAGTGCCCGGTTAGAAACCGAACACTGTTTGCTACTCCCCTGTGTGTTAACGGAATACCCAATTCTGCTGCTATCCCTGAAGCAGCAGTTATGCCTTCAAAAAATACAAGTCAATGACTATTAGTAAAATGTCTAATACGCCCTTTATAGTTAGTTATTTAAGTTAGTTAGGTAGGTACCGGGAATAACTTTTACTTGAATGCCTTTTTGTTGAAGAAAATCCATCTCCTCGCCACCTCTTCCAAACACCTATAAAAACCAAACCGTTTAAAAAATTAGGAAGCCGTGATTATCGTGAAGAGTTTTAAACAATAAAAGATTTGTATATGGAAAACGTACCAACGGGTCCCCGCCTTTAAGCCTCACAACGTTTGCCCCGACTTCAGCAAAACTCAAAAGCAACTCATGAATCTCCTCCTGCATACATAACCACACATTATCCAAAAAGCGACAGAAAACAAGAATACATAAATAAACCAGTTAACGTGTGTAATTTATGTCGTTTTAATTATGTCGCTTTACAATGATTTTAGCAGCATTTTGCAAACATGGATATAATCTTGAAAATTTTAAACTTTTCACAAGTCTAAAACATATCACAATAGTTCACCTGACACAACAGCTATAAACACACACAGAAGTATGATATGATAAAAGTTAAAACCAACCATTTTGGCCTAAATGTTACAATGTATAAGAATCAACAAAAAAATTTACGCCCAAAATTATTATTATAGGCCTAACCTTTTTTTTCTCGTCATAAGATTTTCAAGCTTATATGGCAAAATAGAACGGTTTTCAAAAACTAAAAAACTGAAACTTGTAGGTTTTCGTTCGGGTTGAGCACAAAACTGATCCACGCACACCCCTAGATAAAACTATCAGTTTTAACAAACTTGATTGATTTTTATAGCCAATCTATTCCAAAACCACAGTCCAGTTTAACTTCTACTAGTCAAATTAGTAACACATTTTAACTACAAATATTAACTAAAATATAAAAATATCAAGCAACCTAGAACCCTAATCCCATAAAGCTTCAAGCTTTCCATAACCTCTTTCACAACAACCACATACATGTAATGTAATCATGAACAAATGCATACCTGTGTTCTGCTATGGTACCCAGCAGTCTTGCCAACATAAAGCATTCTCGCATTCGGACCGACCAGCTCCAAGACATCATTAGACACCAACCGGTCATACAACAACAAGTCCGCCTTCTGTATCACCTTCAACGCCTTCACCGTCAGCAAATCCGGGTCACCCGGACCCGTACCCACCAAATACACATTCCCAGGACCCGAATTCTCATACCCATTTCCTCTCTCCCTCTTCTCCCTCAACACGCCCAGCAGATTCTTCAGCTCAGGCAGCTGAAGGGCAATTTCGTAATCTCGGGTTGAAAAGTTTGAGTCTTTATTGTCATTATTGGGTAATGGGTTTTGACCCGATTCGTTTTTGAAAACCCAGCTGTCGCGTTGGTAGCGTTCGATTGAGTGTTTTTCGGTGAAGGGTGAGTGGGAACATGATGTGTAATTGATGGAATTTGGGGGTTTTGGTTTGTGGGTTTGTGGGGTTTTGAATTGGGTTATTAGAGATTGAGATGAATGGAGTTTAGAGAGTAGAGCCATTGGGTTGAATTGAATTTGAATGTTATGAATTGGAGTGAATGCACATTGATGATTTAATATGTATGGTGGAAGAAGAGAAATTGGATTTGAAAGTGGAAGTGGAAGCTTTTGATGAAGGTGAGAAGGCAAAGGCAAAGGCAAAGACAAAGGCAAAGGAAGTGTGTAGCTTTTGGGAGTTTGAGAGAGGCAGGCGGCTATGATGTGAATGTGATTTGGAGATGCTGATCAAACAATTTTTGTCCTTATTTTTAAGGTACTTGTACCTTTTTGGTCCTTGTGTTGGCAATTTGCAAGTTGAAGTTGATGTTGTTTGGATTGTTTTGATGAGTCGCGATTGATTCAGGAGCATCTACAACATCAAACTCGTAACATTATATTTCAAACTTATAACAAAAACATCATTTTCTTTCATAACAACATACATTTACAAACCTTACTAAAATAATATTAAATGTGTATATGTGAGAGGGGGTGCTACATCATTGTTTCTTTATAAGTTTGCAGGAAATGACTTTACATCCAAAACCTTTGGAGTTTGTGTCCTCCAAGTCTGTCAACTGTCATGTAAATCCAAACATAGAGAAAATGAGCTTATTGTGGATGCTATTACCCTTTATGCCGCAAAAGCCACAAGCTCTCGTTACTTGTTAATGATTATGTTATATTACAGGGGTAAAAAGTTTCTAAGTTTATATTACAAGACTCTTCTTATACCAAATTAAGGAGTTTGAAATTATGATTTTACATTTAAACATAAAAAAAAACTCAAAAACAATCGAGCTTTTTTTACCTCGAGGGTTGTATGAGAAGCTCCTTCAAGCCTGAGCCTACTATTATATGTTAACTATATTGACAATCTAAACCGCACAACCGAACTCGAGCCAAACTTTGGCTCGTTTAAGGTACTACACAAGCTCAAGCCAAACTTAGACTCATATAAGGGTTTTCTCAAAATATATAAAAAGAATAACTTTAATTGTTTTTTTTTTACAAAAGTGTTTCAAATTAAAGGACTCAATTACAATAAAGAGGCAGGTAAGCGGGCAACAAGCTGCGCCGCCACCCCCTTTTGAATGGCAAAACCGATCCTACTGAAAATAAAATTAGTAATGTATACAAGTCAATTATAAAATTATAAGCGACCTAGGCCTAAGCTTGAAAAAACAACTCACGAGCTAAACTCGAGCTCGAGCTCTCATAAGTCAAAACAAATCGAGCTCAGGCTCGACTCAGCTCATTTACACCCCTGTTTTATTATAGTTAGACCCGTGCCATCACCTTCTGCCTGGAAATTGAATGGCCATGCCCCTACTATATAGGTGACTGAAATTTATTCTGCTTTTTTTATAAATGTTCATTAGATTTTTCAATGAGAATTACATGATACTTGAAAGCTTAAATACATGTATCATTTGATAGAGTCCCTTGTCTTTTGAATAGGAGGCCGGTCTCAAATTCAGATCCGGACATGAAATATATTACGGCGTAGTTTGGAGAAGTGTAGAAGTAACATAAATCATATAATGAGATACATTATTCTGTATTTAGACCTCATATATTAATTTGGACTATGATCTAATAACTTATGGTAAACAAGACTGTGTTGTAAGTTTCATGATATTCTTCCATGCTTAAGTTTTTGTAATTTCAATTTTTTAATTGTCTGTTTCATGAAAGAGTAACCATATATGTTGACTGTACGTATTGGCTATTTTCTAAATAGAGTATTTGCAAACGCAGGTCAACATGGTTGTTCCAAAAAAAATGCATGTCAACATGAAAATATGAAGACCGAATGGGGTTGGTCATATTGCAAATACGGCAGCCCAATAAGCCTAAACAGCGAAACCGTTAGCAACTGGTATAGCTTAAACATTAGTAACGGTTTGGTTTCGGTTATAAATGACTGAAATCGTTACTAACAGTTTGGCTTACTGTTTGAAAAAAAACCGTCAAAACAAGATCGTGAACACCCCTAAATGCAATTGAACTTCTCAAATTGCTTGATTGTCATGCAAATGGCACTTAGTCACAAGGTTCTACAGAGCAAAGATTGATTAGAAACCTATAGAAAATTACATAGCATGTAGAAAAGGGTAAAGATAGGGAGTATATATTGCGTTTGGCTTCTTGGAATGTAGGAACACTAAATAGTAAGTTGCTAGAATTGGTAGATGTGCTTAGAAGACGTAGGGTTCAAATAGCATGCCTCCAGGAGACTAAGTGGAAAGGGCATAGAGGGGCTGAGTGTAACGGGTATAAGTTGTGGTACTCGGGATCTGATGGAGCTAGGAATGGAGTGGGGATCCTAGTGGCTAAGGAACTACACACTAGTGTGGTGGAGGTGATAAGACATAATGACAGGATTATGGTGTTGAGATTAGTACTAGGAGAGGAAGTAATGGCAGTAGTCTGCGCCTACGCGCCTCATGTAGGCTTAGGGGACCAGGAAAAGAGAGAATTTTGGGATTGCCTGGACGCAGTGGTAGGGTGCATACCTAGGGGTGAGAGGATTTGTATAGGAGGTGATTTTAATGGACACATTGGTAAGGCTAATGATGGTTTTCAAGCCGTACATGGGGGTTTCGGTTTTGGTGAAAGGAATGAGGCAGGAACAGAACTCCTAGAGTTTGCGGTGGCCCATGACCTAGGAATTATAAATTCTTATTTTAGGAAACAAGACCCTCAGTTGATCACTTTTAGCAGTGGCGGACGCGACACGCAAATTGACTACCTTTTAATGAGGCAAGGAGACCGACGTTGGTGGAAGGACTGCAAAGCCATACCTGGGGAGACAGTGGTGGCTCAACATCGTCTGCTGGTAACAGATATAGGTTTCAGAAATAAGCTGACTGTTCGTGAGAAGAAAGGTACACCTAGAATTCGATGGGGAAATTTGAGGGACGAAAATCTCCTACTGTTTAAGGATAAACTCAGATTGCAAACGCAGGCTCGACTGAATGGGGACTCAACTCTTATATGGGAAGCTATGGCTACAAAGATCATTCAAATAGCAAAGGAGACTCTCGGGGTCACAACAGGAAACGTAGGTGGGCATAAGGAGTCTTGGTGGTGGAACGAGGCTGTACAAGATAAGGGACAAACAAGGATGTTTTAGGGAGCTTATGAGGTGCACGAATGAGGAGGAGCGCGCAGAATTGAGGGAGACCTACAAAACGGCCAAGAGAGAGGCGAAGAAGGCAGTGACGGAAGCAAAGAACGCGGCTTATAAACAGATGTATGAACGTTTAGAAACAAAAGAGGGGGAACATGCTATGTTTAAGATTGCCAAAGCCAGGGAGCGTAGAAGGCAAGATCTAGGTCCGGTGAAGTTCATAAAGGATACAAATGGGCAAGTACTAATCAAGGAGCAGGACATCAAGCTAAGATGGCACACTTATTTCCACAACCTTTTCAATAATGGGAGAGCTTACCAAGAAGAACATGACAACACAACCTCCCAACGATAACAACCGAATAACTGCTATTGCCGACGGATCACACGAGAAGAGGTGCATACTGCACTTAGGAGGATGGGATAGGCTAAGGCGGTTGGCCCAGACAACATACCCATCGAGGTGTGGAAGTGTCTGGGAGAGGAAGGAGTCATGTGGTTAACTACCCTGTTCAATATTAAATCTGGTAAGATGCCAGACCAATGGAGGAGCAGCGTTGTAGTTCCTATCTATAAGAACAAATGAGACGCCCAATGTTGTGGTAACTACCGAGGAATCAAACTACTAAGTCATACTATGAAACTCTGGGAAAGAGTGATTGAGGTTAGACTTAGACGAGAAACTCAGGTTACGGTGAACCAATTTGGATTCATGCCGGGGCGTTCCACCACAGAGGCAATACACCATATAAGAAGATTGATGGAAAAATATCGGGAGAAGAAGCGTGACCTGCATATGGTGTTTATTGACCTAGAAAAGGCCTACGTGTGCCACGACAGGTGCTTTGGGAGTGCTTAGAGGGTAGAGGAGTACCCAGGAAATACATAGAGATAATTATGGATATGTATACCAGGAGTGTAACAAGTTTCCGTGCGCTAGTGGGTGATACTGATTTCTTCCCTGTAGAGGTAGGTCTTCATCAGGGGTCAGCGCTGAGCCCGTTTCTTTTTGCAGTAGTCTTGGATGAGTTGTCAAAGTTGATTCAGGGGACGCTCCCATGGTGCATGATGTTCGCAGACGATATTGTGTTACTTGCTGAGAGAAAACAAGATATAAACATGAGACTTGAGGAGTGGCGAACAGCCTTAGAGACAAAAGGTTTAAGGATTAGTCGATCTAAGACGGAGTACCTCCACTGTGCTTTTGGAGGGGTAAATGACAATGAGGATGCGCAGATTACCATTGAAGGGCAAGTGATCCCGCAGGTAACGAAGTTCAAGTATCTAGGATCATTTGTTCAGAGCGAAGGGGAATTAGACAGTGATGTGACCCATCGAGTTCAGGTAGGATGGGGTAGATGGAAAGCAGCACAGGTATATTGTGCGACAAGAGTTTCCCAACTAAACTAAAGGGAAAATTTTATAGGGTTGCAGTTAGACCTGCAATGCTATATGGAACAGATTGTTGGGCCATCAACAAGGCACAAGTGCGGAAGATGGAGGTAGCAGAAATGAGAATGCTACGTTGGATGTGGGGGCACACAAGGTTAGACCGAATAAAAAACGTCGTGTTTCGGGAGAGATTAGGGGTGGCGAACATAGCAGACAAGATAAGAGAGTGGAGATTGAGATGGTTTGGACATGTGAAGAGAAGACAAACGACGAATCCTGTTAGATCCATAGAAAACATTACTATAGAGGGGAGAAGGGGTAGAGGCCGACCTAAATTGACTTGGGATGAGAGGTTTAAGCATGATTTGATAGACCTAAACCTCTCCGAGGACATGGTTGAGGATAGGGATTCTTGGAGAAGTAGAATTAAAGTTAAGGATTTTTAGGGAGAAAAGAATACCTTAGGGCTTCTATTTATCTTATTTTAGTCACATGCCATAATAATATTTTCTCTACATAAATAGTATTAATATCATTATTATTATTATTATTATTATTATTATTATTATTACTATTATTATTATTACTTTTGAACTCTGATTTCCTTTGTATTGCTTCATACATATGTACGTTAGAGCCGAGGGTCTCTCTGGAAGCCACCTCTTTATCCATGTGGATAGAGGTATGGTGTGCCTACATCCCACCCTCCTCAGACCCTACTTATAGCTATGCTATTGGTGGGATTTTACTGGGTATGATTGATTGATTGATTGACATAGCATGTAGAATTGTAGACTATAATTCATTTGCAATAATGGTAGAATAAGCTGAAAGTGGGAAACAAGGAATGAAATCACAAATGGAAAACTGTTTTCCCTGACTTTGTTCACCATTACTCTACTACACAAACAACTACAAGGATGGTTTCTCCGACCATCTTGACTGCCGAAAATGGTCTTAAACCAATACATTTATATAAGTAGAGGTTCGATGTAGAGCAAATCTCAATCAAGGATTCCATATAATCTTGATACGAGAATTTAAATCATGTTGGATTGTAAACGTCTTCCCAATTCCAAGTTTATCATCCCAGACTTTCGAAGCATCCATCACGCCTTTTGATGTTCGATCAGGATCACCTTCACTTCTCCTAGGAACCAACTCAACTCCAAACAAACTTTTATTGTCACTACATAAAGAAAACGAAATCAAACCGCATGCTGAATTCAACCAAGTGATGTGCCTCAATGAGCTGAAAGAAACATATCCTATATATGATGCCGCAGATGTAAGTGCCTCATGCCCGGCCTCAGCTTCAGAACACACGTCTTGTTCCTGCTTGATACTTATTGTAATACGTGGAGACTCTACTTGACGTATGAGGGATATTAAGAACCCACAAAAATCATTTGTCCAACTATTCGGAAGCTGCAATATAAATGTATTCCCACTAACAAGCCCATTTGTCATATACCTATGTGGATTATTATAATATGAAAACGTGATACTAATGAAGCGTTCTTCAATAGCATTACCCTGACAAAAGAACACAAACACAAACAAATTGAGCTCGGGTTAATTAACTTAGTTAAAGATTTAATTTCAAAAGGTAGAGTCTCACCGCAAGCATGGGATACACTATCTTCTTTCTGATAAGTTTACTGTTCTGCAGAAATGAGACTTTCCACAACCATTTACATTTTGAAATGTCACCAACAGATTCAAGTGAGGTACAAAAATCTGCTATAAGAATAGCTATGCTTGATGGAAGATCCACGATTTCTACAAGGTTTTCACATCGTGACACGTCTAGCCATTTGAGCCTCGGAACTTGCAAGAGTCTAACATTTAGCTTTGAAAACTTATTTCTTGTTAGATGGAGTTCTTCTAAGTTTGGTAACTTCCAGACATCAGAACTTATTTCCTCATCTCCCAAATTGCACTTGTTAAGAACTAACTTTCTTAGTCTTTTGTGAAAAAATTGTAACCCAACGCCACGGCCGTGTAGATGGGCACCGGATCCCTTCGGACCTGGAGAACGTGTGACGATGAGTCGGGGTTTACCTTTGTATTTGTCGTTGTTATGAGGTGACGAAGGTGTGCGCTCCATTAAAAAACATTCTACACTTTGTGATAGTTGAATAAATTTTGTGTCGCCACATAGAGTGCTGAGACCATTGGCCCAAAAGGTTAAAAGAAAGTTCTGTCTATAAGATGCAACTTCTTTCCCGTGCGTAACTAATTGAGAATTATTTATTTTCTCCATGTGATTTTCGATCACTGTGAGCTTAAATAGTTTGACGCATCCTGAAAACACAAGACTCTCGAGTTTCTTTATATGGGTAATGGGTGGAAACGTCTTAAGGTTGACACAACCCTGTAGAATCACACAAAGAAGTCTTTGCAGACGTCCCAGTGATGGATGGATATCTTCTAGATACGGACATCCATAAATCATAAGCCTTTCAAGATTTGGAAGTCCATCAAAATCTGGTGTCATGTTGAGGTTTTCCAATCCTTGAAGTTTGATCATCCTCAAATTTGGCAAATACTGTTGTGTACAAGTCATTATGTCAAATGTTTGTCATCATATTCACAAATTTGGTTGAAGTTAAATTAAATCTGCTAGATATTGTTTATACATTGGTGTTTCTGTCCTAAATAATTTTTAATAAGTCTCTCATGCTCCCCTTGGACTCCACTTCGTGCCCTCTGATTAACTAGCTAAAGAGCCTAGTTAGGCTATGTGTAGTGGACGGGCAACAAAATAGGGAGTTATGTGACATGTGGCGCCCAGTCAGCAAATGTTGAGTTTTTGTTTTAAGGGTGTAATGGTGTTGTAGCCTCATATACATATATATGTGTGTGTGTGTGTGTGTAACATCACGTAAATTTTGGGCCAAAAATGTTAAAAATCAAAGTCAAGGGACCAAAACTATCAATTTCTAAACTGCAAGGGTTAAAATGAAAATTTTGAATTTCCTGACCCATCGCGCTACGCGATGGATCAGAAGAGAGCCCCATCGCGTACCGCGATGGGTATCTGATACAACGTGACACGTGTGCCACGTGGCACACGGTGGCAACGTCTGCCGCCACGTGTCACCACATGGCAACACGTCCGCCACGTGGCGCGACGCCTGCCACGTGTCGCCACGTGGCAGGTCTAGTGTATGACTGGCCAGGCCTACGTCACGGTACGCGACGGGCCAGCCAAGGGACCCATCGTGTACCACGATGGGGGTCCAAAATGGGCTCTATAAATAGAAGCCACGGGATTCATTCCCAACACATCAAATTTCACACTTTACTCTCTCTCTAACTTCTCTCTAAAACCCTGAGAACCCGACCCTCGATCCACCTAGAAATCCGTGCCCATTATCTCGATGTACGCTCCACTTCCCGACAACATAAAGAGGTGTTGCCCCGACGTCCCGACGATCATATCAAAGTACGTGCTGAGAAGAGATGGTGTCTCGATAAGAGTGTCAAAGGGTTAATCAAGAGTGTGTTGATAAAGAAGATAGAGTCGAAGTGTTTCCCGAGTGAGTAGGGAGTATTGAGATTCGAAGTTTATTGGGATTGGCCGGTTACTACCGAAGGTTCATTGAAAACTTTTCCCGAATTGATGTTCCCTTAACTTCTTTACTCGCAAAAACATCAAGTATGAATGGGGAACAAAGCAACAAGAGGCGTTCGATATACTTAAACAAAAGCTTACCCAAGCTCCTATACTGGCTTTGCCAGAAGGTACCGAAGACTTTGTTGTCTTTAGTGATGCATCTCATTCTGGTTTGGGATGTGTGCTAATGCAACGAAAGAAAGTAATCGTTTACGCCTCTCGTCAACTCAAGGTGCACGAAAAGAACTATACGAATCACGATCTAGAGTTAGGTGCCATAATCTTTGCATTGAAAATATGGAGGCACTATCTATATAGAGTAAGATTTATCGTGTACACAGATCATAAAAGCTTGAAACACATATTTGAGCAAAAAGAGCTTAATATGCTCCAACGACGCTGGATGGAAACTCTTAACGACTACGACTGTGAGATCGTTTATCACGAAGGTAAAGCCAACGTTATGGCTGATGCCTTGAGTCGTAAAGAGTACGAAAAGCCAAAAAGAGTCCGAGCATTAAGGCTAGAACTTCAAATCGATCTTATTGACCAAATCAAATCCGCTCAAACTCAAGCGATCAACGAAAACCAAATCTCCGACGAAAAACGTAACGGCACCATTGACTCGTTAGTCAAAGGTGACGATGGTATCCTTAGAATAGGAAACCGGATTTGAGTACCAATCATTGGAGACTTGCGTGAGAAAATCATGAATGAAGCCCATAAGACCAAGTACATGATGCACCCCGGTAGTGACAAAATGTATCAAAACCTCAAATCGAACTACTGGTGGAATGGGATGAAAAAGGACATCGCTTCGCACGTTGCGAAATGTCTAACATGTTTGAAAGTCAAGGCTGAACATCAAAAGCCTTCGGGATTGCTTCAGCAACCCGAACTTCCCGTATGGAAGTGGGAGTTAATTACTATGGATTTTATAACCAAACTCCCGAAGACGACTAGACAACACAATGCTATTTGGGTGATCGTCGATAGATTAACCAAATCCGCACATTTCATACCTATTAACGAGTCGTACTCAATGGATAGATTAGTGCGTATTTATGTAAACAACATCGTTCCTTTGCATGGAGTACCGCTATCTATAATCTCTGATCGAGACAGTCGTTTTACGTCTCACTTTTGGAAAAGCTTCCAACAAGCACTCGGTACAAAGCTTAACCTTAGCACCTCCTATCATCCGCAAACCGATGGGCAAAGAGAAAGGACGATTCAAACGTTGAAAGATATGCTCCGCACTTGTGTGATAGACTTAGGTGGAAGTTGGGACGACCACTTACCCCTAATGGAATTTTCGTATAATAATAATTATCATGCGAGCATTCAAGCCGCACTATTCGAGGCGTTATATGGTCGAAAATGTAGGACGCCTGTGTGTTGGTCTGAAACCGGAGATAATCAATTATCTGGACCCGAGATAGTCCAAGAAACCACCGACAAAGTTCTTCAAATCCGCGAATGACTTAAGACGGCACGTGATCGCCAAAAGAGTTACGCCGATGTCTGTCGTAAGCCGTTAGAGTTTAATGTCGGTGACAAAGTCTTATTAAAAGTATCGCAATGGAAAGGCGTCGTTCACTTCGGCAAGAAAGGAAAGTTAAGTCCTTGATTCGTCGGACCCTTCGAGGTACTTGAACGAATCGGCACTGTTGCATATCGTTTACGACTGCCCGAGTAAATGCAAGGGATACACGACGTATTCCATGTTTCGAATCTGCGTAAATGTTTAGCTGATGAATCTCTTTCGATGCCATTAAAAGACGTAGAAATTAACGAGAACTTAAAATTCGTAGAACGTCCAATCCAAATCGAAGATTCAAAATTAAAGAAACTTAAAAGACGAACTTTGAAAATCGTGAAGGTGAGATGAGACTCACGAAAAGGGCCTGAGTATACTTGGGAACTCGAATCCGAAATGAGAAAAAAATACCCCCACTTGTTCTCGTAAGAAATCTCGAGGAAGAGATTTATTTCAAGGTGGGGAGGATGCAACATCACGTAAATTTTGGGCCAAAAATGTTAAAAATCAAAGTCAAGGGACCAAAACTATCAATTTCTAAACTGCAAGGGCTAAAATGAAATATTTGAATTTCCTGACCCATCGCGCTACGTGATGGATCAGAAGAGAGCCCCATCGCGGTACGTATCTGATACAACGTGACACGTGTGCCACATGGCACACGATGGCAACGTCTGCCGCCACGTGGCAACACGTCCGTCACGTGTCGCCACGTGGCGCAGCTCCTGCCACGTGTCTCCACGTGGCAGGTCTAGTGTATGACTGGCCAGGCCTACGTCGCGGTACGCGACGGGCCAGCCATGGGACCCATCGTGTACCACGATGGGGTCCAAAATGGGCTCTATAAATAGCAGTCACTGGATTCATTCCCAACACACCAAATTTTACACTTTACTCTCTCTCTCAAACTTCTCTCTAAAACCTCGAGAACCCGACCCTCGGTCCACCTCGAAATCCGTGCCCATTATCTCGATATACGTTCCACTTCCCGAAAACATAAAGAGGTGCTGCCCCGACGTCCCAATGATCATATCAAAGTACGTGCTGAGAAGAGATGGTGTCTCGATAAACGTGTCAAAGGGTTAATCAAGAGTGTGGTTATAAAGAAGATAGAGTCGAAGTGCTGCCCGAGTGAGTAGGGAGTATTGAGCCAAGAAAGGTATGCATGATGCCCGAATAAAATAATAATAAAATATTTTAAAGGCTTAATACCCCAAGTCGAAGTTATTCTCGATAAACAAAGAAATATAACAAAGAAAATAAAGAAAAGAAAAATGAAATATATAAGTGAGGATATATGTATATGAATATTCTTTGTGATAAAATATATTTTTTAAGTATAATGAGTGTACTTAGATAATAAAGAAAGAAATACGTTTCTTAAAGAAGAAGAAACGTAAGGTTTTTATAAATAAACTAAAGGTTTATAAAGATTACCTTTTAACTAAAGGTTTTAAAGCAAAAAGAGATAATGAACTAAAGGTTCATCGAGATAAATAAGACTAAAGGTCTTAAGCCGGATCGTGTATCCGACTAACAAAGTTATACTCGTACTATAGGTGCGAGATAGCAAGAGAAAGACTCACGGACGGTGTTGGAAGCCGATCCCATTGAAAAGGTGAATACGCCCCACTTTTACAAACTTGTTTTCAAACAAACAAAAGTGTTATGTGTAAAACTTTACATGAAGCTACGTGTCTCTAAAAATATGGTAAATAAGAGTATAAGCCTAGCCCTCAGGCTGTGGTATACGTTTGTCTGGATCCTTAAATATGTGGAACGCGGTGGGCACATCGCACCACGCTTGGTCATGACCTCCAGCCACGATGGGCCGGACCTAAGTTACGTCCTAGTGAGACTGACCATGTGTATATTTATGGTACATAAGTTATGTCGAAACACTGCGGTGTTTTGCTGAGGTGACCTAGTGTAGAGACTCGAGTTTATGATGATTGTTTAACTTAATTATTTCTAAGCCAAGATGGGCCGAGACTTACGTGGTCTCGAGGAGTGATTAAGTAAAAGAAAATATTTTAGCGTCAGCATATTCACCAGCATTCGTTGCTGACGTATTTTATAACATTTTGCAGGTAATCAAGATTAGAGCTTGTGAAGACGAAGAAGCTCAAGAATCCGATGGCTCGGATAATTTTGTTTAAATATTAAAATATGATGGTTTTGTAAAATATATAAACAAGTAAATACTAAACGAGACTTTCGTCTCGTCTTTTTGTAATGTAAATATTTATAATATCGATCCTTAAGTTTTTATAAGTCTTCCGCTAAAAACCATAACTCTGATTTATTTACAAACATGGTACCAACTGTCGATCACACTCCTAGGCCTAAGATGGGGGTGTGACAGGTTGGTATCAGAGCCATCGATCTTAGCGAATTGGGTATCATAAAAATACCCAAGCTTCGATCCAAGCATAGGAAACATTTACTTGTTTATTTGAAATAGGGATAAGATTGGTTGGTAACCCTTTCTTTCCCTCTTCTCAATCTAAACCACCTATCAAGATGTCTTACGAGAAGTTAAGGAATACTATGATAATGAAGCAAGTAGAGCAAGGAAGTATTACAAGTTTCCAAGAGGCATCATGAGCAAGGATTATTTTGAATCATTCTTTAACTCCAACGAAGAACATAACCAAAACCCCAATCCAAGTCCAATCTACCATCTAGATAACACTCCACATCAAATGTATCAAGCACCAAGGCATTCCAGCTACCATCCAACAAGTTTACCGATGTATCAACCATCCGAGGTCCCGACATATCATCCTACCGAGATCCCGACTTATCAACCAACCGAAATTCCACCGTATTACCCATCTGGAGGATCAACACATTTCCACATCCTTCGTATGCTTTCCTCTCCAATATACCGATCAAGGAGGAACCAAAATCTTCTTCATCCGACTGGATGCAATGCCACTCCGATCAACAGGTGGCATACTGGAACTTCAACTATGGATTCTGCCAATTCCCGCATCAACAAGGAAGGGCCATCTCATAAGCCCAAGATGAGAGTGACAATGCCATACGAGAAGATTCACATACCGGCAATGACTGAGGAACCAGAAGAGGAAACAGACCCTGAAGAGGAATAACCTGACAATCCAAATGAAGTAACCACATCGACCGAAGAACAACACTCAACTCCAAGCTATGGTTCGGTCGACCCGTATATGCAATTTCTCCATGAACTCAAGGGTAAGGCGTCATCAAGTTTTCCACCATATCAAAGTGAGATTTCATCCATTGAAGAACAGGCCAATGAGACCCGTGAGTAAAATGAAGCTGCTGATGCATTCTTCAACTATCCCTCCGATGTGACAACGTCTCCATATCCAAACCCGAAGAACCATTATAACATTGTGATGATGGGTTACCACGACCCACCTCCGAAGTATGGATACCCAAACGAGATGCCACAATCACAAGAGGAGCATTTGGATCGAGCCTTGCACGAAACTGATGACCTTAGGAAGAAAATTGCTTTGGATGAGAAGAAAAAAAAAAGAAGATAGGAGACAAGCTTCTTCGAAAGTGCAACAAGTTAACCAAGGTGGTGTAGAACTTCATGAAGGATTGAGAGAATGATGGTGTTGATGGCATATTTTCAAGAGTTGAAGTTATATGTTAAAAATAGTTTGTATGTTATGCGTAATATACAATGTAATAAGGATAGGAGTTTATATATCGCTTAAACGATATATAAGTATGTTGTAAAAATAATATACATATCCTTTTGTGATATGTATATATGTGAAATAAATAAAATTTGTGTATTAAGAAAAGAAATATGTTAAATTTCAGATAATGAATAAAAGAATGTCTAGACAAAGTGATAACCGAGAGGTTTCCCGAAAGGAAGCCGAGAAACGAGAAGAGAAAGGGAAAGGTCCCGAGAAGGAACAAGAGGAACCGATCCCTAATAAATATATGAATCAGATACAACAAATGATCAAAAGGCTGTTAGGGAAGAATCCGAATTTCGATCCCAGTCTAGACAAACAAAACTTTCACAATCTGAAAATCCTTCTCGCAAATCCGTTATTAAACCCGTTCTAGACCATCTCATAGGGAAGAAGTGTGCATGAATCGAATGCTGATGGTGGGGTTCGTCAAGAATTTAAGAAACTTAAGATTGGTGGATGTTCGTTTAAAGACTTTAAGTACTATGGGCCGAAAGAATTCCATGGTGACAAGGGAGCCATCACAACCGTGAGGTAGCTCGAAGAGATGGAGACAATTGTAATTACAAGCAAGTGTTCGGACAAGGAGAAGATTCAATACTCTGCCCTGATGTTCAAAGGCGAAGCACTGGAGTGGTGGAACACGTTAATGATGAGTAGAGGAAGGGAGGTAATGTATAGTTTGACTTGGAATGAGTTCAAGGAGTTGTTGATGTCGAAATTCTGTCCGATGCATGAAAGGGACCAAATTCAAACCAAGTTCTTGACTCACAAGGTGATTGGAACAAACCTTCGTGAGTATAATACAAAATTTCACGAATACTGCCGTTTGGTTCCCCAGCTGGTTACCCCCGAGTCCAGCAAAGTCACACGTTATATTTGGGGACTGTCACGAGAGATTCGTGACATGGTAAGGTCACACTTGCCACAAACCGCTGACTCCGCGACGGAGTTGGCTGGGTATTTGATGGGCGGAATGATCCGCAACAAAGAAGAGGATAGGAAAGTCGTAACCACACACGACTCAAGGAAAGGAGGAGATACCCGTTTCAAGGGTAAAGGAGTCGACCAACGAAGGTCTGGCTCCAATCTCGACATCCCTCAATGCAAAATCTGCAAGAAGTATCATAGGGGTAGATGCAACTTTGCTCCTCGACTATGTGAGTCGTGTAATAGACCCGGTCACGCAACGGCCGATTGTTAGAAGAAGAAGATGACCTGCTACAACTGCAAAGATATGGGACACCTTAGCTTCAAGTGCCCCAAGAACAAGCCCGCGACTGGTGGTGTGGGTGGTAGCGGTCAAAAGAATGAGCCCAAGAAGGTTAATGCAAGAGTCTTCGTCCTTGATACGAAGAAAGCGGCCGACACACCGAAAACCATTACCGGTACGTTCCTTGTTAACAACGCTTATGCTAGAGTCTTGTCTGATTCGGGTGCCAACCTAAGTTTTATAGATTATAAGCTTGTTGCCCGTTTGCCTGCCACTTTATTGTAATCGTTTTATAGTATATTTGAAAGGGTTCATGCAATAAAAGTAATCCAGTACAAATACTTTTAAGTGACAGAATGTGGTGATTCCAGTGCGATGAGATTGTCTGTGGTTTATGTCCATGTTAAATCTAGTAAGTTATTAGCATAATGAAAAGGATCAAATTTTAAGATTCACTCCGATAGAAGTTTAGCAGACATGTTCGCTCCTAATAATTTAATCTATTTCAAGTGCTTTAAGACCAAGTGTATTAGGAATGTGGTGTGGCATCACTCCCTGTCACATCACCACCAAAATGACGTTAAACAACATTCCAAGAAGAGGACGGTAGTCGATTAAAGGAGTCAAGGGCAAAAACAGGTGGGCCCACTCACTTTCTAGCCAATCAAATCACCCTTTCAAATTAAAAAAAATATATTATGTTTTCAGTTTAATTAATATGCATTTTTAAGTGAAAGTTAATGAATGCTCAGTGTCTAAGTGATGTGACGTTTCTTTTTGTTAACTAAAGCCCCTCCATCACACTTAGTCTAAAAGAAGATTTGCAATACCAACATATGAAAATAAGAAACAAAAGCAGACTTGGAATCACACAGAGTATAATGTTAACTAGTTAAATGAAAACTACAACCTAAGTGGATCGATTAGTGAAAATCAAACCAAGTTCAAATTCATATAATTATGTAAACTTAGCTATTTTTTAAGCTATCATTCACATTGTTTTCCATCCATTATTAACAATATAAACAAAATTAAAGACTTACCTTGTAACCCTCCCAAAGTCGTTTTTGCACAAAACCACTCAACATTAGACAACAAAGCTCCCTTGGTGGAAAACTTGTTGGCAATGGACTTACATGAAAAGCTCTCCAATTAATCCACCGAAGTTTTTTCATGTCTGCAACAACCTCGAGATGGCATGGTAATGGATCATACGAATGAGGCGTGTATTGTATTGCTTTAATCTTATCAAGGTCCTGTGATAGATAAACAAAACGGTGTCATGGATGAGTTAAGAGTGCTTATACACAAATCATACAAAACTAGCATAACCATTTTCGTGGTTGCATCCATGCTACATATGTTTAGAACATCTTTCATATTCCAAACTCTACTATGCTTTTCAGGATTTTTAGGGTGTTCCCCTCTAACGATGTAGTGCCCCATTTCTTGTACCAAATCATGCATATCAAACTTGTCATCTTGAATAGTTATGAGCGCCTTTTCTATCAACACCTTCACGCCTATCACTGGGTGAAGCCCACAAGCATCAAGTATCTCTATTGCAATGTTTTTCTTCACTCCCCTAAAAAAACATGAAATGTCTAGGAACAACTCTTTCTCGATCGGTTTAAGTCCATCAAAGCTGACCTTTAGTTTTTCCACAATATCGGCATCAGGGATCTCTTTCAATCGAGCTAGTGCACTTAACCACTCATTAACATCTTTTTCACAAAGAAAAGAACCAAGAACTTTAAGCGCTAACGGGAGTCCTTTAGAATAGGAAATCACATATGTTGAAAGCAACTCGTAATGTTTCATAGGTGGATGATTCTGAAGTGCATGCTTAGAAAAGACCTCCATACCTTCATCATCATTCAACAAACAAACATTGTGTAACACGTTTACTTTGTGTGCATTTAGCAAATGGTTATCTCTTGTTGTGATTATTATTCTGCTTCCTTCGCCAAACCAATCATGTGATCCAGCTAACGCGTTTAGTTGGTCCAGTTTATCAACATCATCAAGAACAATCAATACTTTTTTATGGCATAACCTACTTTTCATCAAATGTCCTCCTTCTTCAACTCTACTTATTTCCACTTTTCTTAGTTTTAAAACATCACAGAGAATTTTTTTCTTGTAGCAATTTTAAACCACACTTACTTGATTCTTCTCGGACATTTTCTACAAAGCAGCAACCATTAAACTCGTGGGAGATTTCATAATAAACAGAAGATGCAAGAATAGTCTTGCCACCACCCCCAACACCCCATATTCCAATCATGAGCACGCCACCTGACCAAATGTGTAACTTTGGTATCAAATCTTGCATTCGAGACTCTATTCCGACCAGGTTTCCATTGACACTTGAATTGGCTGGATGTAACCTATCTGAAATTGTGTCAACAATTTCTTTAATGCATTTTGACTCATGCCTGCACATCATATATACAAGGATAATTAACATATGCTCACCTTAACAGTTGAGATAATATGTGTTTCATGGAATAAGATGAAAAGATCTCTAGCACCTCTCAATCTCACATTTAATTGGAACTTGGAAAGCCAATACAACAACTCAACAAGTAGACTCTAAAGTACAAAAGCTTTATTTATATTATATCAGAAAAAAAAGATAACTACCCGTTAGCGATGTGTTTGGGTTCCCATCCACAAAGATTGCTTGCTTCCACGAGTGCTTTTCTCCAAGATTCAACTTTGTTCTTGTTTTCTAGCTCATGTCTGATAAATGCTTCACCGTATTTTTGCTTTTGTTTTCTCACTTCAGAGGGATCCACGCCATAAAATATAGGCATGACTATCTGGCCTCTGGTATCCTTGCATTTCATAATGTACGCAAGATCATCTAAGCACCAAGTAGAATCGGCATAGTTTTTGGAGAATACGACGATGGCAATATGTGACTCTTCGATGTCCTTCGAAAGGGATTCACTAATTGATTTACCTTGGGGAAGTGTTTCATCGTCTTTGCAAGTGTGGATTCCTTGTTGTACTAGAGCCGAGTATAGATGATCCACAAAGGTCTTGTGAGTATCTTCTCCTCTAAAGTTAAGAAAAACATCATGATTCCATGATAGCGGAGAATTAGAGATGACTGTGGAATGAGTAGAAGATGATGATGCCATTGTTATGTTTGATTGATTTGGTGTTGAAGGGGTATGCACCCGCCCCAACATCGAGCGGGGCGGGTCAACCCATAAAGTACGGATAAGAAGCTTGAAATCAAGATGTCACGAAGACACAAAGCCGAAACCTATGCGCAAGCGCACGAAACACCTGTGCGTGGCGCATATCGCATATGCACACAGCGCGCACACTCAGTGTGAGAATAAGAGAAGACCCCGCGCATCCCCAGGATAGGCGCATAAATGAGACAATAATCTAATCCAAATCAGGATAAGGACAACCGTGATTGTGCTCATCAGACAACCTTCCAGAAGGTATCTTTTAAGGAATAAAGAATGTGCTGAGGTTGACAGCTGCCAATGAAAGGTGGACAACTCAGCAAAGCCCATGTGCTACCACGTGATGGCACATGGGTCAGGTGAAATACCTTGGTCAGAGAATAATCAATGAAAGAGCACCAGGTGTCCTAAATACACGTGGCGCGAAGCAATAGGGGAGGCTAAAAAGGCCCTAATTGGGTCTGAGCCAAATCATTGGAAACCCTAGCACTATAAATACTAGGCCGCCTCCACAGTTGGAGGCAGGCAAGAAAATATATTTTAAGTCCTTTACTCATTTTCACATCCTGATTATCCTCTTCTACAATATCTGATTCTCACACCGGAGGGTTACCCCAAAGAGGACCCCTCTGTCCCTTTCTGAGGGGTAAGCTCACGGTACTGTTCGTTTTGTAGGTGGAAGAACTCGTATCTCGGAAAACCATCGGTGATATAGCACACTCGTACCCGAGGAACGTTGATCGTATACAAGTAAGTCGATACACGCTTCTTCATTGGCGCCATCACCTGTTACAACGGCAACAAAACCACTATTTCAACAATTTTCTCTCTGAAAATCTTCACCAAGGTTTCCGGTGTTCGAAACAACGATCAAGTTCTGGAGGATAATGAGCTTAAGGATGTTAATGAGGGACATCAGGTTCTGAGGGCGCCGCGTGACACTGCGCGCACCACCAGTAACCATCCCTTCAACACAACACCTCATAGTCAAACTGAAACTCCCCCAGACGATCTCACGTTCCAAAATCTGACTGGTACAAAACAAAAAGGACCAATGGACCCGGAAGTTGAAACCAATGACCCTAAAGAATGGCTCATAAACGAACAACGGCGTTTAATGGACAAATACAATGAGTTGGTAAAACACAAAAAGTTAGCCGATTTAACACAAAGGCTCGCATTTGATAAACAAACCATTCAGGGAACAACAAAAAAGACGCGCGCGCCGGAAGACGGTCATTCTGTTCACATCGAACAAGCTGATATTAGTGATGAGGAAGAGGTGCACAGCATGAAGAAGACGCGAGATACTCATGCAGGAGGTTCACAGCTTCGCGCACACATGCACATAGCACCTTGTGCCAAAGCTGATATGGATTTATACACACCATACAACCCACAAGCGAAAGGGCAAGTGGACGTAACCACACCATATAGGCCAGCCATCTTGGTAAAACATTCAAAATTCGCTGAGCGCATTGCGAAGGCTCCCATTCAACACAAAACCAAGATGCCAAGTGGTTTAGGCAAGTACCATGGTACAACAGATCCAGATGATTTCTTACAAGGTTTTTATAACACTGGAAACTTAGAAAGCTGGACGATGCCAACATGGTGTCACATGTTTGCTCGCTGCCTCACGGGTGCAGCGCGTGTCTGGTTCGAAAGCTTGCCGACAGGACAAATCGATGGGTTCGAAGAGTTATTGGAAAAGTTCCAGGCTCACTTTGTACAGCAGCGCAGACACACGCGCGACCCCGATGACATCATGCACTGCGTACGCAGGAATGATGAAACCATTGAAGACTACATAACTCGTTTCAATCAGGAATCTCTTGCAATTGGAGGCATCACTGAACAACTCTTGCGCGTGGCCTTTATACAAGGTGCGTGCAGTGATCAACTCTGCAGAGCTCTCGTGAGCCGAGAAGGCATGCCAACCACTTGGGCTAAGCTTATGGAAGCATCGCGAGTCTTCGCGCGAAATGAAAAACAAATTGCCCAAGATAGAGCAAGAGATAAAGGGCATCAAACAGAAGCACCACGCAACAATGAAAGGAGGGGCAAACAAAACTCCGTATGGTCCAGGTTGCAACAAACCAATTATTCTCCCGCAGAAAAGCAAGCTCAACAAAGTTCACCCCAACCCCAAAAAGACATTCTTAATCGCGGAGAAGGTGACAAGAAGGAAGGCGGCAAAGAGCCTAACAGACCTCTACCAAGAATATGGACTCCCCTCACCAAAACGCCTTCGCAAGTGTTAAGCACAGAGAATGTCCAGTTTAAAAACCCCAGGCCATTACTCCATAAGGGACCACCGAACAGTGGCAAATATTGTGAGTTTCACAAATCCACAAGGCACAACACCGATGCATGCCATCATTTGAAGGATGCGATCGAAAAAGATGTGAAATCAGGCAAGTTGGCTCACCTGGTAAAAAATCCAAGACCAGAGAACGAACAACCAGACGGAGCCTCAGCCAGTAAAAAATTCAAAAGAATCTGTGTAGCTGAAGGAAGAAGGCAAGGGCAAGGATCGAGGAAGAGAAGCGCGCAAATCCAAGGGGATTGGCGCGAGCAACAAGTAATCTTCCAAGAATGAGAGAAGGCCCGTCTATCAGCAGTCCTCTAGTCATCACTGCACACATCGCTCATTATGAGGTGTCAAGAGTCCTGGTGGACACCGGTAGTGAGTCAGACATCATGTATGAGCAATGTTTCAGGAAGTTGGATCCAGCAGACCAAGCAAGGCTCGAAGTTGTGAGTGCACCAATCTCGGGTGTTTCAAACGAAATTATTCACCCCCTAGGTCAGATACAATTCGAACTAACTATGGGGGATGAGACGCACAAGCGAGCTGAAATTGTCAACTTCCTGGTCTTGCCCACCACTTCATGCCATAGTATGATCTTGGGTAGAGGAACGATTGCCCAATTCAACGCCATACCGTCACCAGTGCATGGCGCGTTGGGGTTCCCAACACCAACAGGAGTAACATTTGTGTACCCAGATCATTTATGCTCAGTAATAAGTATACCTCGAGAGGGGAGAATGAAGCTTCCAGTGGCAAACAACGCGCCAGAGGAATGGATTCTCAACCCAAAATTCCCAGAACAATCACAATCGAAGCTACGATATCAGATGACACAAGAGTGAGAATGAAAAGATTGCTCACAACGTATATGTCAGTCTTCGCGTGGCAACATTCTGATATGACTGGGGTTCCGCGAGACCTGGCGCAGCACTCTCTCAACACATTCAAGTCCGTGGAGCCAATTGCTCAAAAGAAAAGAGTCATGGGAGACGAGAAGACAGAGGCCATGAATGAGCAAGTAGAAGATCTACTGCGCGCGAATATCATTCGCCCAATACGATATCAAACATGGGTAGCCAATCCTGTGATGGTAAAGAAGAGCAATGGGTCATGGAGAATGTGCATTGATTTCAAGGACCTCAACAAGGCGTGTCCAAAAGATTGTTACCCCCTCCCAAACATTGACATGAAGGTGGACTCTGTGGCGCCATTTAAGCTCAAATGTTTCCTGGATGCCTATATGTAAGTCCCCCCGGGGTGTCGCCGATCGATACGAGATCCGCACGAGGTCTAGGAGTGCGGAATCCTCCTAGACTCGTTTATGGTGTAGAAAACGAAGAACACGATTACACACAAACACATACACGAACAAACACACGAATGGGATAAACATATCTGCAGATCTTTTATATAATAATCAAACCACGTTACAAACCGAACATAAACCAAAACACGTCCGACCCGAGGTGAGCTCTACTTCGAGCCGTCCCACACGACTCTCCCTCTGGGTTTCTCTCTAGACAATTGAACTGAACACACAAAATGCTAACTTTCTGGATAACTAAACCTAAACAAGACAAACATATATATATAAACAACTTCGCGGGCTTGGGCTTGGGCCTGTAGGCGAAGTTGTTACAACTTCGCCTGTGGCAGAAGTTGTTACAACTTCGCCTATGGCGAAGTTGTTCTAACTTCGCCTATGGCGTCTCCGCTGGTCAGAATTGCATAGCGACGGTCACAAAATGCACCAACAGACTCCCCTTTGACTGTTGCTCTCAATTCTAACAAACACAAAAGATCATCTATTACAAAACATGCACCAACAGACTCCCTCTTAACTAATGATCTTCTGTTTGCTCTTCAACCAGCCGTGTCTGAAACTGTCTTGTAACTTCACAAATCTACCAATCACCCAGCGTCTTCCATATCAGATCTCCCCTTCAGTGTAAGCTTCTCCGACTATATAGATTGAGGTCTTTGAAATGCATGCATCCCCGTGTCTAATTGATCATCTCAACCAATCACGTGAGTCCTTCTGACTTCACCAACACGTGAAGTTGGGCTCCGTCCACAACTTCACCAACACGTCGGCATAAGATAAGGTTTAATCTTCAACTACTCAACATCAAGTGATCAATTTCATCACAAAACTACCTTGACAGAATCTAACACATATGACCATTAATTAACCCGAAGCATCTTCAATCACTAGGGATAACGATCAAGAACATGAACACTTTAATTCCTGGTTAAATCCAACTTGTTCCAGAATTTTCACTTTAATAAATAAGCATCACGTTTCAGGATCCAATTCTCGAACGCCTTGAAAATAACATAAATAATATGCTCTGACCGCAATCCAGTAATGACAAAAACCTTCAGTTCAATTTGACTTTCTTCAGTTGGTCAACCTCGAACAATAACTATTCATTGCCCACAAACACCCAAATATGTGTCAATATCCAGTTTCAATCAATATCCCATTCACAACCTCAACTCCATATCCAGAGTTGACACGTATTTGTTCACATGTAAGACCAAGAGATAACAAGTTTCACTCGTTGACGGAACAACGTCTTAGGTCTCACAATAATCGTGTACACATGGCCATACAGACGAAAAATCCAAACAAATTTTTTTTTTAACTTCGCCTAAAGTCAACTTCGCCTAAAAGTCAACTTCGCCCCTCCTTAACTTCGCCTGTCCATAACTTCGCCTGACTGATAACTTCGCCTCAACCCTAAAATTTAAGCGACAACTTCGTCTGACCCCCATAACTTCGCCTGCGGCGGCTGTCGGCCAAAAACGCATCAGAAACGTGCCAGAAACACCAAAACGCAGATCTCGACCCATAGCATAAGAGCCTAAGGCTCTGATACCACTTGTAAGTTCCCGCTCGGCGTCGCCGATCGATACGAGATCCGCACGAGGTCTAGGAGTGCGGAATCCTCCTAGACTCGTTTATGGTGTAGAAGACGAAGAACACGATTACACACAAACACATACACGAACAAACACACGAATGGGATAAACACATCTGCAGATCTTTTATATAATAATCAAACCACGTTACAAACCGAACATAAACCAAAACACGTCCGACCCGAGGTGAGCTCTACCTCGGGCCGTCCCACACGACTCTCCCTCTGGGTTTCTCTCTAGACAATTGAACTGAACACACAAAATGCTAACTTTCTGGATAACCAAACCTAAACAAGACACACACATATATATATAAACAACTTCGCGGGCTTGGGCTTGGGCCAGTAGGCGAAGTTGTTATAACTTCGCCTATGGCAGAAGTTGTTACAACTTCGCCTATGGCGAAGTTGTTACAACTTCGCCTATGGCGTCTCCGCTGGTCAGAATTGCATAGCGACGGTCACAAAATGCACCAACACTATAAGGGCTATCACCAAATTCAAATGGCACCACAGGATGAAGACAAGACTGCTTTCAGAACTGACAAGGGTGTTTTCTGTTACACAAAAATGCCCTTTGGTTTGAAGAATGCAGGAGACACTTACCAAAGACTCATGGATGCAATTTTCAACGAGCAGATTGGAAAAAACTTAGAAGTCTACGTGGATGATTTGGTGATTAAAAGCAGGGAGGAAAAACAAATGCTTAAAGACATCGAAGAAACCCTTCGGTGCCTAAAGGAAGTAAACATGAAGCTCAACCCGAGCAAATGCACATTCGGCGTGGAAGAAGGGAAATTTCTTGGCGTAATGGTCACCAAGGATGGTTTTAAGGTGAACCCAGAGAAGGTGGAGGCTATCCTCGGCATGCCCTCACCATCCACCATGAAGGAAGTTCAAAGGTTGAATGGTAGATTGGTATCAATTAACAGGTTCCTAGCAAACCATGCAAGCAAATCTACCCCATTCATTAACACATTGAGAAATTGCTTAAAGAAAAGCCAATTCAAGTGGACGCCTGAGGCCAAGCAAGCTTTCAGTGAGATAAAAGAATGTCTGATAAATCTGCCTGCGCTCACAGCTCCACTACCTGGTGAAACTTTAACGTTGTACCTGTCAGCAGGAGAGCGCGCCATTGGCGCAGTATTATTGGTGGATCGCAAGGGAATCCAAACACCAATTTATTATGTAAGTCGGGTGCTGACAGATCCTGAGACGCGCTACACCATCATAGAAAAGTTAGTTTTATCACTAACGCATGCGTCGCGCAAGCTTCACAGATATTTCAATGGTCATCCTATTGAAGTCCTGACTGATTACAACATCCAGCAAGTCTTGCGACGTCCCGCGCTCTCAGGAAGGCTGACAAAATGGGCGCTGGAATTAATGGAGCACACGATCACCTATAAGCCTCGTCCAGCAATCAAGGGACAAGTCTTAGCTGATTTCATCGTAGAAATCCCTGAAGGAAAAGTCGAAGAGGCTCAGCGCGAAGTAGACCCTCCGCAAGCCAATAATGAAGAAAACGTTTGGAGATTATTCACTGATGGAGCTTCAAACAACGAAGGGTCCGGCGCAGGCCTCAAACTGGTGGATCCAGAAAATCATGAGTATACTTACGCAATCAGGTTGGATTTCAAGAGCACCAACAATGAAGCTGAGTATGAAGCCCTGCTGGCTGGTTTGCGCATCGCGCACAAGTTCGGAGTTAAAAAGCTAGAGGCTCATGTAGATTCATACCTGGTAGCAGCACAAGTCAATGGCCTTTATGATGCCAAGGAGAACACCATGCCTCTGTATCTAGAGCAGGCGAAGAAACTCACAGAACAATTTGACTTTTTCAGAATCATACACATTCCGCGCAGTGAAAATAAGTCTGCCGACGCGCTAAGCAAGATGGCATCAACCAGCTTCGATCATTTTGGCAAAGATGTCAGGGTGGAAGTAATGAGCAACCCGTCAGTGGGAGCGAAGTCTGTTCTTGTAATTCATACAACACCTTCATCATGGATAACTCCAATAATGGAATTCTTGAAGGAGGGAAAGGTACCAGACGATCGCGCACAGGCGAGGAAGATAAGACACAAGTCGCAGAACTACGAAATGCTCGATGGTACGTTATATCGACGCTCTTATCTTGGACCACTCATGAAATGCCTAGACGCTGAGGAAGCAAGCTATGTGATCAGAGAGATACACGAAGGAATCTATGGAATACATGCTGGCCCGCGCATGGTGATCGCCAAGGCAATGAACGTAGGTTACTATTGGCCAGGCATGTACTTGGACGCGTTAAAAGAGATCCAAAAATGCAAAGCGTGTCAGAGCTATGCGCCAAATACCATGCGGCCAAAGAACAACTTGATTCCGGTGACCTCTGCATGGCCTTTCCACAAGTGGGCAATCGATATTGTGGGTCCCTTACCACAAGCGCCAGGGCGAGTAAAGTTTTTGGTAGTGGCAGTAGACTATTTCACAAAATGGGTTGAAGCCAAGCCACTGGCAAAAATCACAGCCGAGGCAATGAAGCAATTTATTTGGAGCCACATCGTATGCCGTTTTGGCCTGCCCATGGAAATCATGAGCGACAATGGCAAACAATTCACTGACAGGAAGATATCCTGTTGGTTCAAGGAATTGCACATCAATCAGGTCTTCACTTCAGTATACCACCCTCAAGGGAATGGCCAAGTGGAACGCGCGAACCAAAGCTTGCTGAATGGGCTGAAGAAAAGGTTGGAGGGAGAGTCCCATGCATGGGTCGAGGAGTTACCTAATGTTCTGTGGGCACACAGGGCATTAAGCAAAACCAGCAATGGTGAGTCCCCGTTCAGCCTAACCTATGGAACGGAGGCTATGATTCCAGCAGAGATTGGATGCCCATCCTATAGAGTGCTCATGATGAGTAAGACGGATAACGAGCAAGAAAGGAGGTTGGATCTCAATTTACTTAAGGGACGCAGAGAGGCGGCTATCATCAGTGAAGCCAAATACAAGAAAAAGCTAGAAAAATACTACAATCAGCGCGTGAAAGAATGCCACTTCAAGAAGAATGATTTTGTCCTTCGGAACAATGAAGCTAGTCGCGCAATACCCCCGGGAAAGATGTCTCCCAACTGGGAGGGACCTTATCAAGTCTCGGAAGAATTGGGAAAAGGCGCATACGCTTTAAAAGATTTAAATGGAACGAAGATCCCGCGCACATGGAACGCAACACAACTTAGAAAATGTTTCATGTAAAAGTTGTCAAGTTTGTAATCAAGGCTTTTTAAGCCATTATGAATAATGATACGCTCTATTTTTTCTTAATATGCGTTCTATTACCTTTTGCATACATGTTTCACACTTCCCTTTATTAATTTTGAGCAATATGACAACATTGTATTGACATCAAACTAAAAATAAAACGAAGTAAAACATACATGCGCGAGCTTCAAGCTCAGACGCGTTAACGAGTTTTAACTCTAAAACGTCAGGGCCTTAGCCCAATAATATGAGCCTTAGCTCAAATTACTCATAGCATCCATCCTACGTATTGCGCAGCTGGACCATAAAAATACCTAAGCACAACTAAGGCAAAGCACATGCCAAAGCATAGTTGTTAAGGTCTCAGGTCGGGGCCGCGCATGGGATTATAATGGATATAGGCAGAGTAACACATACTGACACGTAAAGGCTAAAAAACTCATTCATAATTCCCTATAATAAATGCACGATAACGTCGCGCAAAAGAGGAATAATGAAATGCCAAGGCACGTGTCAGCATATTCGGAATATCGCAAAATAACTTGAAATATGACAACTGTTAAGGATTAAGTAAAAATAATTTCCTTACAACCTTGTTCAAGTTTCAATGTGTAAGCATACCTTATATTCAACAAGCACACGCATGCAATATAAAGAGATGAATTGGGAATGCGCAAGATGCGAATAAGGGAAAAACAAAATTTCATTCCGAAACATAGAAGTTTACAAATTTACAAATGATGAGGTAAAAACTACAAACACAAAAAAAAAACAAGAAGGGCTTTTCAAGTCTCTATGTTAATATCAGCCTCTTCATCTTCCTCATCATTATTTCCTCTCTCAGCATCTGGCGCAGCCCGCTCCTCGTCATCTCCAAACTTACCATAATCAAGCTGTTCGTCTTGAATATAGTCGTCTTCTGTCATGATAGCGTCAGGAGTAGGTCCTTTGGCCACGCCAGAGCCGCTGGCAGAGGTAGCATTGCCCGCGCCATCATCATTGCCACCAGTCCCTTCACATTCATCAAGTAATTTCTTTAAAGCGCCAAGATCGGGCTGGTCAGCAAGCGCGGCTATCTGCAAGTCACAAGGAACAGTATAAGTACAAAAGATAATGAAAATAAGTCAAGTAAACTCATTAAGGTTAAAAACCTGCTCAAGGATGGGAATTGGAATATTAAAGTACTTCTCCCCCACCTCAGCCATGTCAGCACAGACAGCGTCGAGCTGATAAGGGTAGTCGGATGGATTCTTCTTTAGCATGCCATATTCATAACCATCCTTAAACCCCTCAGCCCGACCCACCAAGCGCGACGCCGCATTACAGTCCATCACAAGGGTCTGAAACTCGTCTGAGTATTTCATGGCATAAGCGCAACGAGTCACACCCTGTGAAATCAGCCATTGACGGTCCTGCGCGAGGGAAGAAACAGACGTCTCAAGAGCAGGGATTTGAGAGTTTAACAACTTAACAGTTTCCTTGGCTTGTTTTAGCTCTTCTTTGTCAGACTCTGCTGCCGCCAAGGCTTCATTCTTTTCCGCCCGCGCAGCATCGAGCTCTTTCTTCAGGCGCGCAACCTCACTCTCCAATAAAGATTTTTCAGTATTAACCTGCGCAATAGTTTGGTCACGCGCCTCCACTGCCAACTCCAGGTCACGCGCTCGACGCGCGTACTTGGCCGCATCTGCCTCTGCCACTTGCAGTTTCTCCCGCGCAGCTTGCAGCTCAAGCCCGCGCTTCACAAAAGCAGCGTTGGAACTTGCCCGGTTCTCGCTAAGTTCTGCTTGGAGTTTCTCAGCTTTATCTCGGGCATCAGAAAGATTCCAAGCAGAAATCTTAGCCTCTTGCTTGGCCTCCGCAAGGGCATCACGTACCTTTATATAATCATTGCGAAGCTCTTGGGAGGCAGCAAAAAACGCAGACCCAGCAAAAAGGTGGTCATTAAGCAAATCCACGCGAGCGCGGTCCTCTTGAAACCTCCTTTCAGCTGGAGGAACAGAGTGAGCCCAAAAGTCTTCACATACGCACAAGGATTGGAATGAGCTCTCTTCAGTGATACTCCAGCTCGGGCGGTATATGTGATCGGCTCCCTACAAACACAAAGCAACGCAAAGAAACGTTTTAGTTATCTAAACACTAATTTGGAAGTCTGCACAGCGGAGCAAAATAAACTTATACCTGAGGAGAACCGGCAGAAAGATTAGCGCCAGCTGATGAGCTCCTGCCTGCCCCATGAGAAAAAGGCTGCGCCACGAAATCTCGTGGCGCTATAGGGCTTACGCGGCCACCATCAGAATTTTCAAAATTAACCTCCTCATCATCCTCTATAACAGGTCTCTTCTCCTGCGACTTGGAAGAATCAAAAATAGTCTCACGAGGAGGGCTGCGCGCAGGAGGAGGTAAGGGAGGTCTTGACGCTGTTAGAGCAGCGCGAAAAATAGTCTCCTGCTCCTTAGTGATCCCAATGAGGGGAGATTCAGTACTTGTTGGAGCAGGAGCAGAACTAACGGCGCCAACGCTAGCAGTGCCACCAGCAGCTTGTGTGCCAGCTATAATTCCTATGAAAAAACCAACAAGGAGAAATGATTCATGACTTGAACTAAAGGAAAAAATCAGACAATCAAAGCGCAATAAATACCTTGGCGCACCGCAGTCCGCGAATTAAGCATCGCCATGAAGTCCATTTTCCCCCTTTTTAAGGGCAAAACAGAGGACTTCAAAACAACCTTCGGCATAGCCTTGGCACCTTGCTGCGCCTGAGGTTGAGCCACCAACGTTGCCGGCTCTACAAACATTTGAGTGAACAAAGCTTCATTAATAACTCTATCGGAATCACGCTCATAAAACCACAAAATATAAACAAAGTATACCTGTTGGAGAAGACGAAACAGCAGGCGCAGCACCGCTTCCCTTGTCCGCTGCGCGCAGAGATGAGGTGGCAGCACCATACCTCGTGTGGACTGGAGGATTGCCCACACCTTGAGGCAAAGAAGACGAGGAAAACTTGGAAGTAAAACCCTTGGTTTTCTCAAGTCCCTTCACTTGAGTAGGAGGAAGATTCTGGGCAACAGAGGCATCATCTTTTTTCTGTTTTTTACTGGCCCCTGCGCCAGTTTTGCCTTTAGCCTTGCGCTTGAGTTTTTGCGCTTCAGCTTCTGCCTCCTCCCCTTCCTCTTCCACAGGCTCTAACTCATAATTAGCGAGCGCATCTACAATACGCGCAACAGAAATGATAAAACCAAATTTGGTATTCTAAGGGCCTAAGCACAAATACAAAGGCTTACCAGGCACATCGCTGTCAAGGCAAAACTCTAAGTCAACAGGAATAAACATATCGTCAAAACGATCAGGAAAGGCGGTTTCCCCAGGGTTCAGCGCAGCAGATCCACCCTCCGTATGCTCGTCATAGGCGGCGTGGATGTATTCCTTGCTGTCTGCATAAAACAAGACAAGTGATATCAACAAAACGAATTATACTCGCGCAGAATTAATGCAATGAACAAACAACCCACCTGAGCCATCAACACGGATGACAGGCTCAGTCTCGTTGTCAGTCCACCTCTTGCTCATACCAACCCCCACCGGCGCTTCCTCGCAAATATTCTTGGCGGGGGATGGTTCAGTAGATAACTTCTTAACCCATGTGCCCGTTGGGTTCTTAAGGACATTGTCATCCGCAGGCGCAAAAGTGATCGCGCGCATAGTCATGCGGATTGGAATCACACCAGCCTTGACGTAGAAAAACTTCTCAGTCCAGTCATGAAGGCTCTTAAAAGTGACAGTACAGCATTTAACCTTCTGACTGCGCGGAGTAAACGAAAACCAAGAATCTTGAACCTTTGGTTTATAGAAATATTGAAAGTGGCGAGGAGTAGGCTCTTCGCGCTAAGCTTTGCACATAAACTCAAAATGAGTCATGCGCACCAACCCAAAAGGGTGAACTTGGGATATGTGAATCCCATAAAATTGAAGGAGCGCACCTATAAACCTTGTCATCGGAAGACGAAGGTTACAGTGAGTAAAAAAATGAGAATATAGAGAGATATAGCCGGCAGGAGGATCCGCAGCCGTCTGCCCGGCTGCCGGGAGCAGACAACCATACTCAGGGAGAAAACCCTGAGAAGCAATGAGACTATCAAGCTCAGGCTGTTTCAACTTGCAGGGGATCTCGTCCCATCTTTTAACCGTTTTATTCTTTCCCCCCTCCTCCGACAAAGCCTCGGCAACCCGAATACCCTTGCCGGTCTTCTTCAAGTTAGAGATAACCATCGACTTCACACGGCCTTTACTGGGGGACTCGGTAGTGTCTGGGTTAAGAGACATGCGATTGCAGAATAAGAGCAATCCGATTGTTTAAACACAGAATCTGGAAGCAAAGATAAAGGCTCTGAATCGAAGGGTTAGAAGACAAGTAAAGCTCTAAAGTGACAATGGAGATGAAGAAAAAACCGTTCAAAAAGGTTTGGATTTATAGGCCCAGGGGAGAGAAAGAGAAACAAGTAATAATCAGATCTACGCTCACGCGCCCCCACTCGCAGGCGTAGGCCAACATAAGAGCGACACGTGTTCCTGACACTGTATGAGGAGACGTGAAAGGCCACTGTAACACCTCGAGCACACGAAAGGTCTGACACATAACGCCTCCATCTCTGATGCATGTCAACACCAACCAACCACGTGCATTGACGATTCGTTTTAACCAAAGGGATGGAATTTCGCGCAACGCACATATGAGAAATGAAAAAGAAAAGACAAACCCTATTAAGAAAGCGAACCATTGAGTCTAATATCTCCCTTACCTCGTTCGCGCGAGACAAGACACACATTAGACTGGGGGGCTTGAAGGGGTATGCATCCGCCCCAACATCGAGCGGGGCGGGTCAACCCATAAAGTACGGATAAGAAGCTTGAAATCAAGATGTCACGAAGACACAAAGCCGAAACCTATGCGCAAGCGCACGAAACACCTGTGCGTGGCGCATATCGCATATGCACACAGCGCGCACACTCAGTGTGAGAATAAGAGAAGACCCCGCGCATCCCCAGGATAGGCGCATAAATGAGACAATAATCTAATCCAAATCAGGATAAGGACAACCGTGATTGTGCTCATCAGACAACTTTCCAGAAGGTATCTTTTAAGGAATAAAGAATGTGCTGAGGTTGACAGCTGCCAATGAAAGGTGGACAACTCAGCAAAGCCCATGTGCTACCACGTGATGACACATGGGTCAGGTGAAATACCTTGGTCAGAGAATAATCAATGAAAGAGCACCAGGTGTCCTAAATACACGTGGCGCGAAGCAATAGGGGGAGGCTAAAAAGGCCCTAATTGGGTCTGAGCCAAATCATTGGAAACCCTAGCAGTATAAATACTAGGCCGCCTCCACAGTTGGAGGCAGGCAAGAAAATATATTCTAAGTCCTTTACTCATTTTCACATCCTGATTATCCTCTCCTACAATATCTGATTCTCACACCGGAGGGTTACCCCAAAGAGGACCCCTCTGTCTCTTTCTGAGGGGTAAGCTCACGGTACTGTTCGTTTTGTAGGTGGAAGAACTCGTATCTTGGAAAACCATCGGTGATATAGCACACTCGTACCCGAGGAACGTTGATCGTATACAAGTAAGTCGATACACGCTTCTTCAGGTGTTAATCAGTACTTTTAAGGGTAATCCAGGTGAGTATAAGATGCATTTAGGAAATGAAGAGAATATAAAGAGATCATGAGTTTTCAAGAAATTCCAATCTATTCATTTTAAAAAGAAATAACAAAAATAATATTTCAATCTCGTCATTTTTTAACTCATTTGTTTGTCGAGATGACATTTTAAATGTGGACACATACCATTTTGTTGGTTAGTTATTCCTTGCTATCATCAATGGAACATTTTTTTTTTAATGGCCAGCGAGGTCGCAATCTAGTCAGGATAGAACCTCTTATCTGCAAATTTAATAAATGTACTAAAGAGCTATTGGTATCATCTAGGATACGGACGTTGTTTTTGATGTTTGTAACCGTGTAGAGAGGGTAAAGATTTGTTGGTTTTGGTATTGGTGTTGCGGTTTCACTGCAAATTTATTAAATGTAATTAAAGAGCTATCGGTGTCGTCTAGGATACGAATTTTGTTTTTGATGTTTGTAACCATGTATTGTAGACAGGGTAAAGATTTGTTGGTTTTGATGTTGGTGTTGTGGTTTCAATGTCTCCCAGAATTATTGTTGACGATAAACTGATAGAACCCCGATTTTGAAACAAGAAATTAAAGGATAGTTGACCCGATTCGAGATGGACTAGTCTCCGGTTAGCCGATTCGAGATGGCAATTCTCCAAATACAAGGTTAACAAACCCCAATATTTTTAATATATAAAACATGGATATCCATAAACTAAAGCATGAACACTTATATAGACCTAATTGTAGTAATTATTGAAGCGGTTATTTAGACCATTCGATTTCCATTAGCTCTTCATCTTCCTTGAACCCTTCAGCTCCTTGGATCCGAACGGGTTCGTATCATAAACCCATTATATATGGTAAACGTACATACAGCCCTAAATCTTTATGTATATCTATACAAGATAAATAAAATCATCTACATATACCACATATCTCTTTGATAATTTAATAATGATTTAAGACCAAATTCTCATATCAAATGCTGCAGATTGTTAAAACAAGAAACAACTCACTTCAGTTTCCAAAGTAAGACTCACAAGTCACACCATATTAATCTAGCGCTTTACTCCGAGCATCAGCGGTGCAAACCAGCTGGCTTGCGAAGATGAGATGATGAAGATCGATGAACAAAGTATTAAAGGATTGCAATCGGTTTAAGTAACAAAGTAGTTGTGAAGACTGATGATAAAAATCGATGAACTGCCTCAGCCCTTGATGCATATCCGGTTTATGTTCTGCATACGGAACCTAGCCAAACCAATTACGATTTTAAGTAAACCGTCTGCTGGGTGCCGGTCTCCCATGGTTTTTACTTGTTTAGTACCGAAAACCACATGCTTTGTTTTACATTATGTATATGAATATGAATGTGTTAGATTGTTTGAATACTTATGCCAAAATCGAATAAATTCAAGAACTAGCAGTACATGTAATTAATTATGTCTACTAAAAGTATCATTGTTTAAGTACCTCTAATAACTTTAATAACAAAATGATAACTCCCCTAAGAGTTGTTTTCCGGTACACTAGTCTTAAGCTTTATTTACACGAATCTTTTGGCCTTCAAGCACCTGCAAGAACACGCACACACATAACTTATATCAGAAACACAACTAACCTAGTACAGTCAAAACATGCAGGATGTACAAACTTACAGCATCATTAAAAGCCAAAATGGCAGCTTCTACCTCCTCTTCAGACGAGAACGAAACAAACCCGAACCCACTCGATTTTGAAGTCCCTGGAACTCGAGACACTTTGGCGCCAACAACATTCCCCTTCTCTGCAAAAAGGCTTTTGAGTGAATCTGACGTCACGGTTTTCGCAAGATTTCCCACGTAGATTTTGTAAGGGCTGTCAACAAATGGAGCTTCATCTGATTGAAGAAGTGTAGAACTGACTCCATTCAGAGGCTTCTCTGTAACATTTACTTTGATTTTACGCCCTCCGATTTCCTGTTAATACATGAGTTAGGGGCAAACAAGTAATTTTGGCATGTAATGGAAGCAGACAAAACAACTCACGGAGTCGTTTAGCTTTTCGATGGCAGCATTTGCATCATCAACCGTCTTCATTGTGACGAAACCAAATCTTCGACTCCTTCCAGAGTATTTGTCGTACATTACCTACAAAACCGTGTTAGACAAACTTGTTAATGTATTCTTAACGATGTTGGATAATAGCAGTTATTTTAAACGAAAACAAAATGGAAGTTCTTGTGGGATTTGACTGTTTGGTTGACATCTGAATAAATGAGAGGAATGAAACTTGACTATCACTAACTGAAATTGAATATATGTCTGATTATGATTCTTGAAATCACTGTAATCAACTTTAATTTTGAGTGTTTATGTGGTCTGATGGGGCACCTTATGCAGTTAACCATAATTTGTCGATCACGCAATGGGTTTGAGTATTTAAACAAATAAAACCATCAATTGAACAAATTTGGTCATAGATAGATAATACCTTATATTTTAGTATTTAAAAGTTAACAAGTTAAAAAAATCACCTATAAGGCTATAAATTTTTTTCAGTAATTTTTCAATGACCAACGTCTCGCATTGCGCTATCAGTGTTTCAACGTCATAGATAGATAATACCTTATATTTTAGTATCATTTTTTTCAGTGGCTTGTAATTTGAACCACGGGTATTACTGGTAATACTGGTTTATATTGTTGTACCAGTCTAAGCCAAGGTATATTTTATTGTTTAGACTTTAGAGCAAAGACTTTTAGCCGCCTATATTTACCTCCAATTAAAAGTTTTAGCCTAGTGGTCTTTCGTATACCATGGAATCATGAACTTTGGATTATCTTTTACTTTTGGTTAAGTGGTCAATCTGTTGAACTGTCCCGATACAATCCAGTACAACCGGTTTTTAAAACCTGTTTTCCGATCCCAACCTGGTAAGGTTAAAAAACCTGTTTTTTAAAACATCGGCGCTATCACTATCAGGCATCGAAATCAAAAGCACCACCCGCATTTTAATTTTTAAACCAAGATTTTGGCAACAAAAGATGAATTGTTTACTATAACTAGAGCAAATTTGGACAATCCTAGGTACACCAAAAGTCAAAATCTTTGATGATAACTATGGATTCACATCAGCTTAAACAAACAAAAGATAAACAACATTCGAATCCTAAGTCATTTGACTTGAAAAGTCAAAACCTTGATGCAACAATAATATACCTCAACTTTGTCAACTGCACCATGCTCTTCAAATATCTTCTGGAGGTCATCATTGGTTGTTGTACGAGGGATGTTACCGACATACAGTCTCCTGGCTGCTTCCGAAGTGGGGTCCACCGTGGGCTGAGTGTCTTCAGCAACACAAAGTAGTCGTGTGGGTTGTCTGGTGTTTGAAGTTAGAGGTGAAATATGAAATCTGAGTGAGGTTTGGATTAATTTAGGAGAAATGGGTAGTTGTGGTTTGAAGGATTTGGAAGATGATGGGTTGTGATGGAGGTAAGATGATATTATGGATGATGAAATTGTGGCAGCCATTTAATTTCCACAAGAGGTTTTTGCAGGTGAAATGAAGATGATGGTGAGGAGAGGGGATAATGATTCACCAACTGGTACACCAAAATCATAAACAGAGATAACTCATTTTCCTTTTTATTACATTACATTTAATTCTTTAATAGATTCACACAAAGGGAAAAATTTATATGCCAAGGTTATACGGAACAGATTGTTGAGCCATCAAGAAGGTACAGGTGCTGAAGATGGAGGTAGCAAAGATGAGAATACTACGCTGGATGTGTGGGTACACAAGGTTAGACCGAATATGAAATGTTGTGTTTCGAGAGAGATTACAGGTAGCTAACATTTCAGACAAGATAAGAGAGTGGAGATTGAGATGGTTTGGACATGCGAAGAGAAGACACACAACGAACCCGGTTAGATCCGTAGAAAACATTACTATAGAGGGGAGGAGGGGTAGAGAACGACCTAAATTGACGTGGGATGAGAGGATTAGGCATGATTTGATAGACCTAAATCTCTCAGAGGACATGGTTAGGGATATGAATTCTTGGAGAAGTAGAATTAAAGTTAAGGATTTTTAGGGAAAAATGAATACCTTAGGGGCTTTTATATTCCTTATTTTTGGCCATACACCATTATGATATTTTCTTTTCATATATATATATATATATATATATATATATATATATTATCATTTTTACTACGTGCTACTATCAATTATACTATAGTTGAACTTTGATTTCCTTTCATATTGACGCATACATATGTAGTCAAGAGCTAAGGGTCTTTCTGAAAGCCACATATCTATCCCATTGGATAGAGGTACGGTGTGCCTACATCACACCCTTCCCAGACCCTACTTATAGCTTTGCTATTGGTAGGACTCTACTGGGTATGATTGATGATTGATGATGATTCACACAATAATAAGTTTGGGAAAAAGTTAACGTACAAATGAAATTAACATTTGATTCAAACCCATAATAAGTAATAGTTGTCTTGTAAATTTGGTTCGGCTGGTAAGATGGTCTACCCTCAATAATGGAGATGAAGTTTCGATTCTTACTTTGCCTATTTCCATCGATATATGGGTGAAGAGATGACTCAGGACTTTAATCCCGAGTTCAAACCTAACAGGGGGCGAGGGTTTACTGATTTCATCTGGTTCCCGCGTATCAGGGGGTCCAGTCTCACGACGGTCGAGAAGTCAACCTAGAATATAGCCCCGAAAAAATAGGTTTACATGAGATCCTCTGCCATTCGTTAAAAAAAGTAATAACTCTGTTGAGCAAAGTACTCTTTATGTCGTTGTGATTAAGGGACAGATCCAATCATATTTCAAAGATTTATTCACTTGACATATAACATCTATATTACCTCCACTTTAAATCAGAACATCTACCCCACCCCCCCCCCCCTTTCAAAAAGTGGAGGGCCAAAGACAAAATCATCTTTTCACATCTACATAAATTGTTGTTGTCGTTGTTGTTAAAATAATTTGGTTTATTGGAAGTCACCATCGTCGCACTCGCTTACCCCCACACCACCACCACCGTTGTCACACCCTCAAGCCGAAGGCGGAATCAGTGAGGGTGCTGCACGATTGAAAATCATGACAGAAGATACAATGTAAAAACTTTAATTTCGTAGATTTAATGTTCGAAACAAACAAGACGATATCCAACATAAGAAATTATATAATTATTTTCAGGTTTTGCTAAAGACACAAGTCTTTATTTTTTGATTACCATTGCCTATAAACATGCGATTAAACGTTAATTAAACTAATAGTTTGTGAGATTCATAGGTTTTAAGACTCAAATAGTAATGTTTATAAGGTAGCGTTTGGTATGCATTTACATACCAAAAAAGAAAATTTCAATTTAGAGGACAATCAACACATAGTCTATGTTGCACGGGAACTGGTACGGGGATGGGAAACGGGAACGGGAAACGGCAAAACTCAAAAAATCAAGAAACGGGTACGGCACGGGTACGACAATAAATACATATATAAAATAAATATACATATATAAAATAAATAAATATATATATATATATATATATATATATTACATAGGTAATTAATTATTAGTAACCAATAAATAAATAAATATATAATTTTTATTTACATATAATGTCATTTAAACATTTTATGCATAAAATTACAAGTTAAGACCAAATGTAAGCTAGTCTAGATAGTGAGGGTTAAATGTTAAAATGCATAACCTAATTTAATACTATTTATGTAAATATTAACAAAGTTTAGGGACTAGAAGCAAACAATTGAAAGATCAAGGGGTTTATTGTGTAAACCTAAAATAATATAACCTAAAACAGCCGCCCTTCTTCTTCTTCTTTTTCCTCCATCTTCTTCATCCGTTTTCCGGCGCTGGAATAGTGTATATGGCGCCGGAATCCATTGGATACGGTCTGGAAACACCTTTTAACTTCCAGAAACGTTTAAAAAGCGTCCCCAAAGTTCTGTAAACGTATCAAAACACTGTTTGAATTTTTAAAACGGTCAACGGCCGTCCCCAACTTTACAGAAACGATCAAGAAACGTTTCCCGCCGTCCCCGACGGCGTTTCCGTCCCCGGCGAGTTTCCGGGACGGGGTACGGCACCTAGGTCGCGTTTCCGTGCATCATAGCACATAGTTCATTTACCCCCTTTTACCTTTTATGATAAATTGGCATAAATGAGAGGTGAAATAGAATGGACTGTTATGATGGAATGAAGAAAAATGTGTTTGGTTGGTCAATGGACTGGAATCATCTATTACCATGCCCATTCTATTCCCTCTAAAATACCTCAAATTCATTCCACTCACCCCCTTGTTTTTTTTCATTTCATCCCCCTTTCACACTATATCACCTCCACCCCCTCCCACCACCACTACCCATTGCCCTCTCACCACTACCACAACTACCAATTGCCCTTTCATCACCACCGCCCACCACGGCCTCCACCGCTCTGCCGCCCGCCGCCACTACCACCACCCGCCTCTGCCGCCCCCCCGCCACCACCACCTGCCTCTGCCGCACGCCGCCACTACCACCCGCCTCTACCATCACCACCAACCACCTACCATCGCCGCCCACCACCGCCACCACCAACCATCGCTCCCAGCCATAACCACCATCACCTGCCGCTTTCCACTGCCCACTATCACCACCACCAACAATCCCTCCCACCGCCCACCTCCCGCCACCACCATTACTGATCGCCGCCCACCACCACCATCCCACCGTCACTCATTACCATTTTATTTTATTATGACTTTTTATAGCTTACCAAAAATTGAAACAAATAATTAATGTCATTCCCACATGGTAACCAAACATGTCAATGGAATGGTAATGATCCATTCCATTACGTCGTCTATTTCAATCCCTCGCTCATTCTATTACCTCATACCAAACATTTTGAGATAATTCATACGAATTAATTGCATTGTATACATTCATGATCTACAACCAATCCTTGACACAATTTAGAAAGCATTTAATCCTGACACGCCGGATATTAAACTTAATTGATTCAAGATTAACAAATGATCACTGGTTTAGAACACACTAGTCTTTACCAAAGACCGTATGTGGGTGGGTTAGACCAATAGATCTATCATCTTAATACAACGGGGTTTACAAGTTAATGTGTTTAGCGATTATGTATACACAAACAATTTATACAAGTATTAAATATTTCCAAGAATCACAAGTTTCAAACAGTTGCATGTTTACACAGCAAAGATTAAAATAGTAGAATGGGGCTATGAACTCACCTTGATGAATAGATGAACACGAACGAAAACAAGTTGTAGTGAATCCGGTAACAGGATGCCCTATATTAATATGTAATTAATGATAACTAGTTAAATGTGGCAAGATTTGAGAGTTTCGCATTCTAGAGTCGTCTTAAGTTAAGAGTATGACCTCTAATATCCAAAGGTTCCCATTTAAGGGAAATGGGAAAAGAAATGATTACTCTTGCATTGATTTATTTCACTCATTAAATATATATAATTGCTTATTGGTGTGGAAAACATTGGTTAACAACCCCTTCAGAGTTGGACGATAGGAAAAGAAAATAATAACGGGTTGTGTTCTGGCAGCCAAATAGGTCGCTAGCAAGCTCCCACAAAGAATCCCCATTCGGGCGTCTTCAGACTGTTGGACCATAGGCAGGTATTCTCCTAGTCAACCTGGCCACTTTCTAGATACCAGAGTTGTGTAATTCAGTGGGAAGACTATGGTATTGCTAAAAAATCCTAACCACCTCATAAATGCTCTTTAAACATAAGTTTTCTTATTTGTCTTTTCTATTGGGCGGTGGCTTATCGAAGCACTACTTGATAAGATCAGTAATAAAAAGAAAGACCTGCCCTTTCGGTGAAGTTGTTTTCTTCTCTTACGATATTTCTCGATATTTCTAGTTGGATGAAAAGATCGCTCCTATTTAATAAGACATTAGATTCTCATTCATCAATAACTCGACTTCCAGCTTCTCGCATGGAAGGGTCCGGTCCGGAAGAAGAGGAAAAGGAGTTCACCTCAAATCAAGGCAACGTGCGCTCAATCCATCTTTCCTATCTGATTGAGAAAGTCTTTAGGTTCCAGAGTTCCGACCTATAAAGGAGTGAAACTAAAGACTCAGCGTTAGGGTAGGCCGTAGTGACTACTCAGATAGAAAGCTTCGGAGGAAGCTTTCTATCTTGCTTTCTCCTCCGCTGTGAAGGCTTTTCTCTCTGAAGGCATACAAAAAGCTCTTCCACGCCTAGCATCGTACTTTCCTCTACTCGTGTAAGGTAAGTCCTCCTTCTCTTAGGAGAATCACTCGCTGCTCCTACTCCTTCTTCTCCTTTAGGATAGGGTCGTCGTTGGTCCTTTTTTGCACTAAAAAACTAGTCAGAGCAACTAACTGTCTACGTACGAAATTTACGGAACAGGGATAAGAAAGCAGGCGGGATAAAAGAAGAGCGAGGTATAGTGAGAAAGCTCACCCCTGCCTTTAGACGATAAAGCCTTCTTTTACATCCCATCCCCTAGACAAATCAATAGGAAATGCTACAAGCCATTGTTGTTCTTTTGACGATGAACCACTCCGGTACAACAAGCTAAAGTGACCTCTACGCTTCGCCCCCGGTGCGTAGGGCCGCTCCCCGTGTGCTAGAGGGAGGACCAGAAAGTTTGTGTTAAGCATATAGTTGGTTCTTGTCTTGTTTAGGCATTTGGTGCCCTCTCTGCCGGCCTGCTTAGTGGCAGAGCCACCTTCTTTGGGGTCAGTGAGGAGGACAGGACAATCCCCCACTCTGGCGGTTTCTTTCTTTCTTTCCAACCGGATTCTACCCGGCCCGGTCCTATTTCAAACAAAAGAAGCAAAGAAGGGAAATCCTCGTAAAGGCAGCAAGGCGTGTCGCCTTCGAATTGAGTAGTGAGTCTTCTTTCTACTCTCTACTTTTGTAATAGAAAGTAGACTCAAGCCTCACCCCTCCATGTATGTGAATTTTCCGAATCTAGTTATATGGACTGATCTTTTTCCGGGTCTATTTTGATAGATAGAGATAGACAGGAACTAAGCAATAAGAACAGAATACCAAAGGCTTACTCCCTTTTCTCTCTACTCTATCTATGAAGGCTATGAAGGAATTCGTTCATAGAATGCTTTTTGCTTGCACTTTTTTATTGAATAGGTCTTCTCCCTTCGATCCGCGAAGTAGGCAAGCAGGAATCTCCCCCCCTTTCTGTTTATGGATAGAAAGAATATCTACTTAGGAGAGTATTCTATGAGTTGACTGTAACCGCGGAGTTGAACACAACACTGACTTCGGCCAGTTTCTTTCATCAATCTCCCGGCCCTTGCTTAACTCCTTGTTCCGTAAACCGGTCGCTGGTTGATCTGATCGGACCCCGGACACGCGAGAGCCCAGCCCGAGAGGAATGCATGGTTCCCCGGCGCTTCATGGGGCGGACGTTCGCAGTCCCCCTCCCTCTAATCTAAGCCTACCTCGCTCGCCCAGGCCTGCCGGCACAATAATGGAATGACGGAGCTAATCTGCTTGCTTGTGCAGACGATGACCGCTCGGCTAGGGCGCGACAGAGGAGCTTCGAGTGACTTTTTTCTTTGCTCTTCGACAGCCCGTCACTCGAAGCTCTGCCCTTTGCTTTGCCCCGTGCTGTCTTCCTCCAGTTGCCCCCACCCAATAGGCCTGCAGTCAATTGCCCTTCTCGTTCTCATCAAACAAAAGACAATCGCCTTTTGCCGGCAAGCTAGCCTCGCCTACCTTATCTATAGGCATTTCTATCCGCCCGCGCGCGAGATCAGATCGACTACTCTACTACCATCATGCCGAATTTCTTCAATAGGACGGAAAATGAATAGCTTATTCATAATCTTAGAGGCCCTGCACCGCTGCATTCAATTGCTCTGTCATAAAGAAAGGGAAGGAAATCTTTTTTTGATCAATCGCCTGAACCTGCCTTTCTTTCTTTGCCAGGAGGGGTGGGCCAATCACTAATGGATCTCTCAACGAGAGCCTCATTCTGTCTAGAGGAAATTTCTTAGGTTTAGGTGGATCCGGTTGATTATGCGATTCGGTAGATGATTCGGAAGTTGGTTCAGCGATAGATTTAGTCGATGGGCTAAATCGTCGAACTCCTCATTGCCCCAATCTTCCCTGTAGGCTCCCTGCTCCGCCAGCGCGACAACTGTCCGAATCATTTGACGCTTCTTATCACTGAGCAGCCCCTCGACTTCTACTTCAGGTTCGGGGAGCTCCGGCAGGGGAACTTGAGTCTCAGCAGAACCTTCCCTTTTTTATCTCTCCTTTCCCGCGAATTTTCTCCATTTTGCTCGGTCGGGGAGCGGAGGTACCCTCGAGCGGTGGCTGGGCAGTGCTCTTTGTGGTAGCGGGGGTAGAACTCGGAAGGACACAACCCCGACCAGCCGGCCTGTACTGCTAAAGAAAAAGGGCTATGGAGATGAATGCCAGTCTTGATTTGACTAGGTTAGAGAAGATGATGGTAAGACTAATCCAATCAGCGGAAACCATATCCAAAGGCATGTCTGCAATGCGTTCGGCATTCCTCCGGAGCTCCTTTGTCACTCTACAATCCTCCTAACTTCAGTTATCCGATATTCGCCTTCATAAATCAACATCAGTCCCCAGAGAGATCCATCCGACGGTCTTTCACTCTCTCGCTTCGTCTTCCCAGCTATCCTTTATATGCAGGTAAGATCAGATCGAATGCTCATTCTGGCTTCTCTCCCACTACTCCACCCTATTTATTATTATTATTTCACTATTTTAGATTGAACAACGGATTGGCTATCTTAACCTTAGCAGTTTTGCGAGCAAACGTAGACGAATGCTTGCAAGACCAGCAAAGCCCTACTTATTAAGAGGGGACTCTTTGGCACCTTAGAGAAATTCCTTTACCTAGGGGATCAAGTGGTAGTTGATCAATGAACTAATATCTTTCGGTATAGGGCGAAGGTAAGGGCTTGGGCATGGCACGAGGGTTGTTAAGCTCACATCCGTTGTAAGACTTTGTAAGAAATGCTGGATTGTGCCCTCCGAGCAGAAGGTGTCCTCAGGGCTTAGTTGGGTTTGAGTAGAAATCCTGATTACGTCGAGTGGAGAGGCCTTAGTGTTCAACGCACCACGTCCATCCTTATGGAATCCATCTGGACAACTTCCCCTTAAACTTTTTCCAACCCCAGAGAAGAGAACTTCGAGGATACGCGGTAGACATGATTTTCCCAATAATCTTCAAACTTTTTGCTTATGTAATGGGGGAGGTACCGGCTGATGTCTTTGAAGACATTCAGAAGGACGTTCGAGATATGGGGGGGTGCTTTGGGTTTGATCTGAGATGGGTTCATGCCAGGCTGGGTGCAGTGGCCAAGGCAAGATTTGATACCCATCATCTCGAGGAGTACGCCCAGACTTCAGCAGCGCTCGAGAAAGCTACAAGTGCATTGGCTCAACTTGAAGGAGAGTTGTCTCGGCGTAGTGTTTAGAAATAAATGGAAGCATCTTCCGCTAAGGATACTTCTTCTTCTTCCCTTAGTTTTATTTAACGTACCAAAAAATTATTTAGAGTATTTAATCCCTATTAGTCACAAATTGGTAAAGTCTATCTTTAGTTATTTATCGTTTTATAACATCTATGATTTATGTTTCTCAGCAAATCATGGTCATAACCTAGCCCACTTATTGCGTGGAACGTAATCCAACAATGTTATCAAATTGATTTAAGTTATTTAGTGATAAGATAAATTATAACAATCATTTAGTGGTTATTTCGTCTTTGTTGCAAAAGCTGATTTAGGGGTTTGTTTCCCCCAAATCATGTGATTGACTAATAATTTCTGTGCATAGCCAATACTGATTCTATGGTTGGATCATCCATCAATTCCCTCAGCCGCCCCTCCTCCCCTCCTGGCTGAACAACCTCCTTCGATCACCATCGACGTCACTATTCAGCTACATCACTATCTTCCCCGTCCTTTTTTGCTGACAGATAGATGAGAACGTGTGAGATGGAAGATATAGAAGAAATGGGAGGATACATTTGAAGCTTTTACAAATTTACGACATGCATAGATATAAGTGCAATCAATGAAAAGTATCAAACTACGAGACAAAGTAGTTTTAACAATTAACAGATTTTAGATTTTATATAATAAACTTGAGATACATAATTCTTTAGATATTTTTAGGTCTGTCAATTGGACACCTATTTAAGACACGATAACACCTGCTAATAAAAAAAGTGAGGTATGTGATTTTTTATAATTTATTTTTATTGGTACCTGAAATTTATAACTGTCTTATGACCATAACATATAATGTGACTAAACGATTCACATTCATGTTTAATACCTGTGTTAAATGCATCGTTTATAACCTGTTAAACATGTTAAGACACGAATTAACCGCTCTCATTTTTATTTTTTATTTTTTTGAAAAAGAGGGCACAATTGAAAAACGTTAAAGAAAGAAGGTCTTTATTACAAATTTGCCCTTTGACACACTTAACATATAAACCTTTGCCATTAGGGTTTCCGCCTCTGAAAAATCTTCACCAGACACACCACAGGTAAACACAATTTTAATTTTCCTTCACTTCATCCATTAATCACCAAAACCCACCTCTACAATCTCATATCCCATCAATTTACCTCAAAAACTATATACAAAACAATTCAAATCTCAATCTTTTATCTCTGTTTTAATACTATTACTATTGTCAGGTAACATAACATACATTCAATGGCACCACAACAAAGGAAGCCACATGTATGCAGAAACCCAGATTTAATCAGAGGTGTGGGCAAGTACTCAAGGTCCAAAATGTACCACAAAAGGGGTTTGTGGGCCATTAAGGCCAAAAATGGTGGTGCTTTCCCTAAGCATGAGAAGAAGGCTGTGGTTGATGCTCCTGCTGAGAAGCCACCCAAGTTTTATCCAGCAGATGATATCAAGAAACCGCTTGTTAATAAGCGGAAAGCCCGACCCACCAAGCTCAGGTTTTTTGTTTGGATTTGTTGTAGTAGATGTCAAATTATGAATAGTATCGGTGTAGGGGTGTGCATGGGTCGGTTTGGGTTGGGTTTGGCCTAAAATTGTAATTGGGATGTCGGTTAATGTGTAACTTGGTTAATTAGTTTTGAAGGTTATAGCGGGCCGGTTAACCGTAAAGTTGAGGTTATTCAAAAATAGCTCAAAACAATATAATTGGCATTAGGGGTGCAAATTAGGCGAGCTACTCGAGCTCGGATCGATAAAAAGCTCGAAACAAGCGGAGCCTGAGCTTCAAATGATGCTTGTTTAGTTATCGAGCCCGAGCCCGAGCTCGAGTTTTGTATGGGAAACTTGTTTAGGCTTGCCGAGCTTTAACGAGCCTTGTGTGTTTTTTAGTTTTGCTTCTTTATACCTTCTATGTATTAGTTTTACTTTACCCAATTGAGCTCAAGGCGAGATTTGGCTTGATTAAGGTACTACACGGCTTGAGCCAGATTCGGGCTTCTTTAAAGTTTTTCTCAAAATATCTGAAAATAATTAAAAACATATATAAATTTTATTAAATAATAAACTAGCCGAGCTCGAGCTTTAAAAAACAACTAACAAGCGGAGCTCGAGCTTGAGTCCTCATAAGTCAAAACAAGTCTTAGTCGAGCTTGGGCTCGGCTTGTTTACACCCCTAGACTTGGGCCTGAAAGTTCAGGTTAGAAATTTTTTGACCACGGAATTGATTGTTATTACACATTTGTATATATTGGATTATTAGTATATCACATATTATCAAAAGAATACATATAATCTATAATGTAAAGAAATACATATAATCGGTTTGGGTCAGTTTTGGTGGGCATGGAAACTTTGTTAACAATAGCTGACCCACCATTATTGGTTTTCAGAAAACCAATAAACCGACCTGCCGGTTCAGTTTGGTTAATTTGATTTATTGCACATTATAATGTATATGTTTGCGTGTGTGTTTACTTGGTTTTGTTGTATGTATGTGTTCAGAGCTAGCATTACTCCTGGAACCGTGCTGATTATTTTGGCTGGGAGGTTTAAGGGGAAAAGGGTTGTTTTCTTGAAGCAACTCACGTCTGGATTGCTTTTGGTTACTGGTAATGTTCTTTTTAAGATTGTTGAAATTGTGAAGTTATGAAATTGTATTTGTTATTGTGCATGCTATCTTATGTCTTCTTTCTTTTGAAGTAAACACTTTTGTTGAAGAAAACTTACCATCAAAATCTTTGTTAATGATGAGTTTTTAAAGTATAAAGATAATATTGGAATAATGCTTCAATATAAGTTACAGTTTTAAATATCAATATTTGGAATGTACCATGGTTGACCGTTAAAAAATCAGATTTTGAAATTTAGTATGCTACTATGCAAACCATTTTCTGTTTTGAATTCAATATTGTAACATTGTTTGAGCTCATTGATGTATTCAAGTGGTGATTTTGTCTATACAAATATCAATATTTGTTTTGTTCGTTTTTTAAAGGTGGCTCTTGAACCAATCATATGTGATTGCCACATCAACCAAAGTTGACATCTCGGGAGTTAATGTTGAGAAGTTTGATGACAAGTATTTCGGAAAGAAAGTTGAAAAGAAGAAGACTAAAGGAGAGGGCGAGTTTTTCGAAGTAGAGAAAGAGGTAATTTAATTTATTTTGTATAAATAACATGTTAAATATTGATCATTTTCATATTAATTTTTATATGTTGATGCTGTATAGGAAAAGAACGTGCTCCCACAAGACAAAAAGGATGACCGGAAATCAGTGGATGCATCACTGATAAAATCCATTGAGGCTGTTCCTGATCTCAAAACCTATTTGGGTGCACGGTTTTCACTCAAAGCAGGCATGAAACCCCATGAGCTTGTCTTTTAGAATCAACTTTTTGATTATGTTTATGCAAACTCTAGATTTAGAGGCTGCATTGTGTCGGTTTTTTATGGTGATCAACACTGAAAAACTCTTTTTTCTTAATTGTCGATCGCTACTGAATTTTGGAATCTATACATTTGCTGTCAAGTTATTATATTCAGTTTATTGTGTTATGCGTCCAGTTGATGTTTGTTCATGGTCTGGTTCAACTTTGGTTTTAAAAAACGAGAAATTAAATAAACTGGTTTAAGCGGTTTAGCTAATTTAAAAGTTTTGGCTGAACCATTAAATGATCATAAACCGAACTATGAAACTGACTAGTATGAATCTAAAACTAGTCGAATCAGCCGACTTGATTCTGGTTATTAATTATTACATTTGTTTGTTAATTTCCAGTTTCTGATTTTGTGTTGGTTGGTCATGTCTGAACTAAAGAAAAACACTCATTTATATATATATAAACATTACATGGAAATTGAAACTGAAATATCAGAAAATCAACAGTTTCCTGCTTTTGCTTAATGGCTTGAAACAAGTTAGAGCAAGCTATCTGCTTTCGCGGGTAACCTCTTAAAGAAGTTACTTGGGACCGAAGGCAACTTGCTTCTGAACCGAGGGTGTCGCAACATGTACAACCCGGTAACTAATGCAACCACCCGAAAAGGGGTCACATAAAGAACCACCGCTGAGCAAAGGCTAAAAGCCACAAACAGACTAGTGGCCCGAGGGTCTCGCCAGCTGAGCAACGAGCCTAACCGCTCTCCTTGTGTAGCCACATCTCCCACCACGGTCTGAATTCTCCCGGCTATGCTTCGAATCCGGTCATACCTCATCCGGACTACGTCTGGTGGTCTTGATGCTGGGAAAGTGTCAAACTCTTCATCTAGCTCATCAGGGTGCACCGCCTCGGCCCATGAGAGTTTTGGGTCCATATGAGGCGGGAGCCGGGCTCGGAACCTGTAGTTCCATAGCCCGATTAAGAACATGTAGAGACATGCGGTCGGAAGTATGAGTTCGGGATACCATAATAATATCAAAAACAATATATGAACAAGAACCGTTGTGACCGGGTTCTTCCATTCTTTAACGTTGTTGAACCACTTGCTAACCGAAAACAAACCCGAAAGCAACGACATGATCCTGAAAAAGTTGGCTTTGCTTCTTCTCATGCTCCACATATGAGAATCAACATCCAACATGTACTCGACCACCTCTTTTCTGAGAGGCGGTTCGGCTCGACCTAGCCGAACCGCCACTATGTTCATGGCTTGGTACCTTAGTGTGTCGACTTGGTTAACCGTTAACGGGTTTAGATAATGCATCTTGGGCAATAAAGGGTGACCATACAGGTACACCATGTTGGCTAGTGATAATGTGGTGAATCGAACCGCTAGTTGGAGCTCACCCATCTTCTTCACCCCGGACGAATGGAGCACGAGTAGTGGGTACGCATGTGTGTATATACGATGAGTTTCTAAGGTCGATAACCGGATCCTCACCTTCCCGATTCTTGAATCTCGTTCTGTACCTGTCAGATATAAAACATAGTTTTAACAAATCTTTAATCAGGTCGATTTGAATTATATTTTATTCGAGTAAAATAGATTAAATATAACATCTAAATGAATAGACCCGCTCATTTTGCCACCTCTACGCGTACCTGGTTTCTCGGTTCCCAAATGACAATTATCGAACACACCAAGAGTGATAACCGTACACGGATCATACACTTCCCAAGTGTATTGTTCGTTCCATCTCGGGCTAAGCGTGTCGAGAATCGTCCGTGTACGGACCCACTTTTGTCCATACTTCGCCACACAATAAGCATCAGTCGTCCCCCGCCCGTCTTTCATTTTCATAGGAAGCAAACCGTGCGCACCCAAAATCCCGACTTCCAGAATCCCGCACGGCTGCTTCCATAGTTGTTTAGCGGTCGGCCTTTGATCGCTTATATACAAAGTTGACTCGTCTAAAACATGATACCCCCCTTCTAAACAAACCCGAATGTGTATTCTACTCGAAAACTTCATCTCACCAACCGGTCCAACTCCATACCTTTCGAGATTGAACCACCGGGAATGAACCGGTCGGTGGTCAAGCCGCTTCTCAAACACGGTCAACGGAAGGTTCAACACCCCAAGAACCTCGTCCCTCGACGAGTGAACCCGGTCCTCAATGGTTAGAACCAAGTGCTCCTCGAACGGCTCCGCAGCCACAAACATGAAATCTTCATGCCACACGGGGTTCATCGTCCTCGCGGAGCTTATCTTCGTTCGCAACATTTGGTTCCCGACTTCCACCTTCACCGAAACTTCGGGAACACTCGTCCGGTCATTCGGGATAACATCCTGAGCTTCCAAAACTTTCACCCGAAGATACCAAAGTTTCGGAGAAACATAAACTTTTGACCGAACATTAAACACGCCTTCCCCGTGCGCAAACGATGCATCTGAATGCCACGCCTCTGGGAACGCCTCGTCGGCTTGCGTTCCCATCCAAACCGCAAGCATTATTTCACTATGCCCCCTCCTGTCTTCCACCCTGTACCACTGTGCCGCCAGAGGACTGTCTGGCGGCACACGTGTCGGGATCTCGTTTAAATCAAAAACGACTCTCCCGATATATTCGTCTCGCCCGAACATTTCTTTATCTTTCAAGTAAACCTCCAAAGTCGAAGACTGAACCCGCTCTTTCGAAAACGCGAACACTTGGTTCCACGCGGGGTTCGTTTTCTTCTCGAAATGGCGTGTTCGGCCTCGGTAGTTCCCGAGTTTAACTTCAACATACGGATCAACGCCTGGAGGAAGTTCCTTGGCCTTCACGACTCGAACATAAAGATGATACGTTTGTTCGACAAGATCATACGTGCTCGTTAACCTCTCGCCCCCGAGGAGCGGGTTCGTGTGTTTTAGCTCGTAATCGTCTTGCCGAAGAGTGGGGACCGCGCCCGGAATGGGGCCCTGTCCGCCCGGAACAGGTTCGTGATTCATTTGACGGTTACGTAACCTGATATTCATGTTGGTGTTTGTGTTGTGAGTGTGTTGAAACAAGAATGAGTGTTCGGTTTAAGAGCATGAGCAACGTGATTGATTTTCCTTTTCTTAATTCTTTGCTTGTGTGAGAAGTCACATGTCATGCATATATGTTGTACGATGATCCTTACTTGCATTGTAAGTAACTTTGAGTTGTGTTCAAAGAGATTCGGGTACATATATAGAAACTTGAGGTTAGATTGAGGAGAATCGGGGCAAGGCATAAACTTTCTACCATCTACCAAAATATGTTTAGCGAGTTTTATAATATTTGTATTAACCAGGTTGCATGGTAATATTATATGTTAAAAAAGTCCGCGGCTCGCTCAAAAAAACCTCGACTCGAAAAAGCTTGATTCTAAATGAGTTCGGCTTGACTCGGCTCGATTTCTAAACGAACCGAGCTCGAGCAAGGGTCATCTCGGCTCGTGGCTCGATTCGTTAGCTCGGCTCGTTGACTCGTTTAGATTCAACCCTAAATTTTAATATCTATATATAATAACAGCATACCAAAAAGTAAATAAATAAAATTATACATATATTATGTCACTCGCCCACTCGGTACCTAAAACCTTATAAAAGAATAACTAAAATAAAACATATAAAGTTATAAATTTTCTAGTCTATAAATTTTATATAATGTGACAATGTGTATGTTAAAATTATATTTTTTTCCTTTTATATATCAAAATTTGTAAAATATTTGTAAAATAAAAAATAAAAAAAAATAATATATAAAAAATAAAAAATTTAAAAAAATTAAGGGAGCCCGGCTCTAGCTTTAAACGAGCCGAGCTCGAGCTCGATAATGAAAACGAGCCAGCTCGATTAAGTTTGAGCTCGAGCTCGAGCACACTCTGGCTCGACTCGGCTCATTTGCAACCATACATATAAACAACCGAATCTCATCAACTTAACGTTTTCTCTTTATCTTGAGGTGTATACACACAATATATTAAAATCTTTAATATGTAATTGAGTTATTATATGATACTAATATTTTTGCACAAAGTACAATCGTAGAATGGACTGATATTATGCTTTGCTTCATGCTTATGTGCTTTTGATGACATTCTATTCTTTCTTAGACAGGAAATGAAGAATGTATCAAAAGTTTTTGAAAGATTACACAAGAAGTTGAAATTGAAAGAAAGAAAGCAAAAGCAACAAACTCTAAAGGTGTTTGTTACTCATGATAATCCACTTAAATTTGGTTTTCAATATGAACTACTTTAAGTAACAACCACGTTGGCATATATGCGATTGTATAACGCCTTTTATAACGTAGTTAAAACGACATAAATATGCGTTTATATGGTTCTCTTCGATTATGATTAAAATTGATTTTGTAATGTACAACCTTTCATGACAATTGTGAAAATAAATTGATTAGAACCAGTAAACTCTTTACAGCCAAGCAATGCACAAGTTTACCACTAGACCAATGCATGAGCTTGAGTTTAATTTATCTATTACAATATATCTATACATATATATTTTGCTTGGTTTCACTGGTTCACGGGCCGACCCTGTATAACTGCTTATACATAATACTTAATAAAGGGCGGAACCAAATGTTGGGTACCACGGACAAGAGAACTTAGGAATTTTTTTTAGTGTTATCTAATCATGGCTGACTTTTGAGACGTGCGAGCAAAGCACTTTTTTCTTGGGTCAAAATCTTTTTATATATTTGTTTTATATATATATATATATATTTTTAAAAATTAAAAATAAACCTTATATAATATAATTAGATTGTGATAATCTTAAAATTATCAGGCCCAAAAACGTTTCTTATTCATAATTCATTTGGTAAAGTTTAGATTATTGGATTAAATTGAAATCCATTTGATAAAGAATGCTATTAAATCCTCACGAATCATCAGTTAGCCGTTAGCTATTAATGTATTCGTTGTTTATTACTATAATTTTGATATATTTAACTTTATAAGTCGTTTAAAAAGAATTAGCTTATATATTTTGTTACCCGTAAGGACCTATTGACCTATTGTTATTTTTATTTCAGCTTGGCTGAGGTATATATATGAATTCTCAAAGTCAGCCCTATATATAATATTTGATACCTATTTTCTATTGTAATATATAAATTGATTTGATTAGCTACACGTAGAGGTGCACAAAAAACCCGAACCCGGAACCGGACCCGAAATAAATACCCGGAACCAGTTTTTCTAATACCCGAACCCGTACCCGACCCTACCCGTAGGGTAGGGATAGTGTATGCATTTTGGCACTAAAACCCGAACCCGAACCGGACCCGATTTGTACCTGGTAATACCCGAAAACCCGATTTGTACCCGGTAATACCCGAACCCGGAACCGGGGTTTTCCAATACCCGAAACTGGGTATTTCAAATACCCGATATATACCCGAAAAATACCTTAAAAATACCCGAAAAATACCTCTAAAAAGTGTAAACTTTAAAAAAAATCCAATCTATACCAAAAAAATACCGGAAAAAAAACCCGAAAAAACCCGTAAATAGGGTTTTTCAATATCCGATAATAGGGTATTCAAATACCCGGTTTTAGAATACCCGTTTCTATACCCGACCCGAACCCGATGCATAGGGTATGGTTTTTAGAGACAATACCCGACCCGAACCCGACCCGATTATTACCAATACCCGATCATACTCGTACCCGGTCATACCCGAACCCGGTTCTATACCCAAACCCGGGTATGTAAAAAACCCGATTTGTGCACCTCTAGCTACACGAATTCAAAAGTGACATCGATAAACAAAATTATGGATTGGCCACTGACTGAGATGTATAAGATGATTATGTGATGGCAAACCACATTTTTCTCTCTTACACCATATCTCATAAGTACCGTGTATTTCCTTTTCATAGGTGGTAATCATGACCCTTTGTTCAAATTGGGGAAAACAATTTTTTTTTGAATTTATATGGGTGATCATAAGTTAGGCAACATGCCAATTTGGGTATACTCAAATTAGACAAATGAATTAGCATCATCGGTGACCATTGTTTCTCTCCACTACTACTAGTTCTCATCAGCCCACCATCCTCGTCGCCTCCATTATTGTCACCACCATCGACACTCCATCACCCCCGATGTTGATACGCGCCACCAATGTGCCATTGATGCCACCAATAACGTGTCTGCCAAGATCATACCGTTGTCACCACCACTAACAACCTCCATCACTGTCACTCCCTACACCACATTCACCAGTGGGTGAGTCTATTTTGGTCCCCTTTTTTTCTATGACTCATGACAATCCACTTTTTTCCCATTTTTATCACGTTTTATCTTGTACCAAATTGATACTTTTTAAAATGACTCCGTATTAACTATGCTCATTTTGCTTGGAACCGTATTTACCCAAATATGAACTATATAATCTTTAACTTTTTCTTTTTTAGCTCTACGTTTCACCAATATTTACTATAAACGATTACAATAAAGTGGCAGGCAAACGGGCAACAAGTTGCCCTATATATAATAATATTTAGCTCTACGTTCACTTTTTTCGTATTTACCCAAATATGAACTATATCGTTTGAAAATAACTTTAAATCGAAAGCAAGAAGGTCTACGACCTTATAAAATCGTTTTTCATATATAAAATCCCACCTATCATCTATATGAAGAAACTTAAACCTATTAGAACCAACCATAAGGAGTTTAAGATGCAACAACCTTTGATGAGAAGTGGTTATCCTTTGGTGATGAATTCTCCACAATGACGTATCCACATTAAAGCAAGTGGCGCCAATAAAGTGCTAACCTCTCAAGAATATCAAGATCAGAGATGGAACAACACACTTCTTCTAATGTTAATTATGTTGTATATAAGTGATTTATAGTCAAGAACACCTTAGAGTGTTGCCCTAACTTGCACTTGCTAGCCCAAAACTGATTCTAGCATGTGTGTATGTATGGTTACCGTTTTTGGAAGAGGATAGGATAGATGGATTCCCAACTTGGATGCCATGTCAATAATGAAATCCATAAAGGAGCAAAAACTTGTTTGGAAAGACCGATTTTCTTTATTTTCTAGGACTCGAATTCAAAACCTTTGAAGGGTATGATTGATTGATTGATATATTAATTAACCCTTAGGACATCATATGTTATAGCTATAATGATATATATGTTGAGTGTCAATTTGATGTCAAATCAATCCTAATGCGATTCATGTTTAGTTATGTTATGAATGTTCAGGTTTTTTCTTTATTTATTTACAATGCCGTAGGCCCGTAAATGACTGTTACATAACATCTTGATACGTAAAAACTTATATCTAGGCTCTAGCACAACTAATTGGAAAAATTCATACAACAAACTAGTATGAAGTATCTTAATTAGTTACGTAGCAAAACTAATTTAAATAATTAAATAAAAATGCATTAAAAAATTAAAAAGAAATTAAAAAAAACATAACTAAAAATATAAAAAAAAACATAAGTAAAGAAAAAAAATAAAAAAAACACAACTAAAAAACATACTAATATCCGTAATATTCGTGTATTTTTTCACGTCGTCGTTGAAACAGTAATGCGGCTTCCTCGTGAAACCCCCCGCTTTGAGGGATCCGTAGTCTTCTTTCATTTGACGTAATTACAACGTCTGGTTCAGCTTTTCTTGTTGTTTGTTGGATGCTCGAAGGTCGTTTTCTGATTCCGTGGCATTTGTTACCAAACGACCGACTAACTCGTTTATTTCATCGGGCACCGTATTGAATCGTGTTGACGATGAACATTCCCCCTTATTTTTTCTCGATCTCCCGCGTGGTCGAGTCAACTCCTCTACTTCTTCGTCGTCGGCTATATTAACACCGTCGGCTAAATTAATCGTGTCGTCCAGGAAGAAACTACGAGTATCGGAGGGTGTGTTTGGTGTGCTCGAATTTGTCGACGACGATGTCTTCGACTTTTTTAAAGGCCGGGATGAGCCGGCTCGTCGGGCGATCGGAACGGTTGGTGCCCCGTTCCATTTCGTGCAACCGCGTAGTTTTCCCAACAATTCAAATACTTGAACGGTTTCCCGGGCCGCTCAAAAGTTTGGCCCTGAGCTCAAAAGTCTCTCAAGGCTTGAGTTATAATGTCGCCGTCGTTATGCCCACTACGCCAGTCGGACCCCTGCAACCGGTTAATTATCCCGGCAATTTTTTGACAATCAGCGTTAAGCCCCTTTCAGGGGGCTTGAACCGCTTCTTTTCCCCGGTAGTCTTCGGGTTTATTGGTTATCGTGAGCCAAGCTTCAAAGACTTTCTTTCAAAACACCCCGGTACCTTGAAAGTTAGCTACAAATTAAAATTATTTGTCACAATTAGTATACATTTTAATAAACACTAAATACATTTTTAATAAATACTTAATATTAAAAAACTTACCGACGTTGGGATCCTCCGAAATGACGATCCAAGCCCTTGCGAGGGCCACCTCCTCCTCCTCGCTCCAATGGTTGTATGAATCACTGATGTACATATAAATATACATCTTTTCGGCATCAAATAATCTCTAAAAAATGCAATTTCTATCTAATAACATAGCATAAAAGGCTACTTATCATAATAAAACATAATTTCAGGTGAAACCAAGCCCCAAACAAAGAAACAAGCAAAAAGACGAAGAAAAACAGAAGAAAACACAAGAAAACAAAGAAACACGCCCCCATGCTTCTAACACAAGAAAAGACAAAATCTGGAAGCAAAAGCACGGGGCCGTGCTCATCATGCACGGGGCCGTGGACGAGAATACAGAAAAGACAAAGAAGAATTGAGCACATGTCACTAAAAAACACGGGGACGTGCCTACCAACCACAGGGCCGTTGCCACCTCACATAAAAGACAAAACAAATCTGGCACATGTCATAAAAATGCACGGGGACGTGCTCATCAAGCACGGGCCGTGCCTCACTATCCAGATTGCCTATAAATAGTGGCTCATGTTGCACTCATTTGATGTGCCTTGAAAAGAGTTCTCTCCGGTTTTCACTTATAAAAACACACACTAACACTCACTTTGAAGATCTAGTGAAGAGTTTGAAGGCTTGGAGGCCATCACCATCAATCATCATCATCAACCATCATTACCATCATTAAGAAGAAAGATTCATCTACATTTGGTTAGATTGTTCCAAGTTTAACCATGTATTTGTTATTATCAATCATCTTAATGTTTATCATCATGCTCATTATGAGCTAAACTCCTTTTACCATCTAAAATCTATGAAGAAGCTTTGTTTTACTTGATAATTAATCAAGACATGTGATGTAGTCTAGTAAAGTACATGGTTATATTACAATTATCTTTTGATGAGAAATGTTTCACCATCTTAAATCACTAATTCAAAGTTGCTGGTTGTCAATTTCATTGGCAATCGTTCATGATCGATTCATGTTCTTGAAAGATATAAATACTTTGATACATTATCGAAACATCAAATGATGAGATATAAGTTATGATATATTTTTCTAAACCTTGGTAATCCGAAAATGGCTTTGCTTAGGATATCAAATTAGTTAAAGAAATCATATGTTAACGGAATGTGTAATTATAACCTACATAAATCAACCAAGGGGAGGTTGTGTGATGAACTACAACCACCCGAAGTTGTTAGAATTGGTATTTGAGAAATCGAAGTCAATCCTAATCTTTCTACTTTACGAAACTACTTGCCAACTTAAATTGACATCATTGAGATGTGATGACATTAGGAAAGGGTGGACTTTAAAATGCGCATGCTATCTCCTTAGTGCCAAAGATGCTCACTTAAGGTTTAAGGAGCTATCTATCATATATTGCTATGGCAAGTTTATCACATGTCCAAATATTAATTATCAACGCTAAAATAGAGTGGATTCTTGATCTTAGATGGTAACCTTCGCATAATTGAACAACTCGTTTAGAATTTCTTGTCTTGGTTACCTATATATTATATATAAGTATTTACATTTTATAAAAAGTTAAAAAAATCAACCCCAAAAATGATTAAAACCTCTGATTATAGCAAAACAACAATTTATTATTAGAAACCTTTGTGTCCACGGATTGATACTTGGTTTTTACCAATACTATTCTACATATACGATAGGTACACTTGCCTATTTTGTGTGTGTTTAGTCTTTGTAGAAATCACTTTTATAAATTTAAAACACGATCTTGTGCAAAAGCAAATCATCCCATCTTTTTATATTTTAACCGCCACGCGCAGCACACATCAATCACATTGCGCCATCGGCTCCCCCGGTTGTTTCTTTTTGCGTTTACGGGTCGCCTTTTTGGTTGAAACGGAAGCCCGTGCCGTTTGCGTCTCCGGCACCGACTCCGGTGGTGTAGACCGGAACGCCGGCATGAGTTTTGAGGGTTGAGATAGTTGGCGTACATGTTTAGGTTCGGGTCGGAAAATTGAAACGGATAGCTCGGTTGGTTTAGGTTCATCGGTTTCCATTGTAAGTTCAGTTGGTTCGGGTTGTTTCTAGGATTCATTTTGCTAATTTTTTGTAAGAACTTGGGTATGAATTGTGTATAAAGTGGATATAAAATGGTATGAATTGTGTATAAAGTGGATATAAAATAGAGAAGAAGGGTGTATGTTTATATATATATATATATATATATTGTTTTAATTAATTAATTAAATTTTTTTTACATTTGACCGTTGCAACGGTCATTTGAATATAATATTATTATTTTTTAAACACTCCGGCGACAAATAAACTGTTGGTACATGATGTCAGTAGTTCAGTGTCTAGTGTCTGTAATCGAGTTAGTTGGATTTGTATTTGGATGTAAGCGAAGTTCTCACAAGTTCGCTGATATAGGCGAACTTGTGGAACAAGCGAAGTTAGGGACAACTTCGCCTAAACATGCTAGGCGAAGTTGTCGTGTTATATAAACTGCTAGGTTACGGCTAGATCGAGAGACGAGTTAGAGTTTTAGTTTTTACGAGTTATTCAGTTTGTGTAATTGGTGATCAGTGAATCACGTGTTTCCAGTTGAAATACAACGTGTCTTTGTTTATTGTAACGTGTGTTTGATCGTGTTAACGTGTATCGTCTTCTACGCTCGTAACGTCTTACGTAGGGATTCCGCACCTACGTAGAACGAGATATTCCGTGTAGATCCGGCTGGGAACCTACAATTGGTATCAGAGCTTTTGCTCGTGATTGTGTGGTTCGGGATTATCACGCGGGTGTAGAAATCGTTCCGTTCGACTATTCGCGGGACGAGTTTACCGAGTTTTTGTGTCCTACTCACCTCCCACCATCATAAACAACCCATTACACCTTCGCATACCTCGCAAAACGTCAAAATCAAACCTGTAAAATCATCGTGTTCATCAGGCGAAGTTGCCGCTACTGTTTGTAGGGTTTAGGCGAAGATATAAGGTTAAGCGAAGTTATCCACAACTTCGCCTACCTCACAAGTTCGCTTATCTCAAGCGAAGTTATCCACAACTTCGCCTACCTCACAAGTTCGCTTAACTTAATCAGGCGAAGTTGAGAAATCAAGCGAAGATAAGACTTAAGCGAAGTTAACTTTAACTTCGCCTACAGTACTGTTAAGAATAAAATTTTTATATTTCGGGTTTCTTTGTGTTTTCATAAAAGATGACTTCAATAAATATTACGGAACTGGTAAAGATGGAAGTGGAAGCGGGATCAGCTACTAAGGCACCGAAAATGCTTAAGGGTACCGATTTTGTGGCGTGGAAGGATCGGTTTGAGCAGTACGTTAAATACCAAGACGCTAAAATGTGGGTGTGCATTCAAGACGGATACATTCCACCAACTGCTTTGTATGAGGGTCGTGAACAGATTAAGAAATACAACAAGATGGAAGAGGAAGAAAAGAAGATGTATGAGGCTGAAAGCAAAGCTCATGCTGCGATTACAATGGCTCTTCCACAAGAGATTCTTCACACCTTCAGGAAGTATAAAACCGCTAGAGAGCTATGGGAAGCACTTGAAAACCGATTTGAAGGTAATGTGGGGATTCGTGCATCCAAGATTAAACTACTCAAAACCCAATTCTCGGTGTTCAAGTATTTGAAGAATGAATCACTTGATGATATCATCACGAGATATTATCACCTGATGACCGAACTCAGCAATTATTCCATTGCTTACAAAGAAGAGGAAATCGTGGAAAAACTCCTTGATGCTCTCCCACCGAAATGGGAGATGTACACTGTCTTGGTGAGAGAAGGCAAAGAGTTTGCCGACTATGACTTGGAAACAGCAGTCAACAAACTACGAACTTTTGAACTTAACATGGTTCGAAAAGAGACACCAACTGATCAGGTTCAGGATCCGGGAATGTATGGTGCAAAAGTTAACTCAAGTTCAAGTTCGAAGTCTGAATCATCTGCTTACTACTCAAAGGGAGACTCGGGCGCTAACTCAACACATGAAGGTCATGTTTCTCTCAACATGGACGGTGATGTGTGTTTCGTAGCTGGCGGTACAAATGCTTCTAAACCTCAAGCAACCAAGGGTAGTTTCTCTTCAAGTGTTCCTAACAACAACTACTCTAAGATGCCCATGAGTGTTAAATCTGCTGAACAGTAGTTTGCTCTCTATGCATCTTTCATTGCTTCGTACAAAAACTACATTAAAGGTAAGATCGTTGACCCTGCAACTTTAGACGAAGACTATGATCAGATCGATGCTGATGATCTGGAAGAGATGGATCTGCAGTGGCAGATGGCGATGATTGTGAGAAGGGTTAAAAGGTTTATGAAGAAGACTGGTAGAAAGTTTGTTGGTGAAAGACCAGGTTTTGATAAGTCAAAGGTTCGGTGTTACAACTGTCAACAGAATGGCCACTTTGCGAAGGAGTTCACAAATGAACGTGTATCGTCTTCTACGCTCGTAACGTCTTACGTAGGGATTCCGCACCTACGTAGAACGAGATATTCCGTGTAGATCCGGCTGGGAACCTACACAAACCCCGCCCCGCCCCATTTCACCCACTTATCGCGGGGGAAGGGGGGTTGCGCCCCTTCGCGCAAAAATTTGCCCAAACCAACACCCACTACACATGGCCTTAGAAGACTTGTTGAAGGTGGTGCTTAATAACAATAGAGTTTCACGGATATGGGATTTTGAAGTGGATAATTCTTTTGTGGTCAAGCACATTGATTATATGTTTTTACCCAATAGGAATTTGGCCACCCGATGGAATCAGTTCATCTTGATAAAGGTTAACATATTGACTTGGCGGATATCTTCTCATTCTCATTGGCTTCATACTCGCCTTTATACGGTGGACTAGGAATTTATATGCCGTCGGATTTTTGTAAAGCGGAGAAGTCTATGAATCATTTATTTGTTCTTGTGAGATTGCTTCGAGTGCGTGGATCGCAATTACCAAATGGATCGATTTACTATTGATTCAAACATTCTTGATCTCGGGGATATTGAATTGGCTTGATTCGGCACTTGTGTCGGGTTAGAAATGAAAGCTCATTTGTCACAGCCCCCGACCCCTATACCCCGGGAGGGAAGCCGTGAACATTGATTGGTGGTATCGGTGTTTATTAAATTATTTTGCAACAGAATGTTTCATCAGAAGCGTAGTTACGAAAAATGATCAGAGTTATAAAAACACCATGATTATTATTATGATAAACCGGGAATTTAATCCCTTTTTATACAAACATAGGTTTTATAGGGATAAACCCTAATTTACAAAACACGTTTCTTTATTCTGGTGACAAGCCACTTATTTAAGCTGGAATTCCGCAGGCATCATTCATTTGTCTCTAACAAGTCACCTGAAACATGTTTAAAATATTTGGTTAGCAAGAAATACTGTTGAGTACATTCATTTGTAAATGACACATTTTACAGTTACAACATTAAGATGTTTTTACATCTGTCTGCTTACAAATTACCGAAAGGTACTTGTCACTCGACCGTATCTATGACTGTGGTCATATTACTTATTGGCTAACACTTGTCCAATAAGTAACGTGTAATAGCCCAGTAGGCAAGCCTTGTATACAAAACCCCACAATACCAGTAGTAACCATCCCGTAAGTCTACAGAGACTTAATCACTATAATATATTTTAAATACTTTATAAATACATTTGAAAATATTTAGACAATCTATCATGGGTTTTATATGTTTTGAAATCACCATGACAGTGTCGAAAAAATAGTTGTCTCACGCAAATGTGAGTTGTATAAAAACTCGAATGCCTCACCTTGCAAGTTTATAATTAAAGAACGCCTCTTGGTATTAAGCACCTAGGATAAACAAAATGTAGTATTCCTAGATTAGTATAAAGCCAATAATCATAACGATAATCACGAGAGTAGAAACTTTACACGATGACACAATGTCATACCTTAACAGGCAGAGCTTTTGGATGCGCGTTTAAGTTTCTTTCGATCGGATAGGATATCACTACGATAACTCGAGTATTATACTTATAATATACTTATATGTGTGTGTGTTTAGAGAGAAAGAAAGTTTTGAGCGAGGAATGAATGTCTGAAGTTCAACCTATTTATAGCTAATTTTGGACCCCATCGCGGTACGCGATGGCCATACACAACGGCCGTCGCGTATCGCGAAGAATCTCGTAGCTATGTCGAGTCAGCTCTAGGCCTGCTACGTGTCTAGTCTGCGTAACCCCCACTTCGCGATACGCGATGGGTAGTCTAAACCCGTCGCGTATCGCGATGGAAGGATTTTTATTTTATTTTATTTTATTTTTTTAAATCTTAATTCCCAACAAAAATACTAATGCGGCCCTTAATGCTGCTCGCGGCGATGCGAGCATGCGAAGTGCAAAGTGCGCTTTCAAAGCGCCACATTGCACCCATCGCACTTCGCCCGAGCCCGTGCCCGTGCGCGTTCGGGTGCTTTGCACCCTTCACTAGGACCACTGGGTGTGATATGTCTTATAAGAACATTAACATAGAAATTTTCTTTTCTTATAAAGAGCTCACTAGTTTTATAATCTAGCAATGTGGGACAAGATACTTACACTCCTATTTATACTAAGGTGGAAGCCTCTCCTTTCCTTTTCTCCACCAATATGGGATGGAATTTTCCTTCTTTCATTTCCTTACTTTCATTTTATGGTTTGTTATATCATTCTTGGTATTAGTATTACAGCTTAGTGGATGATCTGGAGGTTCCGAAATGATGATGTCATGTTTTCATGTGAGACAAAGAGAAAAGACACTTTTGATAATGTTAGAATTTAGAAATTACTCGTCTCGGCGGTTTAATAGTAGAGATGCTATATTTACAATTAGTTGGTTTAAGTGGATTAAAAATCCTTTTTTTTATTTAATTAATTCTTGTCTTTTTTCTAGCTTTTTGCTAGTTTTTATTTAATGTGATTTTTCGGATTTCAGAAAAAACAAGTGACTAAGTCTTTGGTTCGGATTACGGATTCATCAAGTTTTCTACAGTCAAATTAATAAAAAATAAAACTGAATATAAAACGATCACAGCCGAATCAAAAACTAAATTTTAGTTCATATTGATACTTTCTAATTTTTAATTTAGTCGATTTGTAACAAAATGTTGAACACCCCAAATCAAAGTAGCTGAGAACATCTCTAACTGGACAAGTTGATGTTTAAAAACTTAACGGCAGTTTGAATCATAAAGCAGGTGAAGAGGTAGGTCCCAGCAGAGCCCAGTTGGACCCGCAAGACTAACCTCAAACAGGGACGTCTGCGCAGAAACCAACTGGATCCGCAGGACCAACCATGCTCAGAGACGTGACGTCCTTACGCGCAGTACGCAAGCTGGTCCCGCAGGAAATGCCTCCCAATGGTGAAGGACTCCGCCTGTCCCCGCAGCCTCGGATACAAGCCATTGGGGAAGGCCACCCGCGCAGCAAGGCTACACGCACAAGGCACTTAGCTCTCAATCGTTCAGTGTCACCTGAAGGAATGAGCGAAGCCGGGAACAATCCCGCACAAGGGCGGGAGGGGGAATACTCCCGCCCAAATAAGCCAGTCCGTACGATACAGGAAGATCTTCTGTACTGTACCTGACGAGGTATGGGAAAAAGATCTGACTAAAGATACGACAGCTTATAGACAACAGTATGGCGAGCAGCATGCTCCTACACTGTATGTCACTGTTAGCCGCTGCCTACTCACCAACTCTTGTCATACCACGTGCGTAGCTGACAGTTGGTGGAAAAGGAATAGTATACAGCAGGCCTAGTCGCTATCAGCCACTACCTACCCACCAACTACCAGCAGGGCACGTGCGTAGGCTACTGTTGGTGAACAGGAATACTATTGCAGCCGGCCATACCTCCTTGGAAACCTACCTTCGGCTATAAATACCACAAATTGTATGACCATCTCATCTTATCTTGTATGATCATATCTTATCACATCATCATATTATACCTGATATCCGCCCTAGCAATCTCTTAATATACTTTTATATTTAAAGAGCAATCTAGTCTGATTCTCACGCCGGAGGGTGGTCACAAGGAGGAACCCCCCCCCCTTCTCAGTGACGAGCTCACGGTGTCTGTTTTGCAGGTTATCAGAAGAACCATCTTCCAAGGGTCTAACCCCTCGTGGGAAACAGCTATCCAACCCCCAGGTTACCAGTAATCTGTCCGGGGTCCGGTTAGTGTTTCTTCATTGGCGCCATCCGTGCATAAAGCTAGAACTTCATTTTTCTCCAGTTTTTTCAAACTTCTACAAAGATGGTTAGAGAAATTCCGGTAACCACAACCCCAGCTACTGGGGGAAATACCGGTAACACAGTTTTTACAAACACTACCCCGGTTATCCAAGCCGGGGCAAGTGAAGTAAATTTTACGAACACTACCCCAGTTACTCATGCTGGGGCAAGTGCAGTAAATGATCGCCTACTGGGATCCACTGATACCCAGGTTGAGAAACGAAGACTCCCCCGCCAAACTCTCGATGAAGTCAAGGCATGGGCGGAGGCACGACAAAAGGAATTCCAGGCCGAGTTGAACGAACGCTTGCGTTCCATACAACAGGCCGACGAATTCGAATACTGGGAGGATGACTCGGAGGAATCCGACTCCGACGCGAACCCTCGCCATAGGGCAAAAGGGAAGCGTAAGGAAATGGAATCCCAACCGAAAAGGCATTTTGGACAAGCCTTCAAACCAAAAAGCACAGGTGGAAGTCCACGAGACTTCTCCAAAACGTTCAGACCAAACGTTGCAAATGCAGGAACGTCCAAATTTGCAAGGGACATTGCGGAAGCAATCGCCCCAAGGAGTGCCAAACAAATGCCTAACATAGGCACATATGACGGTATATCTGATCCAGACGATCATTTGAACAGATTCATAGCAGGGGCAACCGTCAGCAATTGGACGGAACCCACGTGGTGCTACATGTTCCAAATGACGCTTGTTGGGGCTGCTAGAGCTTGGTTTGATCGTCTACCGGTCAACCACATCTACGACTGGGCAGACTTCCAGCAGAAGTTTAGCCAACACTTCAGCCAGCAACGGAAGTATACCGAGGAGCAATGGACAATCCTCAAATGCATACGAGAAGAAGATGAATCTCTGCCAAACTTCATCACTCGCTTCAACTCAAAGAAGCTAAGTTTGGGCAATATCAGCGAAGATCTTGTTCGCGCAGCCTTCATCCAGGGCGCGCATGACCCAGAGCTCATCCGCACCCTAACGGGTAAAGATGGTATGCCATCCACATGGGATGCCATCATGACAGCAGCAAAACACTATGCGGAACCGGAGAAGCAACTGGGTAGAGATCTCCCACAGAGCACAAACCTCTACACCCAGAAGACGAGAGAAGACAATGTCCTCACCGCCCGATTAAATAAAAAGCGGAAGCTAGGGATTTGGCAGTCAAGGGTAAACTTTGACACCTCATCCGGCTTGCAACATCTATTGGGCGGAAGGGATAATGTACAGCCGCACCGAAACTCCAGATGGACGCCACTCACCAAAAGCGTCACTAAGATATTCGCCACTGAAGAGCTCCCGTGGCCAAAGCCTCCAATAATCCGACATCGTCACGATGCTGATCGGAGCAAATACTGTGACTTTCACAAGACAAAAGGCCACAACACTGAAGAATGCATAGACGTAAAAGACATGGTTGAAGCATTTGTCAGAGATGGGACGCTCGCGCACCTCGTGGCGCAATAAAGGCTGAGCAGGCGGGTGCGTGTAGAACCCCAGCTGGGGAAAACACGAATAAAAATTCCAGCTTCAATATCGAGACTACATGCTGCGTAAAGAACGAGATCCCGAACCAGGTGCGTATCGGCTCGATGGCACTCCCATCCCAACAACATGGAAGGGAGCTCATTTACACAGTTTGCATGTAAATCAATTCCAATTTGTAAAGAAGGCCAAGAGCCACTTCTAATGGAAATGATTCTCTTTAGAACATCGAAGCTGATGATTTTACTTTTCTGCACTAATATGACGATATTCACATTATGCGAAGTCGTTGCGTGGGAAGGCGGGTATACCCGCACAAACCCAATAATGTGAAAAAACCTTCACGCAGGTCAGTTGAAGGGGAAAGGTTCAGCACCCAAAAATGAAAGTGCCGGTCTATCCGCACGAATCATAATGAGGAAACTGAACAATAACCTATCAACAACCGTGCGTCGAACGGTTAAACTATGCAACACTGGTGACGGCATTCACATTACGTGAAGTCGTTACGTGGGAAGGCGGTCCTACCCGCACAAACCCAATAACAGGAAAAAACCTTCACGCAGGTCAGTTAAAGGGAAAGAGTTCAATTATTCCATTAAATGAAAGTGCCGGTCTATCCGCATGAATCATGAAAGGAAACTGGACACTAACCTATTAACAACCTCGCGTCGAACGGTTCAAAACAAAATTCTCAAAAAGGATGAGGAAAACCTACACGCAGGTCAGATAAGGGTAAAGTTTTGCCATCCTACTAAGTGCAAGTGACGGTTCCACCCGCACAATCACGAAAGAGGAAGCAAAACTTCACATTATCAACCACGTTCAAAGGTTAACTTACCCTCAAAGGATGAGGAAAACCTTCACGCAGGTCAGATAAAGGTAAAGTTTTGCCATCCTACTAAGTGCAAGTGACGGTTCCACCCGCACAATCACGAAAGAGGAAGCAAAACTTCACATTATCAACCACGTTCAAAGGTTAACTTATCCTCAAAGGATGAGGAAAACCTTCACGCAGGTCAGATAAAGGTAAAGTTTTGCCATCCTACTAAGTGCAAGTGACGGTTCCACCCGCACAATCACGAAAGAGGAAGCAAAACTTCACATTATCAACCACGTTCAAAGGTTAACTTATCCTCAAAAGATGAGGAAAACCTACACGCAGGTCAGATAAAGGTAAAGTTTCGCCATCCTACTAAGTGCAAGTGACGGTTCCACCCGCACAATCACGAAAGAGGAAGCAAAACTTCACACCTATTATCAACCACGTTCAACAGGTTAACTTATTCTACACTTGGAAAATTGCTAATTTAAACTAAGTATGCAAGTCATAAGTTTATAAAGCAAGAAACCCAAAGAAGGAAATAACAATCTTATACGAAAAAAGATTAATATTTCACAAATGAATTCACAAGAATGGCCGGGTAACTACCCGCCTACGAAAAGTAGAAAATAAATCTATACAAGCTAAAACTATCCTAGCAGTGGGAAGGGATCTTCAGGATCAGGCTTCAGGGCCACTTCCACTTGGACCAGCCCCATCGGTAGAGCGTGGCAGTTCAAGGAAAGCTTTGAGGATAGCTAGCCCATCATCAGCAGCAGCTACTTGGTTCACCTTCTCCACCACTGGATGCGGGAAGGCGACGTATTGATTTACTGCTTGGTCGTATATGGCTTCAGTATCAACATTGTACAAAGGGAAGTTGGAAGGCGGGAAGCCTTTCTCAACGAACCCTAGACCAAGCAGGAAGCCGGCCCGTTCCCCATCCTCGTGAGAAGCGTTGAGGGCTGCACTCATGGCATCATCGTAAGTAGTCTATGAGAAGACCCGATGCACAACCTACAAAGAAAATATACAAGTGTCAAACACCTTTTCTATGTACAAAGGAAAGCGTGAAGACGCAAAGCTAAACATACCTGAGGCAACGCTTCTCGAAGAAGCCATTCCTTGGCAACCAGAGCTTCTTGGAGGGCGGCTTGAGCTTGGGTACGGGCGCGTTCGGCTTCGCTTTTGTTAAGGTTGGCAAGTAGCACTTCCTTCGCAGCAGCCTCTTCAACGCCCTTAAGCTTCCGCTCGGTGTGATCAAGCACGCCCCTCTGGTCCAGGATTTCTTGAAGCTTCTTGGCATCCTCCATCGCCAAGGCATCATGAGCACGTTGGAGAGCCTCCAATTTGGCCTTGAGTTCCTCGTTCTCCACGCGTAAAGGCTCAGCAACGGCTTCAGCCTTGGTGGCCCTCTCGGTTGCGTTCCTCGCAGTCTCCTTAGCCAGCCGAAGCTGTTCGTTAACAGCTTGGGCAGCCTTGGAGCGGGCCTCGAGTCGCGCTTGAACCTCAACCTCGAGGGCCTTGTAGGCCTTCTCCTTCTCCGCAGCAGCTGCGGCCAACTTTTGGTTCTCCTCCCGAAGAGCCCGCGCTTGAGATACGTCTTTGGCGCGAGCTGCTTTTAACTTGTCGTTTTCACGACAAAGCAGCTCGACGCGTGGCTGCATCCGGGCCTGGAGAACCCGAAGCTCATTGGTTAGCCTACCCTCCTGGTAGCTAGCCATGGCTTCCCCCAACGCACCATGGGGAGCAGCGTGGCGAGCCCATTCCACGCACTCCACAGGGGTACGAAGAGTTGTTCCTCGGCGTATGTTCCATCGCGGAACATACACTTCATTGGAATCCGACACTGCAAAAACAAAAAAGGCAGTTAGGAAAAGATGATAAAAAATAAAAGTGAAAAGGGGCCAAAGGAACCCTACGCACCTGTAGGGTCTATAACAGGCCGATAGCCGCCGAACCCATCACCTGAACCCAATGGAAATCCATCCAAAAGATCAGGCAGATGGGAAGGTGGCAAAGATTGGCGAGTACTCCCATGCGTACCTGATGGGCCGGCCGTCGGTGCCGGTGGCGGGGGCATGGTGGCAGCCGCCGCAGTCGCTGCCGCAGAATCCGCAGCAATCGTAACCGCCGGCTCGGTGAAAGATGCTGTAAATATCGCACTTACCACCGGCGGTGACGTCATCTTGGCTGGAACAGTCGGCTCAGGGGACTGAGCAACTGATCCAGCGGAAGCAGGCGCAGGCGCCTGGGTCGTCGCCTCAGGAAGGCTGACCAAGCCTACCGTCATCGGCGGAGAGGTACTCGAATGCGCTAAACCCGGGAATGCGTCAACATCCACGCCTGCACAAGAAGATAAGTGTTAAAGCAATAAATTTATGAAGTATGTTAAATCTACAAAAACAAGGATAGTTGTACTTACGGGTTTTCTTGAGCCTGAACGTACGGACAGGCGGGGACAAACCCGATGGAGCCGGTCTCTTGATGCCGGTCACCGTCGTCGTCGTTGGTTCTCCGGAGGTAACAGTCGTAGCCTCCGGAGCAGTGGTCTTCTCACCACCGGGGTGCCCCGCCACCTCTTCACTATCTGACTCGGTGTCAGATAGAAGCACCGGATCAGCTGTGGAGGCCACCTTCTCCTTCCCTTTCCCGCCGGCAGCCTTCCTCTTCCGCACCAGCGGAGGACCATCTGCGGATTCCTCAGAAGAAGACAGGATGTAAGGAATTCCAGCAGCGGGTACAGCATTGAGGGGTTGAGGATAGAATATCGCCTTACCTGGCCGCCGGTGGCTCAGGATCTCTTGGCCCGGCGGATAGACCTCCACAAACCGATCCGCCGTTTGCTCCAGAATGGGCAACTCATTCTCGTCTAGAGCACGAGTGCCCACCCGCACGGGACCGTCAGCTTACCGCGGGTACAGGAGCGACTCCAAATCGTTCCCCTCTGAGAAAAGAAACAGTTAGAAGACAAACTCAAATCAGCAAAAAAGACAAGACATACCATAAGGAATAGAGTTCAAACCGTATTCGAGAAGGATGGGAAACCGGGACGCATCCTTCCATACCCGGCTCATCCCCAGCATCACCATCCCGGACTCCGCAAACCGGTAAACCGGAGATTGGACCCGGGATATCTTCGCAAACCATTCCGCCTCCTGGTAGCTGGAAGCGTGAAGGCTCGGAAGCGCTTGTCCCTTCTTAAACTTCATGGCAATGGGGATGGCGCGGGCAGAAATGTAGAAGAACTCCCGCTTCCACGATCGGAGACTGCGCTCGGTCACGCAGATCTTCAAACCCTTGATACGGGTCGTCAGGGTGTACCACCCCTGGATGCACCTCCAAGTATAGAAGGTCATCAGGCGGTCCACATAGGGCTCAATACCCAGAATCCGGCACACCCACTCAAAGTGCCGGATCTTGGCAATCGCCATTGGATGCAACTCGGTTAGGTGCACACCGTGCCTCTCCAGGACACGGTACATAAACTTTGTCAATGGGAACCTAAGGTTCCCATAAACAAAAAATGCAGCATATACCCCGATCTTGCCACTGGGGGCATCGTACACAGTCTGGTGGGGTTCAGGAAACTCAAGCTCGAGAGACTCAAGCATGAATTTCCTGACGACATACTGGTACTGATCGACAGGTAGAGCACACTGGCACTCGCCAGCAGTACTCCTATCGTCGGCTACAGCTTCAGCATCATGGGAAGACATATTGCAGAGGAAGAAGAAAACGATTTCGGGAAAATGTTTGCCTGAAAAGGGGAGTATTTGCCGGAAATCGCTACGAAGAAGAAGAGAAGGGTGAAAGTGTGGATTACAAAGAACCCTCTCCCCCTTTATATAGTAATCGCAATTAATGCGGTGAATTTAATGCGGAGGAGAGAGAAATCGAAGGTGCAATGAAACTATGACACGTGGCAAAGAACAGGCTGGCAACAGCTGTTGACAGGACGTGTGCCAGCAATTTCGCGGCCACGCGCCCGGAAAATCGCGCCCACGCGCCTGAAAAGCGTCTGGAATGACCATGTACTGTCACGTCACCATAACTTCCTGCACGTCCTGACACAGTCAGAAGAAACCGTCGCACGACGTTTCAGAGGTTTGGACTGTTCCTATCTTTCCACCAACCCTTCGAATTTCAAAATTCAAATTTTGAAAATATTAAAAAGTAAGCGGGAAAATACCCCTTACCTTGGCAAACAAGTAACCGTAAGACGGATGCGGGTACAGTGTAAAGGCAAAACCCTTCACGTACTTAGCACCCGCAGGGAATTGAAGCCAAGTAAAACCTTGGCAAACAAGTAACTGTAAGACGGATGCGGGTACAATGTAAAGGCAAATCCCTTCACATACCTAGCACCCGCAGGGAATTGAAGCCAAGTAAATTTTGGCGAACAAGTAACCGTAAGACGGATGCGGGTACAGTGTAAAGGCAAAACCCTTCACATACCTAGCACCCGCAGGGAATTGAAGCCAAATATTCCTCGGCAACCAAGTAACTATAAGACGGGTTCGGGTACAGTGTAAAGGCAAAACCCTTCACATACCTAGCACCCGCAGGAAATTGACGCCAGGAATACCTTGGAAGTAAAGTAACCGTAAGACGAGCGCTGGTACAGTGTTAAGGCAAAACCCTTCACATATCTAGCGCTCCGCTGGGAATTGAAACCAAGAAGGATCTTCTGGGCAATGCTTGCGGAAGCGGAAATAACATCCCCGCATAGCGGGAACGTCGAGAACTACGTTGTTTAAAGCTCCAGGATGGAATTGGTGGTTTTAACATAATTGATCACTATGTTCAAAACTATCAAAACCTCATGGAGTCCACACAAGTGGGACTCAACGCTCCTGACTTGCGAGGAGGTTACAGACCTACCCGCATCATACCCAAAGACCAAGCAGGAAACTCGGGAATTTCTGCAAGTGACAAGGACTTCCGCGGGAAGAATCCCCATGGAAAACCTTAAAAAACCCTTTTCAAAACCCTTTGCTTAAGTCCAAAAGTTCACCTCACTTTATTAAACACACATGAGAAGAACATTGGACTGGGGGGACTTGAAGAGGTAGGTCCCAGCAGAGCCCAGTTGGACCCGCAAGACTAACCTCAAACAGGGACGTCTGCGCAGAAACCAACTGGATCCGCAGGACCAACCATGCTCAGAGACGTGACGTCCTTACGCGCAGTACGCAAGCTGGTCCCGCAGGAAATGCCTCCCAATGGTGAAGGACTCCGCCTGTCCCCGCAGCCTCGGATACAAGCCATTGGGGAAGGCCACCCGCGCAGCAAGGCTACACGCACAAGGCACTTAGCTCTCAATCGTTCAGTGTCACCTGAAGGAATGAGCGAAGCCGGGAACAATCCCGCACAAGGGCGGGAGGGGGAATACTCCCGCCCAAATAAGCCAGTCCGTACGATACAGGAAGATCTTCTGTACTGTACCTGACGAGGTATGGGAAAAAGATCTGACTAAAGATACGACAGCTTATAGACAACAGTATGGCGAGCAGCATGCTCCTACACTGTATGTCACTGTTAGCCGCTGCCTACTCACCAACTCTTGTCATACCACGTGCGTAGCTGACAGTTGGTGGAAAAGGAATAGTATACAGCAGGCCTAGTCGCTATCAGCCACTACCTACCCACCAACTACCAGCAGGGCACGTGCGTAGGCTACTGTTGGTGAACAGGAATACTATTGCAGCCGGCCATACCTCCTTGGAAACCTACCTTCGGCTATAAATACCACAAATGGTATGACCATCTCATCTTATCTTGTATGATCATATCTTATCACATCATCATATTATACCTGATATCCGCCCTAGCAATCTCTTAATATACTTTTATATTTAAAGAGCAATCTAGTCTGATTCTCACGCCGGAGGGTGGTCACAAGGAGGAACCCCCCCCCCTTCTCAGTGACGAGCTCACGGTGTCTGTTTTGCAGGTTATCAGAAGAACCATCTTCCAAGGGTCTAACCCCTCGTGGGAAACAGCTATCCAACCCCCAGGTTACCAGTAATCTGTCCGGGGTCCGGTTAGTGTTTCTTCAGCAGGCTAGGTTCAATGAACTAACAAAACTGTTTTGTTGACTCACATATTTAAGTAAACAGTTAATCGAACATGTTACATGCATATCTCGTTTAGTAATCATCATAGTGTGCGAGTTTGGACATTAAAAAATAGTTAAAAAAAACAAAAAGAACATAGGGAAAATTCCTAAGATGAGCGTTTATGAAAACGTTTTTCAGGTTTTAGGTGTTATTTACAAGAAATTCCCAAAATATGTATTATAAACTAGTCGTGACGAGTAGTTTATGATTACACACGAGTTATTTGTAGAACTAGTTAAAACTTGTCACGTTCCTTTAAACTAACCGTAACGAGCAGGTTCACTAATCATTTGCTCGTCACGACTAAATAAGTTTCATGCATCGTAATAAACGCCCACGAGTAATTCATAAGTCATTTAGTCGTAACGACTAGTTTACCTGGTTTACATTTCCTACACGAGTAGTTTAGTAGTAGTTAACTCGTCACGACTAGTTTAACCTTACAATTTACTCATCGCGACTAAAGAACTTATAAATTACTCGTGGGCGTTGATTACGAGGCATAAAACTTATTTGGTCGTGACGAGTAAATGGTTATTAAATCTACTCGTTATGGTTAGATTAAAGACACGTGTCAAGACTTAATTGGTTATACAAACTACTCGTCACGACTATACTATAATACCTATTTTGAGAATTTCTTGCAAATGACACCTAAAACCTGAAAAACGTTTTCATAAATGCTTATTTTGGGAATTTTCCCAAGAACATATTTTCATACCCTTTTGGTTATATTATGAATATTTTTTCTGATAATATAAAAGGTGCTTCCCGTTGCGGAGTGCATGGTACCTTTCCTTAGTTCTTTTTAACTAGTATGAAACCCGCGAGATGCTGCGGCGATAATAATTTGCAGTGTGATACTTGTTTATGTTAGTTTATCAATCATCTTATGATATAGTGTATAGTATTTATTCATATATGTTCAAGTTATTTTACAAAAGGAGATAAAATTGAGAAAGATAAAAATGATTTGTGGCCATAAAAAACTCTCAAAAGAAAATTAATAAAAAAACTCATTAGTCAAAATTTAAATAAAACGAAACAAAAAAAAACAAAAATGTTCCTCCCGTCTTCCTCATTCTCAAAAAAAATGTTGAAAAAATATCATTGTGTGTTTTGTTTATTTTCGTTATTGATTTTTTTTTATTGGCATGATGTCTTTTTTCTTGATGTTGTGTTATATTGCTCAACATTGTGTTATCTTTTTCTTGGCATTATGTTATATTAAGTTTTTTTAGTTTTTATTTATGTTTCGAGTTATTATTTTTTAACACTTTTATTGAAATATTTTTAGGGGTTTCTTTCAAGGTCACAAATACTTCTCACACTATTTATTTTTGTCTCTCTTTATTAATTAACAGTTTTCCTATACTTATGTTAGTTTTCTTAATCATTTAATATTTTACAAAAGTTTATTAAGTTAATTGTTTAATTGGTTCGGTTGATACATGTATGTAGGGTTGTCAATGAGTCGAGCCGAACTAAGCCAAGCTCGAGCTCGAGTGGAATACATGTTGAGCTAGCCGGCTCGGCTCGATTTCTAATCAAGCTTTTTGGAGCAATTATTTTTCGAGCTTTGGGCAAGCCGCGAGGTTTTTGGACACCCATAAATGTATATGTCACCAAAATGATTACAACTTATATCCAAAGTAATATTAACTGGAGTTGATTTTATTCTTTTTTATTTTGTAATTTGAATTATATAAATGGGAAGAGTGGTTTTGTAAATTTTAATTTGATAAAGTAAAACATAGGGCATCTTCAGCGTTTAAACATTTTATAGGTTCAAAATGCATATATACGTTGTACTTTAATGCTTCATTAACTTGTAAATTATAATCTACATACTGGTGTTGAAAATTCTTTATATCTAAACGTCGACAAAAACATGCACGTCATAATATATGTTTTGGTTTTTTTTAAACATAATATATTTAAAGATATTGAGGGAAAAAATAAATAATAAATATATAAATTTGTCAAATTATTGCCTAAAGATGAGGGGTTAAATATGCAGCCATTCTTAGATATTACAAAAGTCATATAAAGTTTAAGGGTAATTATTGTAAATATAGTTAGCGAATGTAAATTATTTATAGATTTATAGTTGTATATCTAAGTTGTACTTTAATGCTCATTAACATGTACATTATAATCTACACATTGGTTTGGAAAAAAATTTATATCTAAATGTCGACAAAAATTAGCACGTCGTAATGGTATGTTCAGTTTTTTTGGAAATGTAATATATTTAAAGATATAGATGGAAACAAAAACATAAATAAATTTGTCAAGTTTTTGGGTAAAGATGAGGGGTTATATGTGTAACTATCTTTAGAAATTACAAATGTGATCTAAAGTTTAAGGGTAATTATTTTAACTATGTAAGGGTGATTATTGTAACTATAGATTTAAAATGAAAAGTTACGGTTGGTGGTGAGGGTTGAGTAAAGTCATAAATACCCTCAAATTTAAAAAATATAAACATTTAAAGTTGTACGATTGCATAATTGATTGAACCTCTTAAAATTTAAGAGGTCTTTCACTCACTTTTTATATATAGTAGAGATTTGTTTCATGATTTTTTGTTTTCTTAGTTTTATAAAAATAAATAAGAATTAGTTAAGAGAAACTAGGTAAATTAAAGTAGTTAAATACTTATATATAAGAGAAACTAGGTTAAAAAAATATTTATGTAAGAGAAACTAAGAGATCGGGATTCTTCAAATTTGAAGAGTGTAATAGCCTAATCATAAGAATATTTGTTTAAAAAAAGGTAAATTAAAGTAGTTATAGATAAGTACATATTAAATAGTATAATATTACAGGGTTGAGTTATAATAAAAAGATTAGTTTTTGTAGAAATGACAGGAAATAATCTTGTCCATTCATTTGAGAATTGAGTGGTTAAGATTAGATTAGAGAGAAAATCAAGTGTAAAACAAAGGTAAGGGCATAATAGGGATAACACATTTGTTGACTTTCTCTCTCCACATGCAAGACAGATGTCAAATTCCCCCATCATTTTAAACGTTCATAACTTTTTTATACGACATTTTTTTAAAAAACAATTTCACCTTAATAATGAGTGTTTTTTATCTTTTATATGAGTACCATATTGTTATATAAAAATAAAAAAAATAATTGGTGGGTTTTTACAAACTGTGTTTTACTAAAATTGTGTTTTACAAAATTGTGTTATACAATTGTGTTTTATTTTTTCATAGTGTTTTTTGCATTGTGTTTTTTGCATTGTGTTATTTAATTGTGTTTTTCATTGTGTTTTTATCATTGTGTTTTTATTTTCATAATGTTTTTTCCATTTTGTTTTATACGTTGTGTTTTATTCATTGTGTTTTTTCATAGTGTTTTCTAATGTGTTTTTTCCGGTGGCCATTTTCGGCAAGATGGTGGCGGTGGGCAGCATTGGGTGGCGGTAGGCGGTGGTGGTTGTAGGAGATGAGTAAAAATTTAACTGGATTTTAAGATCAATTAAATTAATTGGGTTTTCAATATTAGTAGACTAAAATACTCTCCTTCCTAACATTATTAAAAAAATCAAACTTTTTATTTGAAACTTTCTCTAATATTGCATATTAAATACGGAGTTGTATAATAATAATAATAATAATAATATTAATAATAATAGTTTTAGTATTGCACTTCGAACTATAAATACTATATTATTTATGACAAAACATCAATGATGGAAAGGATAATGTATAAGGAGCATATCTAGTTGTTTTAAGATTCTTTTATCTTTGTTTGTTTGTTTGCCTTTTCTTTTCTTTTTTCGTCTCTTAACTGTTTTGTAACCACTCAATTGTGTATCCAATTTGAAAGAACAAAAACATATATGAAATAGCAAAACTTTCTGTCAATTTTGACCGGTTATCTTTTACAAAAGAGAACAAAATGGCAACTAATTATATTCATGTGTCTGAAAAGGTTAAATATTATATTTGTTCTCTCAACCTTTCCGTAGATTTAGCTTTATGAAACTAGATATATGAAATTGGATGGTAGTTACAAGAGTTGTTGAATGGCATCTATAATAATATTAAAATGAAACCTTACACTTTAGACCAAGTGTTGCGGAGAAGGTGCTTCTCCACCTCAACCGTTAGCGTTTGAACCATAAATAGGATAATATGTTTGATATCTGGTCCGGTTTTAAATCATTGACGTCTAGGGATGGGCAAGTGAGGGTCTACCCACACACATAAAATCATATATAATTGGTTTATCAAATCAAATGAACACTGGTATGGAAAAATGCTCAGTAAAAATTTTGTCCAAGGAAAGTAGAAGTGGTTAATAAAAATCTGTTCATAGAAAGTAGAAGTAAAATATTTCAAACACTTTTGTCATAACCAGTGGGAAACTAGTTAGTCATGGACTCATGGCATATGAATTCAAAAACTGTTTCCTTAAACATGCCAATGGTGCTGAGTTGAAGGCTTCAATGGCATGAACCAACTGTAATTCATCTACACAATGGCTTGCATCACTACCTACACTGATCTATAGCTATATATACCCAACAAAATACCATCAGCTAGTTACTTTTAACACAACATATATCAATTATAATATATTACAAGTGTTGATAAATCTCTTTATAGCAATGGAAAATAAATCAAAGACAACGGCGCAAATTGTGGTGGCGGCAGTGGTGATGGGACTATTGGTTCAAGTAACCGTGGCACACCCATGTGGTAGCACGTTTTTCTCGGCCTTGGTGCAACTGATACCTTGCCGTGCATCAGTTGCACCATTTAGCCCCATTCCACCTAATGAATCTTGTTGTAATGCGATCAAGGTTCTTGGTCAACCTTGTTTGTGTGTTCTGGTCAACGGTCCTCCAATTTCTGGTGTCGATCGTAGTATGGCCATGCAACTTCCTGAGAAATGCAGTGTCAATTTCGAACCATGTACTAAATCTATGCATACATACACACACTTATATATGTATATGTAACCGTTTCACTTTCAGAATCTTGTTTGATGTTGTGTGTGTGGTTGCAGGTGAACTTGTGAAGAAGAAAGAGTGAGGGCCAAGTGAGCTCTGGTCTAAAATCCAAGAGAATAAACAAGTGTGTCTACCGCGTGTTGAAATTTAAGGCGTTTAGTACTACATAGATCCTAGGTTTTCATGTTTTGTCATTTGATATTAGTTATATCTTTAATGTTCTTGCAACAGAATATTTCAAGAATTAAATGTTATATCATCATAGAATCTAATGAAGCTTTCAAGTCTCATGTTACAAACCGCCATTCTTCATCTCGCCTCGTTCACAAATGGAAGAGAGAAATGAACATGACATGTTGACATAAGTACAAGTTGGGCTTATATACTTTTACTGACTCATTCTTACATACATTTACATAAGGCGTAACATTATTGACTCAACCATCAGAGTGTGTGTGATTCTGGGGGCCAGCCTCGGGTCACCTTCTAATGGGTTGTCTACATATATATTAAGGGCCCGACAACCAAGCAAGAACCCGCTTGAAAATACATCACAAAAACTTCCTTACAAAGTTCTTGATCCACATTGGGTCAACCAAACATTGGATATAATCCTTAACATTCAAAGGACAAAGTCTTAACCAATTAACATAAACTAAATAATTTACATTTTACAAGAACATAACTGGCATACAACAATCAATTACTTGACGGTTTTCTATTGGTACCTGTCGATCATACGGCGGGGCCTGATTGTAATTGTTTGCTTGAACACTTGCACCTTGCTCGTGCTTCGTTTAATTCCTATATTCCAAAAACAGGAAAATTCATGAGGTAAATTATACAAAAAATAAATATAAAAAACTATGTTGAAGATTCATGTGATTTTAGAAGTATATACCTGCAGTTCCTTTTGAAGGTTTTTGATGTACTCAACAGCCATATCTAACATATCGGCTGTATTCGTTTGCTGCAAATTTTGTTACACAAAACTGTGAGTTTCATTGGAATGGTTACAAATTATGTATATTAATGATTTTGGTTGGAGGTGGTAAAGTATGTTGTTTAACATGGATTAAACAAACTCCAAGCTTGAGTCGGTTTATCAACAGTTGTTAAGTCAACTCAGTTTATGCAACCGCGTCAACTATCCCCTCATAAATCGAGAGGTCATGAATGTCATTTGTTTCATTTTAATAATGAGATTTTGTATGCCAGCCAAAATGGATTCTTTGATTATCTTCAAAAATACAAGTCACATAACCTTGTACAACTTTGGAAACAAATTTAACAAAACGGATGGTTTGATTATCTTGCTTTTAGTAATTCAAAACAAGATTTATATTATTTCATTTGTGGGCTGGGAAATTTTACCTTGTCAATATCAGGGAAAAGCTCTTGCAGCCTTTTGATTCTTTCACTGATCCGGGTTCTTCTTTCCTGAAATTAATGCCCAAATGATAACAAATTAGTATCAAATTTAACTGAGACCCAACATATAATACGAAGATTAAATGTTAAGATATTCATACCCTCTCTGCAATGCTTCGTGGGTGTGTGGCGAATCCTCTTTTTGCACGCGTTTTCCACGGATCCGTGGATTCTTGTTGAAAATGCAAATAATTATCAACATTAGCCATCTCGGAGGACGTTTTCGGCAAGCTCATATGATGAACCAAAGTAGGAGTACTGGTTCCAGTCTCTCCATTCTACAAACAAGGTTCACATGAATCAAAAAACACAATATAACCACATAATAAAAAAAAGTAATGCAGATTAGATAGAAGCATTATTGAATCCAGATTGTACCTGTGGAATCTTTAAAACACCATCCCTGCTTCTTTTCATGCTACTGAAAGTAGATTCTTGCAATTCATTATCGTTTTCAGCTATTTGCGGCAAGAACCTTGATGATGAAGAAGACGGCCCTAATGAGAAACTGATATGGTTATTCGATGTCCCTAACGTACTCGATGAACTGCCTGTTTTGATACTGGTAAAACCTGAGTTTCAAGATCAAAATCAAAATCAAAATCAATTTACTAGTAAACAAATGAATTAAACCTTCTAAACCTTCAATTAAACAGTACATATATGTCTAGTACTGTTTGACTTTTAATGTCTAGTTCTTTATGACTTTTAGTAAGTAACCACTTGAAAAGAATTGCCATTTGCTGATAAATTAAACATCAGTGAAGGTTACTTCTGATGTCCAAAAGGCAAAAAAGCATAAAGTCAACTTCAAATACATGTCAGTTAATAATATAAAACCTAACAATCACAATAATAATAATAAATCAAAGCACAAGTTGAATTAAATTAAAGTCAAAAGTATTATTCACCATTTTCAACGGTCAACGCGGATAGAAATCCAGCTGGAGTACTATTCTGCCTACCGAGATTCGAAACCCTAGCTCCAAACGACGACGTACCGTCCAAATTACTCTGATTCGTATAACCGTAACCACTCGTATCATTCAACGGCGGCAAATTCGGCACTCGCCGTGACACCGGCGGCGCTAGATCCTTCCGTTCCTGCAGAAACTCACGCACATCAGATTCCGACGACGGCGTAAACTCATCGCCGCCGCCGTTGTCGGTGAGTAGGTTCGAGAAGAAGGAGCTAGGAGTTGACCGGTAGCGTAACAACGAGCTACGATTATTATTATTATTATTATTATTATTATTATTATTATTATCATCATCAGTAACATCATCATCATCATCTGGTTGAGTCTGATACGGATCTAATGAAATCAGCTGTTTGATCTTGGCAAACTCTCCGTCAGACGGATGCTTGAACGTGGATGAATAGAGTAGCGAGTTCATATCTCGAGAAATCGCATCGGATGAGCCGTTAACGCCATACATACTATTGTATTGAAGCTTGTGATGGTAGAAGATGATATTATGTGAGAGTGAGATGGATAATAATAATAATAATAATAATAATAATAATAATAATAATAAGTTATTATTATTATGTTTGAAGAAGGAATCGAATATGTTTGAAGAAGGAATCGAATGAGATGAGATGATGAATTGAATCTAAAGGGTGGACGTAAATAGAAAGTTGCGGCCTTTGCTTTATTTAGTGAAACAATTGGCTGGTTTTCTTGTAAAATATATCTACGTTTATGCCTCTTTTAGAAACCTACTTTTTTAGGGGTAAAGCGAATGCTGACATGACTCCGATAATAAAGTGGTTACTTTTTCTCAATTCTATTCGTACAAATCTATATTGGGTTATTAATTTAAAAAAAAAATATGCATTCGTAATTTAGTATTAATTGCGTATGTAGTTGTGAGTATGGATGAGCTTGGTGCTGAATTGGATCAGAAAATTATGGTATCATTTTTTTTGAAAATTTAGGTGTCGGTACCTGTTTGTTTATCCCTAGTTCTCTGTATCTAGTTACTCTATTGTAGCGGACATAAATCACTTTTTTCTTCACGTAAAGTTAAATTTTAAGATATGAAGTTTAAACAAAAGTTATCATTGATTCTTAACTTATTTTAAGCATATAGAGATAGAACAAATTTGTATCTTTTGTTGTTTGTGGATGATGTTGATCCAAACGTATAGAGCCATTGATTGAGTGTTAAAATGTGCGCAACCTAGAAAAAGGGTAAGAACATAATATAGTGATACTAGAAAAAGGGGTTTGGTATAGGGTCATGAACCTACAATTATCTAATGATCGTTGGTCGAACATAGTTAGCACAGAGACAACAAACCAATCCAGTGTTATCAATAGGCCAGAGCACGACTATTGTTGCGACGTAGCTATAGATTTTATAGGGTCTACATCTAGCAATTTGGGCCCCTTTTTAATAAACTTAAATTTGGGCAATCTTCATATTACACTTTCTACAAACATGTGAATCTTCTTTCTTTTTAGTATCTCTTAAAACTTAAAAGGGTGATATAACATTTCAAAAAAGGTAATTTATGGAAATAAAAAGATGTTGCGTAACATGATTCTTGTATAATCTATTCATGTATTATAGTGTAATATGAAGTTAACTAAAATATATAGAGAATCATTGAAAAATCCTTGTAATAACCCAAAAGTGAAATGAAAATGCATATTTTTTAACGCCAAATTTCTTTCTCCATGCCGTTTAACATTTTTTTTAATTTGATGATTAGTAAATTAGGTGTAGTGGTAAACAACTTGGGTTTCTCAACGGAGACCCAAGTTCAAACCTTACTAACAAAATTTTAGAGAGAACATGGATGGCTCAATGAAGGAAGACTGTGATATTTGTGATCTTAAGTTCAATCATTAGGGCGTCCGGGTTTTACAACAAGTGGACCTTCAGGTGGGTGGGTTTTCTCCGAAACTGGAGATAACTTGGAGGCGCTTAAGGACTCCGTGCGGCTGGGTTGGGCTAGCTGGCGGTGGCCTTTTGCCATTGTGTCACCCCGTATGAAGTATATAGGCATTTCTGTTTGTTGGTCGTTCAAAAAATGATTTATTATTAATTTAAATATATAAATAATAAAAATAAAATGGAATATATGTTGTATGCACTATTCAGTTTTAAACCCTAACTGGATCAAAACTAAAGTTTCAATTATGAGATTTTAGGCAGGCAACCGGTTTACCTTCGATTATTTCAGTTCTGGTTAATCAGTTATAGATATTGATTTTCCCGTTTAAGATTTTATTAAAAAATATTGTGAGTGAACCGCGGTTTTCGTCCATGTGATTTGGCTAAATTTGCGGTTTTAGTTCAATAGTTTCAAATTTGCGATTTTCGTCCATGTGGTTTCATTTAACTTTCAATTAAACCCGACCCCACTAACCCCGTTAAGTCTGGTCGTTAAGCCCATCAACGTACTCCTCGCGTGAGGGGCAGTTTTGTTGTTTTTTCTCCCTAAATAAATCCCAACTCTAATTCGCAAACCCCTCACCGGAGGGGGTGGGGTGTATTCGGGGAAATAAATGACAAAACTGCCCTTCACTTGAGGGGCACATTGATGGGTTTAACAATCAAACTTAACGGCGTTAGTATGTTCGTGTTTAATTGCAAGTTAAATGAAACCACAGGAATGAAAATTGCAAAATTAAAACTATTGGGCTAAAATCGCAGATTTAAACAAACCACATGAATGGAAATCGCGTTTACTCAAAAATTGTACATAGACAACACTATCGTAATGTTTGTTACACAAATTAATCTACCGATCAAACCTCATTATCTAGAAATGAAGCCCATATATGCATGTATAAATTTTACAAATACATATCAAAAATTTTAAAAGACGTCTTTTATAAGCCTTTATCTAACTATCTATATAATTGTCTACTATAAAATCATACGCGTCACTCTCACATTGCACCCACCATTATCTAAAACTACCATATTGCTTGATTTCTGAATAAAAGCTTCTCATTCAATCCTTAAATTTCGTGGGTATCCGTGGGTTGTTAAATCTGAATCTCTCAAAACATAAGCTATTCTTCTTCATACTCTCAAACCCTAACCCGCATCACTCAAACAGGTAGTATTTCTCAAACCCTACGTGATATTGAATTTGAGGTAATATCTCTCAAACCGTACGACGTACGCGGCTATCAATTTCACTGGAACACATAACCATGGATTCTAATCTCCTTCGATTGCAGTAGCTGGATTCAATTGGCAGAGATTACTTCACCACCATTCCAACTACCCTCGCTCTCCAACTGAGTGTTCAGACCTCACCACTATCGGATCGAAGGTGTTCCACCGTTTCTAGGTAATTAAGATTACGACAGTATGTGTTGCTTTAGAAGTTTAATTTTTCTTTTAAGTTTGGTTAGGATTGCTTATTGATCAATTTCGAGTGTCTGTTCATAATCAAATCGGGATTCACTATCAATTATGCTGCAGCCGATTGTTTATTAATCGAATTTGATTGTTTTGTCCCAAGTTGCATAATATATTGCTTTACATTTGTTTTTAATTCGCATGTTGCATTTTATTGATTTGGAAGATGATGCTATGAACAAAAGTTTTTTAATTCGGTGTTATACTTTTAGGTAGTTTGGACCTATTCTATTGTAAAAAAAAGTTTCCTAAATCTGTTCATGTAGTATTTATATTATTGTTCAAGATGTAGAGTTAATCAGACTCACGATGGTAAGCACAACAATCATCATTCAAGGTTTTGTTATATTTTTAAGCAATACAATAATGTGTAACATTGTAGATGGGATTTTGCTGCTTGAGGTTAAAAGATTGCTTCAGGCAATTAGATATTTTGTTTGGGCAGCACAACCAGTTTACAAGCATGAAACCCTTCTAGAATTACAATGCAAAAGTAAGTATATAGATATGGTATGTTTACCTTTTTAATGTGTGTATGCTTTGGTTAAAGTTTTAATTATGTTTTGATAGTTTGGGTTGGTGAAAAGTCATCATATGCCGTGTAATGTGGAATCAACATCATTGGAGCCGAAATTGGTTGAGCTATATGGTAAGATATGTGGATTCGCTTATTTGTTTTTAACACCGGTGAAGAAATTGGTATGCGTTTTGATAATTTTTACTACAACATATTCTTATATCCACTTTGTTATAAAACAGTAGCTGCCTAAGTTACATGTACATAATCATTAAAGTTGATTTGGTTTTTTTTTCCTCGTGTTTTTTTACCGAATGCTGATGATAAATTATAATTTTTGTAAATTGTTGATTAAAATTTCAGTTTAGTTCACTAATTAGAATCTCTGTATGATTGAAGAAACTAATTGAAATATTAAGATACTAAAAAATGGCCAAAGGTTCCCCTTTCTAAAATGCAAATTATATATGTATAATTTAATATATTTGAGGAGGCAGCCCTGTATGCGAGCTTACAGGTTGTATTTTGTTGGTAACGAGGCGGGTCTATAAGGTGATGTGTCGTAGGGTCTGAAAGCAGCTTGACTTTTGTAACGGGTCAAATTTAATGTAACATTTTGTTGTTAACGACTTAGATTGCAGTTCTGGCTAACATATCATATTGCATTTGAGATCCAACCCAAAATCTTTGGAGCTTGAATTCGAGGACAAATCGTGACACTTCTAGCTGACAGTACTTTTAAAAAAGATGTTTAAACTTATTTCAGGTAATTGGTTATGATATGTAATATTCATATGCAATATCAAATTTTTTTTTACTTATCAGTGAATGATTTGTTTGATGTTTTTAGGTATGTTTGGGCTGCTTCAAAATGTGAGGATCACGCATCAGAAAAAACGGATGTTTGGTTGTTACATTTATGCACCCGGAGACCATGAAAAGAAAAGAGAAAAGTACCGGACAAGTACGGCTTTTATGACTGTTTTGCTTTGTTATTTTTGATTCTTGGTCATAAAATTTTAATGTATACAATAATTTGTATATGTTATGTAGGAAGCATCAACAAAATATTGAAAGAGGTGAATATTCTGTTTGTTTTGAGTCCAACTACACTTTAATAAGCTAAACTGTTCGATCAATGACCTTTTGGTGAGCAAAATAATAAATAATAAGCTAAGCTTATAAAACATTCAATTTGCACTTTATGTTACAAAAGTTTAGAAATTGTCCATACATTTAATTTTAGTGCCTTCATGTTTTTTTTAAGTTAACAGGTGTACATCATAGCTTGAGGTTGAATATGATGCTTCCGGATGTACAGTTGTCGGAAATGGTTGTTAGAACTATAAATTTTAGAAGTTCCAAAAGCCATGTTATGAGTTATATTGGACAAATCTGAGGTCTGGTGGTGCTGGGAAAGTCATTGGATTGTGTATTTTGTCATGGATATCTTTGATATTATGGAAAATATGCTTAAATATGGTATGTTTGTCAAGATTGACTTTCATAGTCAACGCCTTGGTAAAATTTCAAATTATGAAATAAATAAAAAGGATAATTTGGTCTACAAGGTGAAACTGAAATTTGATGCTAGGAACTTTACTGATAAGTTTGACTTGCTATAGAACTTTGACTTTTGGTTGTTAAAGTTGACTTTTGATATGAAATGTAGCTTAATCAAAAGCGTCAAGCAAGGATCTTTAAACATATTAGTTAAACGTTATTATTCATTGGTAATAGAACTCCTTTTCAGTTCTTGATTATATATTTAAACTGTTTTCGTGGTTAGTTATTTTGTCACACACCTCCAAGTGAGTTAACTCGAAGCACAAAAATCCGAAATTTGGATATGGGAAACAACTTGATTATCCAAACATTTATACTTTGAAAAACTTACAACGTTCACACTTTTTTTTTCTTATAATAGTGATGATTATTCTGTTTAATTTCGTTTTTTTAAGTTAAACACGATTAATATTTTAAATGGCTATATCTAATATCTAATGTTTTGGCTAAGAAATTTGTTTTATATCTTAAAATAATATATGTTTGGAACAACTTCATTTTTGTAATGGACGAACACAAAATTTCGTTATGTGTTTATGAGCAGTTCGTTTATCCGATAAAAGCTTAAGGAACGAAGACGAACAAGGCCTCATTCGTTTAGTTCGGTTAGGTCGTTTTCGATCATTATATTTGTGAAAATCCGATAATGTGTTCTTTCATTTACATTTATTAATTCGTTTATCCAAAAGTAAATTGCTCAAAAGAAGAGTCTTACAAAAATACTAACAATCCACAAACTAAACTTAAATTCCAACTATAAACATGCTCATATCAATCCACATACTCCAGTTATAAAGTTCAATTCCAACCAGCTATAAGCCTCATCATCATCATCATCATCGTACTCAGTATATCCCACCAATAGCAATGCTATGGTAGGGTCTGAGGAGGGTAAGATGTAGACAGCCTTACCTCTATCCCATAGAGATAGAGAGGCTGCTTCCGGTGAGACCCCCGGCTCGATAGTAGTTTTGAATCAAGCCTTGGACATAAGACACATAACACTCAATCATCGGGACACCGGCTGATTGGTGCATGTGCCCTTGTCTTTCGGCTATCAACGCCACCACATGATGCCTGATTAACCTTCCGCCACTTTTAACGTTATTTTCACGTGATTAGTAAAATAACGTCAAAATTAGTGCAATTTTACTTTTGCCCACCCAAGGGTTCACACATATATACATTATATGTGCGCACCGCAAGCAGGGCGTAGCTATAAGCCTATTAATCTCAATTAAAAAAGCTCAAACGTTGAAAAATATAATTAATAATTAAAGTAACAAACAAATATATATACTTATTAAATCAAAACAATACTCAGTTAAAAAAATAAAACAATTAATTAGAAAAATATAATTGCAAAATGATTAAAAAGAAAAACTTAATAAACCCGCGTGACACGCGGGCTAAAAGCTAGTTATTTAATAAAAACATAATCTTAAAATGGTTTCGTTTTGTAAAACTATTAATCTTATGAAACAATACAGATCCACTAATCATACATTCATACTCATTTCAAACTTGATGAATAACACTACAAAAGCCATCACATAAATATTGATTTGTTACCAAACATGATGTCACCTATGTATACTTTACCTAATAATCATGTCATCATCTTTTCTTAAAAAAATAATATATTTTCATTAATCCCTTACTAAGAAAATAAGAAATCATGAACAAACATATTTACAGATTTTTGGTCTAACCAATTCACCTAAATCTGCAATTCTCACCTTTAATATATAGAATAAAATTCACATTTTAAAATTTGTAACCATTGCTGTAAGCAAATAAGCAATTTATTAATTTGACCGGAGTCAACAAAAGTCTTCGGGTTTGAACAACAACAACAACAGATCCTTAAAATCAAACAACTCATGCATCATAAATCTACTATGCATAGCAAATGTTACCATTAACAAGAAGCTATTCATGGGTCAACTGCTGTAGGTTTGAAGTCAACGACCAGAACTTTATCCAGATGACCCAGAAAAAGAGTGGCAAACTCAACATGGACCGGATGAGAAACATATGTTGCAATGCCTTCAACAGTTTCAAAGGTTGACTCAAACACATGAGTGAATCCTTCATTCATATTCTCAATGCTCACATCTTTTCCCCTGTCACCAAAATTTTCAACATTTTGACCAAGTTAATACTTTTGATTTAACAAACCAGAGATGAAGGAGTGTTGAGCAATGTTTTCATAACTAAACGGCTGGTTATCGGACCAGAAACTGCCTACACAACCGCCTGGTTGAGTACTATTGAACCGCCTTCATTCAGGCCAACTATTTATAGCACTAACTGGTACCGGATTTTCAAAACCTGTTTTTTTTAATCTATTCGTTTACTATATAAGTTTTGTTTGGGGGTGTTTGGGTGGGCTTTTAAAACTTGCTTATTTGCTTGTTGAAAAGCAAAAAGTGCTCCAAAAGCTTCAAACTGGAGCTTTTCAAAAGTTATTTTTGCTTTTCAAAAAGCAAATAAGCAAAAAAGCAATTTTAAAAGCTCCCCAAACACCCCTTTAATACGGTAAAACCACACCAACAGATAAAGTAGTTTTATAGTTTAAATTTTAAATTATCTAAGACGGCATCCGGTTTTTGTCTGACCAGTTGATGGATAAGGCGAATCATAGGGGTGTAAACGAGCTGAGCTAAGCTGGTCTAAGCTCGAGCTTGAGCTTGGCTTGTGAGTAATTTTTTGCAGCTCCTGCTCGGCTCGCCTATTATTTATTTATCAATTTATTATAAGTATAACTTTTAATATAAAATATATACATTGTTTAGTTATATTTATCGTAAATTTATTTAAGTGATCGGCTCGCAAGTCTACTCGAGTTCTATAGGTGAAGGTTGGGCTCGGGCTCATTTAGCAAACGAGCTTATTTTTAGGCTTGTCTTCGGACTCGTTTAAGCTTGGTTAGAATCAAGCTTTTAGCGAGCTGATCTCGAGTAGCTCATGAGAAGCTTGACTCGTTTGGTCGTGTGATATAAAAACATTGGTATCAGAAATCTTTAAAACAATAAACTCTAATTCCTTCTATTTTTTGTGTTCGTTTAGAGAAAAGTAAGGAATATGCCTCTTTTTGAAACAAAACAAGCATAATTTTAACTGGGAATAGTATAAATGATACTAACATGAAAACCTATTCTGTGATGAATAAAAATGTATAAAAGTTGTTGTTCTATTGTCAATTTCAAACAGATTGATTTGAGGTTAAGAGTCAAAGTGGAGATCCAATATAGAGCAAACTATGATGATATTTTAGTACCAAATTAAAGTAAGTCGATTTAAGGATCAAGAAAACATTTTATACGAAAGTGCTGTAATTATTAGATGTTTTAAATTCACATATAGGTTGATTTGATATATTTATGTAAAAAAAGAGTTTGGATAGTGAAATGTTAGTTACCATTTGAGAGACTTCATAGGTTCAATCTGATGGACGAGATTGGCATAACCTTTGATGAGATCGTCGATCTGTTGTTGCGAGACTCCATCCTTAAATTTCGCTAGAAGTATGTGCTTCACCTCTCCCATGACTCTTCTTGTCACTGACTACCGACAAATGAATGAGATATTCTTGGATCTTCCTTCATATATAGAATTAGATAGATAGATGATATACACGTGTAACCCTTCACCAGTTCAACACTTTCAACCTACCCTTCTTTTGTTTTACAATATCAGGTGGCGATCTCGTTTTGTTTTTCAATTTATAATGTTGTGTGAGCGTCACATCATCTCACATTTCAGTTCACTATTTTCTATAACATTATGAAAATGGTTATCAATTCATCATTTTTTCTCATTTTTCAAATAAAATAATAATATGTATATTATAATAATTTAATAATAAAAATTAAAATTTAAACAAAATAAAGTTACATTCATTGAGGAAAATAACAAGAAATAAAAATACTTAATTCAAAACGGAAAATAAGGAAAAAAACACAACTAAACATATTTGTTGGCGATTTGAGCTTGAAACGCCTCCAATGCTCGTTTGCGCTTTTCGTCAGTGACGTCGATGTTAGTTTAGAGGATTTTAAAGTCCTCTCTCATCGCCGCCGCCTCTTCCCGCTTCCTCAGCTCCTTAATCATTTTTTCTTTCATTTTGAGTTTCCGCTCTTCAATTTCCGTATAGTTGGTGTTAAACGCATCTAACTTGTTTGATAACGATTCCAATCTATCCGCCGTAAAATTCGATGACGAGCTTCCGGCCGCTCGTTTGCTTTTGTCCCGCCCGGGAGGGTGGATAGGTTCATTTATGTCTAGGATGTCATCAACATCATCCATGTTGAGATCTTGTTGACAATGAGCATCGGAATCGATAGAGACGAAATCATTGTATTCAGATGTCTTTGTGCGTTTTGAACCGCCAATAACACCACCACCATTAATATACTCAGCCACGGTGGGCACCGCTCTCCATTTCGGTTTATACTTTACAACAAGCCAAACGAAAAGTGAGTTGTCACACCCCCATCTTAGGCCTAGGAGTGTGATCACTAGTTGGTACCATATTTGTAAATAAATCCGAGTAGCGGTTATTAGCGGAAGACTTATAAAAACTTAAGGATTAATATTATAAATATTTACAATATAAAAGACGAGACGGAAGTCTCGTTTTAGTATTTACTTGTTTATATATTGTACAAAAACATCATATTTGCTATTTAAACAAAATTATCCGAGCCATCGGATTCTTGAGCCATTCGTCTTTACAAGCTCTAATCTTGGATACCGAGACATAGTCACATCGGAGGGATAGTTGTAGAATGTATCGGCATCTTCATTCTGCTCACGGATTTCATTGGCCTGTTTTTCAATGGATGGAATCTCACCTTGGTATGGTGGAAAACTTGATGACGCCTTACCCTTGAGTTCATGGAGAAATTGCATATACGGATCGACAGATCCATAACTTGGGGTTGAGTGTTGTTCTTCCTCCGGTGTGATAACCTCATTTGGGTTGTCAGGATATTCCTCTTCGGGGTCAGTTTCCTCTTCTGGTTTATCTTCTGATTCCTTTTCAGTCATTGCCGGCATGTGAATCTTCTCATATGGAATTGTCACTCTCATTTTGGGCTTGTGAGATGGCCCTTCCTTGTTGACGCGGGAATCGGTAGAGTCCATTGTTGAAGTGCCAGTATGCCACCTTTGTTGATCGGAGTGGCATTTCATCCAGTCGGATGAAGAAGATTTCGGTTCTTCCTTGATTGGTAAGTTAGAGAGGAAAGCGTATAAAGGATGAGGATTCAGTGGTAATTGTGTTGGACCTCCGGATGGGTAATATGGCGGAATTTCAGTCGGTTGATAGGTAGGGATTTCAGTAGGATAATACGTGGGTATTTCGGATGGTTGATACATGGGTAGGCTTGTTGGATGATAGCTGGAATGCCATGGTGCTTGGTATACTTGATGTGGAGTGTTATCTAGGTGATAGATTGGACTTGGGTTGGGGTTTTGGTTATGTTCTTCGTTGGAGTTGAAAAATGACTCAAAGTAATCCTTGCTCATGATGTCTTTTGGGAATTTGCAATACTTCCTTACTCTTCTTGCTTCATTATTATAATATTCCATTAACTTATCGTAAGACATCTTGATAGGTGGTTTAGAATGTGGAGAGGGAAAGAAAGGGTTACCAACCAATCTTATCCCTATTCAAATAAACAAGTAATTATTTCCTATGCTTGGATCGAAGCTTGGGTATTGTTTTATGATACCCAATTCGCTAAGATCGATGGCTCTGATACCAACCTGTCACACCCCCATCTTAGGCCTAGGAGTGTGATCACTAGTTGGTACCATATTTGTAAATAAATCAGAGTAGCGGTTATTAGCGGAAGACTTATAAAAACTTAAGGATTAATATTATAAATATTTACAGTACAAAAGACGAGACGAAAGTCTCGTTTTAGTATTTACTTGTTTATATGTTTTACAAAAACATCATATTCACTATTTAAACAAAATTATCCGAGCCATCGGATTCTTGAGCCCTTCGTCTTTACAAGCTCTAATCTTGGTTACCTGCAAAATGTTATAAAATACGTCAGCAACGAATGTTGGTGAATATGTTGAAGCTAAAAATATTTTCTTTACTTAATCATCCCTCGAGACCACGTAAGTCTCGGCCCATCTTGGCTTAGGAATAATCAAGTTAAACAATCATTATAAACTCGAGTCTCTACACTAGGTCACCTCAGCAAAACACCGCAGCGTTTAGACATACTTAGGTACTATAAATATACACAAGGTCATTCTCACTCGAACATACTTTGGTTCGGCCCATCGTGGCTGGAGGTCGTGACCAGGCGTGGTGCGATGTGCCCACCGCATACCACATATGTAAGGATCCAGACAAACGTATACCACAGCCTGAGGGCTAGGCTTATACTCTTATTTACAATATTTTTAGAGACACTTAGTCTCATGTAAAGTTTTACACATAACACGTTTGATTGTTTGAAAACGAGTTTGTAAAAGTGGGGCGTATTCACCTTTCAAATGGGATCAGCTTCCAACACCGTCCGTTGAGTCTTTCTTGCTATCTCGCACCTATAGTACGAGTATAACCTTTGTTAGTCGGATACACGATCCGGCTTAAGACCTTTAGTCTTATTTATCTCGATGAACCTTTAGTTCATTAGCTCTTTTTACTTTAAAACTTTTAGTTAAAAAGTAATCTTTATAAACATTTAGTTTATTTATAAAACCCTACGTTTCTTCTTCTTTAAGAAACATATTCTTTTCTTTATTATTTACATATACTCATTATACCTAAATAATATATTTATAACAAAGAATAATCATATACATATATTCACATATATATTTTATTTTTTTTCTTTCCTTTCTTTGTTATATATTTCTTTGTTTATCGAGAATAATTCCGACTTGGGGTATTAAGTCTTTCTAATATTTTATTATTATTTTATTCGGGCATTATGCCTACCTTTCTTGGCTCAATACTCCTTACTTACTCGGGCAGCATTTCGACTCTATCCTCCTTATCAACTTTCTTGATCAACACCTTCCACTTGGGCACGCGAATCGAGACACCAACTCTTCACAGCACGCACTTCGAGATAGTCGTCAGGACGTCACACCAATATTATCTCTTTGCTTATGACATCGTCGGGAGTGGCACGATTATCGATGTATTGGGCACGGAAAACGAGGAATCGGGCACGGATTTCGAGATGGATCGAGGACACGCTTTACGAGGTTTAGAGTGAGAGAGTAATGTGTGTGTTTTGGGATGTGATGGATTTGAATTCGTGGCCTTCTACTTATAGGCTGAAATTGGACCCCATCGCGTACCGCGATGTAGGCTTGCTGAGTCAAAGAGTATACCTGCCACGTGGCGACACGTGACAGGCGCCGCGCCACGTGGCGACACGTGGCGGACGTGTTGCCACGTGGTGACACATGGCGGAAAACATTGCCACCGTGTGCCACGTGGCACACGTATCACGTTGTGTCAGATACCCCATCGCGGTACGAGATGGGGCTCTCTTCTGATCCATCGCGTAGCGATGGGTCAGGAAATTCAGAATTTTCATTTAAGCCTTGCAGTTTGGAAATTGATAGTTTTGGTCCCTTGACTTTGATTCTTGACATTTTTGGCCCGAAATTTACGTGATATTACATCCTCCCCACCTTGAAATAAATCTCATCCTCGAGATTGCTTATGAGAATAAGTGGGGTATTTCTTTCTCATTTCGGACTCGAGTTCCCAAGTATACTCGGGTCCTCTTCGGGAATCCCATCTTACTATTACGATTTTCAAGGTTCGTCTTTTAAGTTTCTTTGTTTTCGAATCTTCTATTTGTATTGGTCTTTCAATAAATTTTAGGTTCTCGTTAATTTCTACATCTTTTAGTGGCATCGAAAGAGATTCGTCGGCTAGACACTTACGTAAATTCGAAACATGGAATACGTCGTGTATCCCTTGCATTTTCTCAGGCAGTCGCAAACGATATGCAACAGTGCTGATTCGTTCGAGTACCTCGAAGGGTCCAACGAATCGAGGACTTAGCTTTCCTTTCTTACCGAAGCGAACTACGCCTTTCCATGGCGAGACCTTTAATAAGACTTTAATAAGATATTTGTTCCCATAAATCTTGATGACACACTTACAAAATTTGTGCATGCTTTCTCATGTTGTTCTCTCGGACATTCTCAAATATTCGTCCCAAGTGTCAGATGTTGTCCTGTACCTCCGATTTGACGTAGTGCAGCAGTGCATTTTTGGTAGGTTGTAAAACCTCGACGTCCTCTCGCATCCATTGATTGTCTAAAAAAGGGGTGGTACGATTCTAAATTTTTAGCTATCTTTATGAATAATTATGTGCTCAAACGAAAACGTCTCTTGAACATTTTTCATCATATACCCAATTGTCGTCAAAGTAATCAACTACTAGGCGCTCGTGACCCGCTTCACGGTCTCTGTTCAAAGCAGCTCTTCTTGTTTTCGGTGTCGAATTTTCGCCCTCGTCGGTTACAATAGCCGCTGCAGCAGATACGATCGTGTGAATAAAAAGCGGAACGACCGAACTCGACTCGTCATCAGATGAAAAATTCATCTTAGTTTAGAGAGATTTGTAAGTTTTTGATATGAAATATGGGAGAAGAAAGGGGTTTATTTATGGTTTGGTAATTTTTTTTAATATATCTTATTTGTAAAAAAAGGAAAAAAAAACAACCGTTTGACAACGGTTATGAAATAAAAAGCTTTTTTTCTTCTTCTTGGAAGAAGTCAAATATGGCTTTGATATGAATAAATAAATATTATTTTTTTTGGAATTCTCATATTTGTTCGGCAATATCAGCGGCATTTTAACATCCAAAACTCCACCGCCAAATGTGTCGATTTCAGCGGGTGGTGTTCACCGCCGGCACCACCTGCCATGTCAACATTATTACTTCTTTAAGTAGCCTTCTTTTGATTATTTTTTTTTCAAAGTTTAAAGTACAAAATATTGCAGCATCACTGGTGTAACACGTATGTTGTGTTTTAAACCGTCAACTCAACATCTTACATCAGATTCTAAACAAACCTGTAAAAATCTTAATTTCTTATCGAGTGGCTATTCCCCGCCCTTGTTTTAAATCGCTAACTTATCACATATTTTTCCCTTTTATTTAATTGATGCTGATTTAAATGTGTGTTATGAAATAAGACAAATGCGAGTTGGAATCAGATGAGCCCACTCTCAATGTTTCTTCCAAGTGTTTCCCACAAAGTCAAAAACTATTATTGTCAAACACCACCGCTCTAGTAAAGTCAAGAGTTTGTTAGTTTTGTTTTTAATTTCAAACGGTCACAGCAAAGAACCATTAGAGACGCTCTTAGTAAAAAAATACAAATTTTTTTTTCTACGGGGAAATGAATTCTACTGCAAAGAACTCCCAGTGATCCCTACCCATGCTAAACAACAAATTACAATCATAAGCAATCTTAAGGATGTCCTTAAAATCGAACGAGAGATTACAAAGATCACAGTCTTTCTTTATTGAGCCACCCATGCTTCCCCAAAATGTTATAAGTGGGAATCGAATCCGAATCTCCATTAAACTTCCTATTAGTTGGCTTATATTTCAATATTGTTTATTAGTTTCATGAATATTAGTGTTTTATATTTAATGATGAAGGTAGAATATGTATGAAAGTAGTTTATAACTTAGTGGTTATGTTTGAAGGATGTTTAGCTTGATAGTATTTTAATGTGTGAAGTGATACTCTTTTATAGAGGCTGAAGAAGGCTTAAATCTCGTTGTGAATTGTGAAGTAAAATTAAAAGTTAAATTTTTTAGTGTTTTAGTTATTGTTATATAAAGAAAACTTAATGGTTATGTTTTTTAAAAGTTTAACAACACACAAAAAAAATTATTTTTATTTCTGCTTATTAGTTCGTACATTGGGATACTTAGAGTCAAGTTAATCTATAAATGATGACAACAATGAGAAAGATGAAAATGATTTATAGTCATAAAAAAATCTCTTAAAAAAATAATGAATAATTAAAAAAAAACTATAACTCAAAATTTAATAAAAAAATGTAAAAACGCAAAAATGTTTTCACTGTCTTCCTCGTTTTCAAAAAAAAAATAAAAACTTGAAAAAGACACATTTTGAGGAAAAAACATCATTATGTCTTTTATGTATCATTGTGTTTATTTTCGAAATTGATTGTTTTTTCCTTGACATTGTGTCTTTTTTCTTGATATTGTGTTATATTTTGTTCGGCATTGTGTTAAATTTTGTTGTGTCTTTTTTATTTATCATTGTGTTTTGCGTTTATTTTCGACATTGATTGTTTCTTTTTTTTCTTGATATTGTGTTACATTACTCAACATTATGTTATATTTTATTCGGCATTATGTTAATTTTGCGACCTATTGTGTTTGATTTATCACTTTGTTGTTTTTTCATTTTCAGCATTGTGTCTGTTTTCTTGACATTGTGTCTTTTCGTCGATGTTCTTATTTTTTTCTTTTGGAATGGAAGTGACTGGGGAAATATTTTTGTTTTTAAAATTTTTTTGTTTTTTATTTATGTTTTGAGTTATAATTTTTTTATTATTTTTTTTTGAAATATTTGTTGAAGGGTTTATTGTCTAATCATAAATCCTTACATCGCTTCTCATTTTTTGTTTTTCTTTGTATTTTAACCTTATCTCCTACTAATATTTGAAGAATTTCATATATCTCTTTACAAACTTAAACAGTAACATATATTCATGACTCAAATATAAAGGCATAATTGCATAAAGTTTTTGTGCACCCATGGGTCAAGATCCAACCGGAAACTAACGGATCTACAGCTATTCTTTTTTATTTTTGTTTTTTAAACTTATAAGGACGGATCTATTTTTTTATATTATTATTATTATTATTATTATTATTACATAATAAGTATTAGTAACAAAATTTAATTTTTTTTGCATATGAGTTTTAAGGTGTAAACGAGATAAGTCCGAGCTTTACTAGGCTTGAGCTCGGCTGTTTTGACTCATGAGAGCTCGAGCTTCACTAAACTTTAAGATTTTATCGATTCAATCTCAAGTAGCTCATAAACGAATCAGATCGTTTATACTAAGTGAATATATTTTTTAATCTGTAACCTAAGAAATTGAGGTCGTAACTCGTAATGTGATCCCCGCCTCCCACCTTACGCTCAGAAAAAATCAAATGAAACCGGATCATTCATATTCATATTCATATTCATATTCATATTCATATTCATTTAGCATGCTCATTTCAATCAATTAGCAGTTAATCAAGTAATCCAAATCTCAGTAAGTAACGTATTCTCAATCCAAATCCGTTAGTCAACTCAATTATCACTTTCGTTCAGTAATTCAATCACTATCCGTTGTTCACTGAACAAAATATCCTGTTTCATAATTTGATCTATCATAAGGATTAGATTCGATCAAATTGATTTAAAATCTCGTAGTCTATTCGTTTTATTTCAATCGGATGATAGCTTAATGCATACATGATGTTATTAGCTTGCATTACATTCGTTAATGTTATGATTTCGTTTACTGATCGTTTTTGTTTTCGGTTTGAATCGAATCACGATTGTTAGGTTTTGAATTTGAATGTAATTAGCATTAATTGATTGATTTAGTGGTTAATTGTAAGTATGCATTCATATCACTTGAAGCAGTAATTAATGATCAATTAGAAATTAAAGACTAGTGTTTATGTAGCATCTATATTCTATATTACTTGAGGCAGTAATTAATTTGTTAAGTAATAGGTGTGATAGTTGTTTTGTAGATTGGATTTGAATGATGGCGGACGGTCACTCGTTTAATAATATATCTCTTGGAGGTCGTGGTGGTACCGTAAGTTTTCGCATCGTCTAAAGTTACTAATTCATGTTATTTTTAAAGGATTTCAGATTCAATTTAATGATATATATATATATATATATGTATATTGAAGTGAAATATGTCTCTTTTTGCTGCTTTTGTGTAATGTAGAATCCAGGTCAGCTTAAAGTGCATTCGGGCGGTGTGTTGTGGAAGAAACAAGGTGGCGGTAAGGCTGTTGAAGTGGATAAATCTGATATTTTGGGACTTACATGGATGAAAGTTCCTAGAACGAATCAGCTTGCTGTTAGAACTAAGGATGGGCTCAAGTACAAGTTCACTGGTTTCCGTGATCAGGTAGCTTGTAATGGTTGTTTATGTCTCTATTTTAATTGTATGCGATACGTTGGATGCTATTTATATGGTTTATCCATTGCGAAAGTTGATGTTTTTGGCCGTGAGAGATGATGTGAAGCAAAACAATAGCAGTTTGCGAGTTTGGGTCGATATGAGAGCACCAGTATTTATTGATTAATGTATAATTAAATGCATGAATAATAGAGTAACATCTCTCTCTTACTGGCTTGGTTTTAGAATCACATACATATCTAAGCAGTTAATGCGGAAAAATATCGGTTATCGGTCGAGGACCAATATTTGAGATATCGGTTATCGCGGTGGGATATCGGTAATTTTAATATTATGCAGAATTTATATATAGCAGTTTAACGCTAACAATTCAGTATACTCTCCTACTATTAACAAATTATCCTTTTTCAACTTGCAAAACACCAACAATTGCATTAAGTAGGAATTGATTAAGACTCAAAACACTGACACTAAACACTAAAAGTTGAAAAGTAAGACTTAAAACACTGATATCGGGAATATCGGTCAATATCACCGATATTATCGGTACCAATATTCTGACCGATATTTCACATGAAGGCCGATAACCGATATCCCACCGATATTGACTGCATAGATACATATACGTATAGAAACATATCTTAACTCCATGTTAGAATTTTTTGATTGTCGACATACAACAGAGTAGTTCGTGTTAAACCTATCAAAATTTTTGCATGCATTAGCATTTTACAATGGAACTTGGTAATATAAAGATAATTTGTTTCAATTTTTTTTGAGTTTGTCATGAGTGTGGGATTTCTGTTAATCACGAACTTTATAATTTAAATCTCTATACTTGTTTATGATTCAGTTGTTTATAACCGAATATGAACTTGACCTTTTATGAAAGAGCTACATCAATACATGCTTATCTAAAATATTTGGAAAATATTTTTGTGATTTGTTTGCTTTTAGATCACTTATATTTATTCCACTTGTTAATTAAGATCATTAACTTTACTGCAGGATGTCATTAGCCTGACCAACTTTTTCCAGAACACTTGCGGGTTAACAACAGAAGAAAAACAGCTTTCTGTTAGTGGGAAAAACTGGGGAGAAGTTGATTTAAATGGTTGATCCCCTTAACCTGCTTGTTTTCTATTAGCTACTTACCTTAAAACTCCAAAAAAAAATGCCTTCTAATAGTAATAATTTATAACAGAAACGTTTTATCTAAAAGTTGAGTATTTTACTTTCTGGAAAATTTCAGGCAATATGCTGTCGTTTAATGTTGGTCAGAAACAAGCATTTGAAGTCTCCTTAGCTGATGTGTCCCAGACACAGCTTCAAGGAAAGACTGATATCATACTGGAATTCCATGTGGATGACACAACCGGTGCAAACGAGGTTGTTATATGTTAATTAATGTTATTCCAGATCATTCATGTCACATAGAAGTCTATTTTGATTTTAGTATTTTTTTTTTGTAATTTAATGCAGAAAGATTCGTTGATGGAGATAAGTTTCCACATACCCACTAACAACACACAGTTTGTTGGTGATGAAAACCGTCCACCTGCACAGGTTAGATTGTTTAAATTTAGTAGTCATTGGTTTGTTCGACAGGTGGCATCTCATACTTGTTTTTAGGTATTTCGTGAGAAAATAATGTCAATGGCAGATGTCGGTGCTGGCGGTGAGGAAGCGGTTGTCACGTTTGAGGGCATTGCTATTCTCACTCCAAGGTGGGTTATTTGCATGATCGTTATTAGAGTAACGGGCTAAAATGGATATTGTATACGGGTTAGGTTAAAACGTTTTTTTTTGTTCAAATCATGTGCATCTACATGAACAACCAGTTGGAGTTTCCTTGCGTGAATCGTGATGTGATGGGAATTTTGTACATGTATAACTACAATTTGACCTGTTAAGCATGTGCGAAAGTCGTTTACAGTACCGAAAAATAACTTTATTTTGAATGCAATTCCGTTTTCAATATAACTTATATCAAAATGTTGAGGAAAAAAAATTAAACATAGCTATGTATTTAGAATTTTTTTTAAAATTAATAAAGAAAAAGTTTGATAAGAGAAAAACAAAGTTAAATGGTGAATGAAATATTATTTTTAAAAAATTAAATGGGTTAAAAATGTATATTTCTCATAGTATAAGGGGTGAAATTGAAACTAAAAAAAAACGGTGGCAAACTGTGATTGGTCAAGTTACTAGTCATGGTTTGTAAATTGTTATATGCTCCCTCCGTCCCGGTCAAAGTGTCTTAATTAAAAAAACACAAAGTTTAAGGTATATTAAAATATTGTTTTCTTTGCTTACCAAATGACAATAATGCCCTTGAAAATTGGGTCCATCAATATTGTTAATTAATGTTTGTTGTGTGTGTTTAATGTTAAACTTGGAAATTGGCTAATAAATTTTGAAATTGGACATTTGCAATGGGACAAATAAAAAAGGAAATGTGGACACTTTTAATGGGATGGTGGTGTATATAATTAGTGTCATATACGAATACAAAAATTAATTTTGTTTCGTGAATAGTCTAAATATTTAAATAATTGCATTGGGAGGCTTTAAACATTGAAGCAAACTTTGGGCGGCTTTTGACCCATTCAACTCGTTTCCTGTTACAGTGTTTTTTGTTTTGATCCGTTTGATCCAACCGGGCATTTATAAGTAAATTGATCGAATTTATCTCTTCTAATTGTTGTAATGTTCTGGTGGTTTAAAAATTGAAATTTCTGTAACGCCTTATTTATTCCAGGGGTCGTTACAATGTTGAACTTCATCTATCCTTTTTGAGGCTGCAAGGACAAGCAAACGACTTCAAAATTCAGTTCAGCAGTGTAGTTCGTGTGTTTGTACTACCTAAGGTTTGTATTTTGCTCTCTTTTGTTTATAACAGATAAATGTTTCTGAATATTCTAGTTCATATTTTATGTGTTGTAATGCAGTCAAATCAACCACACACGTTTGTTGTTGTTACACTCGATCCACCTATCCGTAAAGGTCAAACTATGTATCCACATATAGTGTTGCAGGTATGTTGCTAATTGCTTCTCATTATTAATTAGTTATTTTGTGAACAAATTGTGCTTATAGTTATTATGTGTTTTTTGCGTGTCATAGTTTGAAACGGATTATGTGGTGGAAAGCACCTTGACAATGAATGAAGATCTATTTGCTACCAAATACAAGGACAAGTTAGAACCAACTTATAAGGTACTTTTCATTTAAATAAGTTATATATTTATTTGATGTGATTAAAATTAGAAATGACAATTTTGACCCATTTACTTGTAAACTGGTCGATTTGGGTTATGTTTAATTACTAACGGGTCAAAAGAAAAAAGGATTTAAGTTGCTTAATTAAAGAATGGCTCAAATGTGTAATAAGTAGAAACCTGTAAACGAACCGAAAGAACATGAACAGTTAAACGGATGGGGTTCTCTTGTTTGTGTTTGCTCGTTAAGAAAATGAACGTGTTCATGTTCGTTCGTCAATAGTATAATTTATAAATGAACAGTTCACGAACAAATATAACTGAACGTAGATGAATGAATATAAACGAACATAACTGAGTAAACACCAATTAAAAGTAAAGATGAATATCAATCCGTTGGGCCTAGAAAGTTAAAAAAACTAGACTAAATTGTCATGGGTGATATTTAATTTAATAAAACTAGAATAAATTGTAATAGGCCTAACAATTTAAATGAATACATAAATGAACAACTTAAACATATATTGTTCGTTCATTGTTAAATAAATGAACATAAACGAACTTTCCACCGAACGATTAACTGAATGTTTGGTTCGTTTACAGGCTTAGTCAAAAGAATTGAAACTCATTCACAGTGTATACAAATCTTCTAAAGTTAAAGCCTTTTTATAATCATGTTTTAACACATTACTTATAAAACCGAAACGATGAATACTGTTATATTTACATGCCGGTCCAGACTGACCCGTCTCAACCAACAACTCAAACCTGCTTTGACTTTACAAAACCCCTTTTGACTTTTTACCAAATTCGTTTGCCTCGCTGATCTTGCCATTTTATACGAGCTTTTAGACCATCTTTTGTTTACTCTTAGATGCTTTTAACATCTAAAATTAACAGGGACTGATTCATGAAGTGTTCACAATGGTATTGAGAGGCTTATCTGGCACAAAACTCACAAGACCTGGAAAGTTCCGTAGTTGTCAGGACGGTTATGCTGTAAAATCATCCTTAAAAGCCGAAGACGGTGTTCTTTATCCACTTGAAAAGAGCTTTTTCTTTTTACCAAAACCACCTACTCTTATTCTATATGATGAGGTATTAACTTTCAGTTTCTTTATAGTGAAATGATTCATAAGTTGTACCAAGTTGACTTATGTTGACTTTTAATTCAGATTGATTATGTGGAATTTGAAAGACACGCTGCGGGAGGATCAAACATGCATTACTTTGATCTTCTAATCAGACTGAAGACCGAACAAGAACATTTGTTCCGGAACATTCAGAGAAATGAATATCATAATCTGTTTGAGTTTGTCAAGTCAGTATAATATAATATTTGCTTGTTTTGAAAGTGATAAGATTTGAAAAAACTGTCACTGAGTTTGTGATTTTAATGATGCAGTTCAAAGGGTCTTAAAATTATGAACCTTGGTGGTGCCAAAACGACAGATGGTGTTGCAGCTGTGCTACAAGATGAAGAAGATGATAATGTTGATCCACATCTTGAGCGGATAAAGAATGAAGCTGGTGGTGATGATAGTGACGAAGAGGTTAAATTATTAATCTTAATTTTTTCGTCTATTTTTTCATTTTTATTGAGGTGGTAAGATGGAAGCTAAATCACTTTGGTCAACAAAATTTTAACAAACAGGGACATTTTGGTCATTTCATGAAAACTAACAGAGTTAGTGTTAGGGACGAAAAGTGTTAAAAATAATGAAACCATAGTGACTCAAAGGGCTTAAGGTTTCAGTTTCGACCAAACTAGTTAAAGTGGTCAAAAGACAAGGACCAAAACAAGGCTTAAACTCTAATTTTTTAAACATAATGTTTAATTTATGATTTAGAAACAGTATCATTATAATAGTTATCAAAATCTTTGAAGAAAGACGATTTGAGAGATTGTATGCATTCAGCTTGTTTGATCAACTATTGTTTTAGCTAAAAAAGTTTTTTTTGACTCGTTTGAGACAAACAAAACCAGCCCATTTACAAGCAAATGGGTAAAGCTGGCCATTTTTATATTCTCTTAAACTTGTATAAAACATGTAGGATGAGGATTTTGTCGCTGACAAGGATGATGGAGGGTCACCAACTGATGATTCAGGGGGAGATGATTCTGATGGTAGTTTGAGCGAAGGCGACAAGGAGGTAAGTAGACGGAGACGGGTTTTGTCTTCACTTCATATTACTATTATTATTATTATTATTATATAAAAAATTTAATTTTTTATATTTTAGAAACCTATGAAGAAGGAACCAAAGAAAGAACCTAGTACTTCTAAGGCTGTTTCAAGTAAAAAGAGAGCCAAAAGCGGTGATGATGAGGCATCAAAGAAGAGAAAGCCCAAGAAGAAAAAGGACCCGAATGCACCTAAGAGAGCTATGAGTGGTTTCATGTTCTTCTCACAGCTTGAAAGAGAGGTTGTTAACTTGTTATTTATATAAGTATATGCGTACATATGCGTGTGTGTGTGTGTCTGCGTGTGTATATACATGTATCATGAATCTCACTTATTATGTGTTCATCTTCAGAATGTGAAGAAGGATAACCCTGGTATCGCATTTCAAGAAATCGGGAGGGTTCTCGGTGAACGATGGAACAAGTTAACAGGTTTTGTATCTCTTCACACTTAAGTTTTAAACATCAATTATTTATCAGAAAATAGGAAATGAATGTGATATTTTTTTTTAATTGTTTAATCTGTTATGTTTTGTAGCTGAAGAGACAGAACCATATGAAGCCAGGGCTCAAGCCGATAAGAAGCGTTATCAAAATGAAATTAGCAGCTACAAACCAAAACCCGCAAATTCAGGCATCGCATCCGACTCTCCCTAAACTCATAACCGTTTCTTAAACTGTTTCAGTTTCGGTTTTTCCCAGTTTTGTAATAATAAACATATTATTTAAAGAAAACCACAACCAAATAGGCGAAAATTCAACAATTCAGTTGCAAGTTGACTCGCGAGTCTAAAATCATGCAAGTGTTAAAACTAGCAAACCAAAATATATCAATAGTACCATGAAAACCGAAAATCCCACGAGTCGTTTTTCGAGTCATACGCGTAGACACCATCGATAGTAAACAGCCACTGACAATCCGAGCCGCAGCCATAATGATCTTTCATGTACTCATACGCATTAAAATCAATTTTCAGCATCGCATCAGCACACCAATTCGCGTTACAATAAAACAAAGTTGTTTTTGAAAAGTTTGGCCTGAACTTCCACTCCATTGATTGAGCGTAAGATAAAACATGTTGCCCCAAATCGTCGTCTGATGATCGACAAGTAATATTCATATCGTCGTTGTATCCAATCAAGTTGGTGATTTGTACTCTAATTCTCCCGTGTGCTACATGAACTAATGTGGTGATCAGGAGTAGTTGTAGCATCCTTGTCATTGCTATTGCCATTGAATCAGTTATGTTGTCTGCCTTACTGGATGATCTATTCATCTATAGAAATATATGTTATCATGTCTCTATTAATGGTAATGTTCTCATTATTTCCCATTAATTTCTACCATTATTGGTTTTAATATCTGCCTAAAGGGAATTTGAATAGTCCATAAGTATTTAATCGTTGGTCCTTTTGCAAAAAGAAAAGGTCTTTAGTCTTTAGTAATGGTTTATCATACATTCGTTACAGACGTTAAAACCATGACGCTTTTTAGATCTGTCCAAAAGGATATAAACTATATTTTCCCCAAGTCAAATAAATTAAACTTTAAAAACTATTCAGAAGTAAAAAAGTTTGGTAATTCCGAGTCGGACTCATACTGGTTGTATTTTTTTATTTTATTTTATGTGTTTTGACTTTTGAGTGCTTATTATGACCTTTTTAAGTTATGTTAACATTGCTTGTTAATGAGATTAGAGAAATAAAATGTGTCTATCTGAGTCATGTCAATAATCTGATTTAATTGCAATTTTCTTTTTAATTGATGAGTGACAGAACTTAATGACTTGATTGAATACGGATTCGTGTTGGTATAGAATATTTGAGAAAACTGGAAATTTGGATTTAACTTAATTTTTAATAAAATTTATACTGAATTGTAGAAAAAATTTGAACAAGATATTATTCTATATTAACAACAATAATATCATCTAAGAAAATTAATTATAACTGAAAAGTAAAAAATAGAAAATAATAATATTATTGATGGGGTAGTTACAGTAGTAAGATGGTTCGAGTGTAAAATAAGAGGTCAATGGTTCAATCCTTATCGTGCACAACATTTAGCTCTACAAAAATTAAGAAAATTAGCTGTTCAGAAAATAAGAAAATAATAAGATTCTTAATCTCACTCGGTCATTTACTAGTAATCCTCATAGTATAACATTTAGATGTTCAAAATATAAGAAAATAATAATATTAAAATATTGAGATTCTTAATCCCACTTGCTCATTTACAAGTAAACTATGATCATGGCTTGTTTATTTTACACCAATAACCTCCATGAGGATAAAGGACCATGACCCTAAACAATGATGCTTTAGTACTCGAACCACGTCGGCATGAACTTAGATAAGTACCTAAAGATCCTGATCATATGCTCACGTTGGCAGTGTGTCTTTCGATAAAAGTATTGAAACTCTTTAACCTTTGAGAAGAGATTGTTTGGGTCGTCGAACAATCCTCCAGAACTCAAGCATGTCTTAACTCATTTAGTAAACAAGTCGTGTTTTGAACGACATGTTTAATGAGTTGATCTGCTTACTCATGTAACACCCCGACCGATGGCGGATTATACATCGGGGCGCCACGTATTTTTTCATTACTCGTGACACTATTTGGGTGTCAATATTTAATAAATACATTTTCATTACGCACGCGCAGAACACGAATCGTAAAGTAACATAAATCATATCATAACTTAAAATATTCAAATAACATAATTCGTCTTGTTACATTTTATTCTAGGTCCAAAGAAAAAGAAAACATCCTACGTGTCCTTGAGATTCCCAAAAGCAGCTACAGCAAACCTGAACATGTGTTAAAATAAAACGTCAACACTTGCGTGTCGGTGAGAAATCAAGTTTAATAGATATAAATAGATAATAACAAACACTGCGCGCAACATGTGCTTAACTGGGGTTTAACATAGGGTGTAATCAGATTGTGATCAAGCCTAAATAGATCATAGCTCATAGTTCAATCCGTGCTCCCAATTAAGCACAAAAACGAGAAATCATACGTGCATGTGTAAACAAAACAAGAAAACCGTAAACGATAGGTCTCCCGTGTTCATCTAATGGATCCATGAAAACTTCGGAATAGGCCGTCAAAGCGGTTAATGATTCACACATACAAATAAACAGCCAAGTAAACGTCCATAACACATGGGGTTTTGCGCACATAAATTTCATAAACAAGTTTAAGACTCAAGTTGTACGAACACATGATCATCCCAAAACGTTAAAAATAAAAGGGGATTAAGTACGAGATTACTCACTTGTAAACGGTGTGTTGAAAGATAATGCAAGAACCAACTTTTAAACAAGCACAAGTTAACCTATAAATAAGAGGTTATTGGTTTAACGATTGGTTTTTATGACTTGGATATATGCAGTAAGTATCGATTTTTGTTAGTTAAACAAATTAAAACAAAATATACATATTTATATTTACCGAGATTCTGGGCAGAACAGAAGAGAAGACGGTGGCAAAGAGAGGAGTGGCGCTGCTGAGGAACTACGGCAGAGAGCAAAGGGAGAGAGATTTAGGGAGTGTTTAAGTGTAGTGTGTGAAGTGTTAATAAACAAGAAATTAGCTTAATTTATAGGAAAAACCCAAGGGAACACAATCCCTTGAAAAGGGGAAAAGATCTTATCAAATCAAGCAAAAGATACTAAAAAGCACAAGAAAACAAAAGCAAAAGATATCAAAAGATATGCCGGCAGCTGCAGGGGATAGGGAAAAGCTAACAGGTTACAGATCAAAGCATGGTAGGTGTCAGATAAAACACTGTTCAAGACATGCAAAAGAAGATTTCAAAAGATTATGTCAGTCACTTTTTCTGTCAACCAATAGGATTGGTGCGCATGCTGCGCCGAAAGTGGCTTTTCGGACAGACGTCGGAACTGACCTACAGTGCTCTTACAAAAGATAAGATATTTCAAAAGCATACAGGCTGACCTAAACTGAAGAAAAGACTTAAGGTCTAGCGCGAGAAGACTTCGAGCGCGCGCGAGGGCGGAGGCAGACAGAGAACAATTCTTAGCGCGCCGCGGGAAGAACTATAATCCTTAGCGCGTCGCGGGAAGAACTACAATCCTTAGCGCGTCGCGGGAAGAACTACAATTCTTAGCGCGCCGCGGGAAGAACTATAATCCTTAGCGCGCCGCGGGAAGAACTACCATTCTTAGCGCGCTGTGGGAACAGTTCGCCTCGCGTATCGCAGGAACAGTTGGTCTTCGCGCAGGCTTCCTTGTAAGGAGTCTGGCGCGTGGAGCTGCGCAGACATCCTTAGGCGGGAAGAACCAAAGGACAAGCAAAGAGTTAAGAGAAAAAGGGGTTTCAAGGCATAAAGGTTAAGCAGAGGGGCGGGACGGCGACAAGAGAGAAAAAGGAAGGCGGGACGGCGACAAGAGAGAAAAAGAGGCGGAATGGCGACAAGAGAGAAAAAGGGGCGAGACGGCGGAAAGGAATTATTATTATTAGTAATATAAAAATATATATATATATATAAGATTTATTTAATATTAAATTTACAAAGATTAATAATCAAATTTTAAATCATAAAAAGAATCGGATTCGAAAACGGGTACCTGGGTCGGGTCGGATTGGGCAGATGTCACAGTCTCCCATACTTTAAGAAATTTCGTCCCGAAATTTATCTCGAAGTAGGATGCGCAGAGAAAAGGTGCGGGTACTTGATCTTCATTTGATCTTCCCTTTCCCAAGTGAACTCGGCTCCGCGCTTGGACTGCCAACGAACTTTGACAATAGGGATGCGACTGCGCTTGGTTTGCTTTACCTCGCGATCCATAATCTCAACAGGCTTCTCAACGAAATGCATAGACTCATCAACTTGAACTTCATCCAGTGGTATGTGGAGGTTCTCGTCAGCTAAACATTTCTTGAGATTGGATACATGGAAAGTTGAATGCACATTGCTGAGCGCGGGCGGCAGGTCCAGTTTGTAGGCAACTTTTCCCACCCTCGCAAGAATCTTGAATGGACCAACATAACGAGGTGTAAGCTTACCTTTCTTCCTAAAGCGGACAACACCCTTCCAGGGCGACACTTTGAGGAGAACAAGATCACCAACTAGAAATTCGAGAGGCTTCCGCCTGCGATCTGCGTAACTCTTCTGTCGGCTTCTGGCAGTCAGCAGATGATCACGGATCTTGGCGATTTTATCGGTTGTCTCTTGAACTAGTTCGGGTCCTGTGATTTGAACTTCACCCACTTCGTTCCAACAAATCGGCGAGCGGCACTTTCGACCGTAAAGTGCTTCAAATGGGGCCATACCGATGCTGGAATGATAGCTGTTATTATAAGAGAACTCGATCAGGGGTAGGTGTGAATCCCAATTACCTCCAAAATCAAGAACACAAGATCGAAGCATATCCTCAAGGGTTTGGATGGTTCGCTCAGACTGTCCGTCAGTCTGAGGATGATATGCAGTACTCATGTCCAAACGAGTTCCTAACGCAGTTTGGAGGGATTTCCAAAAGCGAGATATAAAACGGCCATCGCGATCGGATATGATGCTCAAGGGAGTACCATGACGGCAAACAATTTCTTTAACATAAAGATGCGCAAGTTGTTCAACACGGTAGGTTTCACGAATGGGCAGAAAGTGGGCAGACTTGGTCAATCGATCCACTATTACCCAAATGCTATCATGTTTGCTTGCGGTCAAGGGTAACTTGGTGATAAAGTCCATTGCTAGACTTTCCCATTTCCACGTAGGAATTTCAGGTTGTTCGAGCAAACCAGATGGGCGTTGATGTTCAGCTTTTACCTTAGAACAAGTTAGGCATTTAGCTACGAACACAGCAATATCCTTTTTCATACCAGGCCACCAATAAGAAAGGCGCAAATCTTTGTACATTTTGTCAGCACCAGGATGAATGGAATACCGAGTTTTGTGCGCTTCACTCAGTATGACAGAGCGAAGATTCTCATCATTGGGGATCCAGATGCGATTGAGATAACAGAGAATTCCGTTCAGGTTAAGGACTAGATGTGCTTCCGCACCACACGCTAACTCGGCGCGTAGGCTGCCTTTGCTGATCGATGCGCGCTGCGCGTCGCGAATGCGCGATTCAAGATCGTTTTGGATCGGCGCGAAATGAAGCTGCGTGCGCGGCAAGATACAGTTGAGTTGACTGGGTTTGCGGCTGAGCGCATCGGCTACCACATTAGCCTTTCCAGGGTGATATCGGATCTCACAATCGTAATCGCTGATGAGTTCGTTCCATCGGCGTTGCCTCATGTTAAGTTCCTTTTGATCAAAAATGTGCTGTAGGCTTTTATGGTCTGTGTAAATGATACACTTAGTCCCATAGAGGTAGTGTCTCCAGATTTTTAAGGCAAATACAACTGCACCAAGTTCGAGGTCGTGAGTCGTATAATTCTTTTCATGAATTTTAAGTTGCCTTGACGCGTAAGCGATAACCTTGCCTCGTTGCATAAGTACACAACCGAGACCTTGGTTGGAGGCATCACAATAAACGACAAAGTCATCGGTACCCTCAGGTAACGCTAGAACAGGAGCTTCGCACAACAATTGCTTGAGCGCTTGAAAGGCTTCTTCTTGCTTCGAGCCCCAAATATACGGTTTGCCTTTGTGCGTTAATGCTGTTAAAGGCAAGGCGATTTTTGAGAAGTTTAAAATGAATCGCCGGTAGTAACTAGCTAAGCCCAAAAAGGAACGGATTTCGGTAGGAGTGGACGGTGTAATCCAGTTCTTGATTGCTTCAATTTTGGATGGGTCGACATGTATACCCATCTTGTTTACAACATGACCAAGAAACTGTACTTCATCCGACCAAAACTCGCACTTGGAGAGTTTGGCATAGAGTTGTTCGGTTCGAAGCTTTTGCAACACCAACTGAAGATGTTCATGCTCGGCCTTGGTTTTGGAATATACCAGAACGTCATCGATAAACACGATCACGAATCGGTCCAAGAAAGGCCTACACACCCGGTTCATTAGATCCATGAAGACAGCGGGTGCGTTGGTTAAACCGAAGGGCATGACCAAGAATTCAAAATGACCGTAGCGGGTTCGAAAAGCAGTCTTGGGAATATCCTCTTCGCGGATACGCAACTGGTGATAGCCAGAACGGAGATCGATTTTGGAGAAACAAGAGGCACCTTGGAGTTGGTCAAAGAGGTCGTCAATACGCGGTAAGGGATACCGGTTCTTAATGGTGAGCTTGTTCAGCTCGCGGTAATCGATACACATGTGAAACGAACCGTCTTTCTTTTTAACGAACACCGAAGCACCCCACGGCGAAGAGCTAGGGCGAATGAATCCTTTATCGGTCAACTCTTGCAGTTGACTTGCTAATTCTTGCATTTCAGCGGGTGCAAGTCGATAAGGAGATTTGGCTACGGGGGATGCACCAGGGACAAGATCAACACGAAACTCGACTTCCCGAGCGGGAGGTAAACCAGAAAGATCATCGGGAAAGACTTCAGGAAAGTCACGCACGATGGGGATTTCAGAAAGTTTCTTCTTTCCTTCATCGGGTTTGACCACATTAGCTAAGAACGCGACACATTTCTTCCGCAAAAGTCTTCGGGCTTCAGAGCATGACATAAGTTTAAGACCGTTAGATGATTTCTCGCCGTAGATATGAAGATCTTGACCATTTTCCCGAGGAATGCGAATCAACTTCTTGGCGCAGATTACTTCGGCACGATTTTGCGAGAGCCAGTCCATTCCAATAATCACATCAAAACTTCCAAGAGGCATGGGAATGAGGTCGATTAGAAAATCGTGTTCATTAAGGTTAAGCGTGCAATCTTTGATCACGGAGTTTATTAAAATAGTTTCACCATTAGCCAATTCAACTGAAAAGTTTTCGTTTAAGTTTACTCGTGGTCGCGCAAGTTTTTGTTCAAATGCGCGAGAAATAAAACTTCTATCGGCGCCAGTATCAAAAAGCATAGATGCATATTGTCCGTTAAGTAAAAATGTACCATTAACCACGTCATTATTCGCTTGCGCTTGGTGCGCGGTTATATTAAAAGCTCGTCCGCGCGTCACTTGGTTTGAAATTTGGTTAACCTGATTAGCTTGCGTTATTTGTACTTGCAGTCTTGGGCACGCGTTCCGGAAATGACTGGGGTCACCGCAGTTATAGCACGACCTGGGTCGTGGATTAGGGTATGTTGGTTGCGGGTTTAGCTGGTAAGTTGGTGGTGTTTGCGCGATTGGGTTGGCGGGAAGGACTCTACAGTTCTCAACAGTGTGACCAGTACGGCCACATCGGTTACATTGTCGACACGGGACTTGAGTTGGATGGTGAAGTCTACAGGTTGGGCAAAAGGGTTGGTTTCCTGTGTAAGGTTTCTTAGTTGACGGGGCAGGGAGTGCGGGATTGGTTAAGGCATAGTTATGGACTACAGGGGGTGTTGGGTAGGTTGACAGTGGGTTAGGAGCGTATACTGGGGGCTGGTAGGCGGGTTGCTGGACAATGAGCGGGTTGGTAAGCGCGTAGGTTTGATGATTGGGTCTGCGCCTACGCTTGAGGTTGTTACGGTTTGAGGGTTCTGTCTTGGTTTCTATTGGTTCTGGGACAGTGTTGGTGAGTTTGGTCTTCTCGGCTCCCCGCAGGAACAGGGTTCCTGCCCTGACATGGTTGTCGCTGAGCACAGCGGCCAACTCGATGGCGTCAGAGAGGGTTGCTGGGTTCCTGGCCCATACAGAATCTTGAATTTCCATGGGAAGACCCCCAAGAAACTTCTCGATGGCTCGGCGGGAAGGGGTAACTAGGTGTGGGACCAGCAAACTTAGTTCGTGGAAGCGCGTAGCGTACTCGCGCGCTTCGCCACTGTACTGTTTCAAGTTCCAAAATTCCTCCTCAAGGCGCTTTATTTCGTTGGGAGGGCAGAATTCTCTAGTCACAAGTTCCTTGAATTCCTCCCAAAGCATGCTAGAAGCAGCCTCTGCGCCACGCGCGTGAGCTACTCCGTTCCACCAAGTAAGCGCCCTTGATTCTAGGACACTTGAGGCGTATAAGGTTCGTCGGTCTGGAGGGCATTGGGTATGGAGGAAGGTGTTCTCAATTTTCTCGAGCCATTGGAGCATTACGGTGGCTCCTTCAAGCCCTGTGAATTTCGGAGGGTTACCCGCATTAAAGGATTTAATATTGTATCCGGAGGGGTTGGTATTGTTTTGGTTTAAGGCTTGGGCTATTGCGGCGGCCATTTCCTGAGAACGTTGCTGCCTACGTCTGCGCGCGGCTTCTTTCCTCTGATAACGAGCTGATAGCGGAGGCATTCTATAAAAGTTTCAGTTTTTGTTAATATCTTGGTATGGGAAATCGTTTTAGCGCAAAGTATATCGTCGTAAAGCTTGTTTCGCGGAGTTAAATGCTATCAACTTTTGAAGTAAAATATGAATTTAAATGCAAACTTAATACAGGTAATGAATTCGAATTGAAAATCGACAATTCATGTATCACCATGACTTTTCAAATCTTCAATTTAAAATATACGAGTAAATGAGCATTGAAGGTTGACAATTCATGTATCACCATGACTTTTCAAATTTTCAATTTAAAATATCGAGTAAATGAATATTGGAGATTGACAATTCATGTATCACCATGACTTTTCAAATCTTCAATTTAAAATATCGAGTAAATGAATATTGGAGATTGACAATTCATGTATCACCATGACTTTTCAAATCTTCAATTTAAAACATAAAGTTAATGGGTATTGGAGATTGACAATTCATGTATCACCATGACTTTTCAAATCTTCAATGCTAAATCCCAACAACAAACGAATATGTAAGTAAAGAAATAAATTGAAATTTAACAATAAAAATCGAAAGATCGCGAGTAAAACGTGAAATCATGTGCTGCGTATGCGCAAGCATATTTTATAAATATCGAGTAAATAACAATTAGCGCGCGAACATGAGATATTTTTCATGCGCGAGAAGGGACTCTTAGGTATTCTAGGTCGTTACGTCTAACCACCTATCCTAAAGTCACGGAGCTCTGATACCAATCTGTAACACCCCGACCGATGGCGGATTATACATCGGGACGCCACGTATTGTTTCATTACTCGTGACACTATTTGGGTGTCAATATTTAATAAATACATTTTCATTACGCACGCGCAGAACACGAATCGTAAAGTAACATAAATCATATCATAACTTAAAATATTCAAATAACATAATTCGTCTTGTTACATTTTATTCTAGGTCCAAAGAAAAAGAAAACATCCTACGTGTCCTTGAGATTCCCAAAAGCAGCTACAGCAAACCTGAACATGTGTTAAAATAAAACGTCAACACTTGCGTGTCGGTGAGAAATCAAGTTTAATAGATATAAATAGATAATAACAAACACTGCGCGCAACATGTGCTTAACTGGGGTTTAACATAGGGTGTAATCAGATTGTGATCAAGCCTAAATAGATCATAGCTCATAGTTCAATCCGTGCTCCCAATTGAGCACAAAAACGAGAAATCATACGTGCATGTGTAAACAAAACAAGAAAACCGTAAACGATAGGTCTCCCGTGTTCATCTAATGGATCCATGAAAACTTCGGAATAGGCCGTCAAAGCGGTTAATGATTCACACATACAAATAAACAGCCAAGTAAACGTCCATAACACATGGGGTTTTGCGCACATAAATTTCATAAACAAGTTTAAGACTCAAGTTGTACGAACACATGATCATCCCAAAACGTTAAAAATAAAAGGGGATTAAGTACGAGATTACTCACTTGTAAACGGTGTGTTGAAAGATAATGCAAGAACCAACTTTTAAACAAGCACAAGTTAACCTATAAATAAGAGGTTATTGGTTTAACGATTGGTTTTTATGACTTGGATATATGCAGTAAGTATCGATTTTTGTTAGTTAAACAAATTAAAACAAAATATACATATTTATATTTACCGAGATTCTGGGCAGAACAGAAGAGAACACGGTGGCAAAGAGAGGAGTGGCGCTGCTGAGGAACTACGGCAGAGAGCAAAGGGAGAGAGATTTGGGGAGTGTTTAAGTTTAGTGTGTGAAGTGTTAATAAACAAGAAATTAGCTTAATTTATAGGAAAAACCCAAGGGAACACAATCCCTTGAAAAGGGGAAAAGATCTTATCAAATCAAGCAAAAGATACTAAAAAGCACAAGAAAACAAAAGCAAAAGATATCAAAAGATATGCCGGCAGCTGCAGGGGATGGGGAAAAGCTGACAGGTTACAGATCAAAGCATGGTAGGTGTCAGATAAAACACTGTTCAAGACATGCAAAAGAAGATTTCAAAAGATTATGTCAGTCACTTTTTCTGTCAACCAATAGGATTGGTGCGCATGCTGCGCCGAAAGTGGCTTTTCGGACAGACGTCGGAACTGACCTACAGTGCTCTTACAAAAGATAAGATATTTCAAAAGCATACAGGCTGACCTAAACTGAAGAAAAGACTTAAGGTCTAGCGCGAGAAGACTTCGAGCGCGCGCGAGGGCGGAGGCAGACAGAGAACAATTTTTAGCGCGCCGCGGGAAGAACTATAATCCTTAGCGCGTCGCGGGAAGAACTACAATCCTTAGCGCGTCGCGGGAAGAACTACAATTCTTAGCGCGCCGCGGGAAGAACTATAATCCTTAGCGCGCCGCGGGAAGAACTACCATTCTTAACGCGCTGTGGGAACAGTTCGCCTCGCGTATCGCAGGAACAGTTGGTCTTCGCGCAGACTTCCTTGTAAGGAGTCTGGCGCGTGGAGCTGCGCAGACATCCTTAGGCGGGAAGAACCAAAGGACAAGCAAAGAGTTAAGAGAAAAAGGGGTTTCAAGGCATAAAGGTTAAGCAGAGGGGCGGGACGGCGACAAGAGAGAAAAAGGAAGGCGGGACGGCGACAAGAGAGAAAAAGAGGCGGAATGGCGACAAGAGAGAAAAAGGGGCGGGACGGCGGAAAGGAATTATTATTATTAGTAATATAAAAATATATATATATATATATATATATATATATATATATATATATATATATATATATATATATAAGATTTATTTAATATTAAATTTACAAAGATTAATAATCAAATTTTAAATCATAAAAAGAATCGGATTCGAAAACGGGTACCTGGGTCGGGTCGGATTGGGCAGATGTCACAACTCATTTATTACAGCATGCCAAACTAACTTATGACTCCCATATAACATGTTTACAACTTGAAAGTATTTCTTCAATTCAAAGGGTTCATACTATAAAGTGAGTTGTGTTTCTCATTGATTAATGGCAGGTTTTTTTTGGCACCAAGAATCATTATTTGATTTTATTTATATGCTAGAAAACATAATCGAACACAGCATTATAAGCACTATAACCAAAATTAAAATCCAAAGAACACCATCTTTACTTCAAAAATGTTCATTATGTGTATCCAAATCAAATTTAATCAGTCTAAAATTCAATATACTATTATCACATTTCAGATTCAAACCCAATATTCCAAAAACCTTCAGGAGTTGAAGGAGGCGCAAACCTGTACCGATGCCTAGAAACACCTTCATGATGTTCACACCGAAGATTCTGCTTATTATTATTGTTATCATCAGGAAGAACAGCATCATAGAACTTTTTGCACTGCTTACATTCAACTCCTTTAAGATTAGCCCTCTCAGCTTTCTTTCTAACAGGCTCAACATACTTAAAACTTTTCTTCTCAGTCCCTTGTGGGCCAGGGCCAGGGCCCGGGTCAGCGTTTAAGTCCTGCGTTTCATCATCAGTGGTGCTGTCAATATTCATGTCTTTGGGAGCGGGGGCCGGAAGCTGATGAATAGTCTCTTCTTTTACTCCTTTTTTCAAGTCTTCTTTGATGTTTTCCAATGGAGTATCAAGAAAATCATCATGCGGGTCGGGACCGTTTCTGTTTTTGGCGGGCCTCGTGTCTCGCCAATGAGAAGCGGGCCGTTTTGATCCAGATAATGAGTTTGTCTTTTTACTGCTGCTTTCGGGTTGAGCTACAATTGGTGAACTCGAGCTTGAACTGTGTATTATTTTTATTTTAGTTTCTTTTTTGTCGTTCAGGTTTTGTTGGTTTGTATTATGATTACTTGCTTCAGAAGCAAGCATTGGGCTAGTTGGAGACTTCGTGTCCATAACTGTAATGATATATGAGAAGTAGTTAGTTAACTGTAGGTGGCGATTTAAACCCGTTTACTTACAAATAGATTGATTCAGGTATTATAAATGAATATATAAACGAACAAACTTAAACTAATGAGCAAACACTTTAGTTCATTTATGTTTGTTTATTAAATAAATGAGCACAAACGAACTTCCAGCCGAACGATAATTAAAAAAAAAATGAAACAAACCAAAATTTTTAACGAACCGTTCGTTTATTTGACAAATGAATGAACATGGTCAAAACTTTTAGTTCATTTAGTTAAATAAACGAACATGAATACATGTCTCCTTCGTTCACTTATGTTCATTAACGTTCGTCCATTTAATTTTGTTTATGTTCGTGTTTACGTTTGTTTAAGTCCGTTTATATGTCCAATAAAACTTTTTATGCACATTACAATTTAGTTGAGTTTTCTTAATTTTTAGGCCTAACATATTGATGTTCATGTTTACTTTTAATTGGTGTTTTCTGTGTTGTGTTAGTTTATCTATGTTCATTTACGTTCGTGGAGCGTTTGTTTATACTATTGGCGAACGAGCGTAAACGAACATGAACGCGTTCATTTTCTTAACGAACAAATAAACCTCCTTCGTTAATTGTCCGTGTTTGATCGTCTGTTACTCAGTTCGATTAAAGTTAAACGAACAAACACACATTATTAAAACCAATAGAAATGGAAAGAAAAATTACCAGGTGAATTGAATATATTCTGATCGGAAACTAACTGGTCTTTATTAATTATTGGGCTGCTAATACTGCCATGTATCATATTCTCAGAAGTTAATCCTGCTTTTGAGCATAAATAATTGTACTGAGATTTAAGCTTTTTAAAAGCATCAATAACTTCCTTTCTTTTCTGCTGTTCAATCCTTATCTCTCCATTTTTGCCCTTAATCTGTTCAAGCAATTTCCCATGCAATTCCAAACCTTCTGTTGAATCTTTACACCTTTCTTTAACTTCCATTTGAAGTTTTTCAACCTCTTCATCCAAACCCTTTACTTGCACCTCAAGCAATCTTTTCTCCTTTTGCACCTCTTCTAATTCACGCTTAACTTTCACCAGTTCTGAACCGTTAGATTCATTTTGTTCGAACAACTGTTGTATCTGATCTGTTAATGCTCTGTTTTTCGTTTCACAGTCATCTAGAAGCTGTTTAGTTTTCAAAACTTCAGCAGCTTGTGTTCTCATTTTTATAAGCAATGATTCTTGAAGCGCCTTTTCTTCATTCAACTTATTCTCTAAAACTAAAAGTTTTTCAGAAAGGTCGGCCAATTCATCATCTTTTTGATGGTTGAGCGCGTTCTTTGACCGTATCAATTCACGTAACTCACAGTTTGATTCTTCTTTTTCCTCAATTATCCTACACTTGCTTTCAAGATTCAGTTTTAAATCTTTATTTTCCTCTTCAAGCTCCTTCATCCTCTTTTCATTGACATTTACCATATTACCCTTCGAATCTAAAAGCTCACGCAAGCTTTTTTGTAACTCTCGTTTTTCTGCTATCTCTTTACTCTTTCTTTTCAGCTCTTCTTCAAGATCATTAGGGATTTTCTTCATTTTGCTGTTTTCCGTTTTTAAAAAGTGGTTTTCTTCAAAAAGCTTTTGTTTTTCAGATTCGAGTGTTTTTAATTGGAGCATCAGATCAGTTTCCTTCTTTTTCCATTCATCTTCTGAAGCTTTCTTTGTTTCAGAATATATTTTTTTCAATTTTGATTGAAAATCTGGAAATAACTGTTTGCAGAAAAGATACTCTATTTGAGAAACACTTTCTTTTGTTTCTTGTATTGTGGCGGCCAGTAAGGTACTAAGCCCCGAGATATACTCTGTATCAGTACCATCAATATGGTAAGTGTGTTCTGAATCGCCTTCCATCTGTGGATTTAATAAAAAAAATGTAAATATGATAGAGAACTTTGGAAGTATATAATTGACAAATTTACTTATGAATGAATCAGTTAAACAGGTTGAAAGCTCAGCCTATTGGCAAAACAAGTTAACCAACAGAAGAAAGTTTATGCTACGCAGTATGCACATGTAAATGAACGGTATGTAAATTTACATTGATTCACAATGGAGACGATGTGCATATAGTTCCTCTCAGTGAAACAACAATTCATCATCTACATTAATGATTAAATGTCTCACTTTTCATGAAAACATAGAAATGAACTTCCTCTCAATAGTAACATACATCAACTGTGTATGTACCCGTTGACATTTCAGATGTGATTATTCCGTTTTGGTATAACACTTGCATAGAGCACTCACTTTCTTACTTCCTAAAACTCTTTTTCATGTTTGGTCTAAACTAAACGGCATACATTTTCCTAAGACCTTCTGATTGATCTTTTTCATGTTTGGTCAAGAGTTCTTTTCAAGAATTAAAAAACACATAAAGGGGTTTGATCAAAGACTCATGAATCGATACTAAGACATGAAAGAATGATTTTATTGAAAAAAGTAAGATAACGGGCCCGATTCAAGAGGGGCTAATCTCCGATGCAAGAATCACTCGATAATCAAAATAACAAGACAAAGAGAACTAGAACATAAAATGGAATGCTTAATCACTTAAACACAATGTTGCAGTTAATGCCCCCGTCAATTCAGCCCTAAACCTTTACTCCTGAGTCCTGATTAACCGGGCCCAGATGGGTCGACCAGCTGATAAGGTGGAGTGGTATCACTCTAGAATGGTGGCGTTACAATATGTTCTCCAGTCTTTCATAACTTTTCGGTATGGTAATACGAACTATAATGTAGTATATTGTTTACAGCGGAAAAAGAAACAGAATGATACCATCGTGTTTAACTGACTTAAATTCAGTAACAACTAGGAGTCCAAATATCATCATGACAGAAATGTATCTAGCTTATTAAACAGTAATAATAACCTTTTGTTACTCCATAGCAAACACATCCACACATATATTAAAATCATGTTAGTTAACCCTAAGAAGCATCAGCCTATTAATTAATTAATTAATTAATTTAAAAGGGGATAATGATATTAATACATATGTGTGAAGAACTAATAAGTGTGTGCATTCGGTTGGGTGTTGACTGATAATGGGAAACAGTTAAGTTGGAACTTACGGTTTGATCGGCCACGGAGGAGCAGCAGTATCTCCGGCAGGGTTCCGATCGGAAAGAAAATCGGCCGCTGTGTGTGCGCGCGCGCGTAGCCAGGAATATTATTATTATTATTATTATTATTATTATTATTATTATTATTATAGGGGACCAAGTCCACAATCAATCAACAAAACAATGTTTAACTAGGGGTTTACCCGGTGGTGGTGATTGACCCTAGCGTTGTTAATATTGACGTTGGGTTTGTAAGACCACACGAATACGCCCGGTTTCGATTGTTTGCGTTATGATGTTATCATATCGGAATTAAAATTGAAAAATAAAACAATTAAATTATATATATAAAAACTGAGGTGTATCAATGGGTATCGCCAGTCAGTAAAAAATGGGCGTTAGGAAGACCTGGGTATTGTCAATCTCGGGCATTAAGACGGTGAGTTTACGCAAATTATGTCTTTTACGCCACGTTCGTTACGGTACTGGAACTAAAAAGAATAATCGGCATTTGGTTGGTTTTCGTTACAATACCGGAGTTAAAACAAAATGCGATAAGTCTACGCAAATTCAGTCGCTTTTTATCACATTATCGGAAGTACAAAAATAGCCTAAACAACGTAGACTAATATAGTGCCACAAAATGCCTAATGGTGGCTTAGCGGCTTCATTTCGTCATGTGTGCTAAAATATCAGAATTAAAATAAAAAATACATTAAAAAAATGTCAATAACCAATATGGTGTCGCCAACTTGCCCAATCGGGGCTTGGCAACACCAAATTTCTCAATTGTTAGGGGTAAGGGTCACTTATAGGTATTACCTATGCATAGATCAATCATGTACTGTCATCTCATTTCTGCCCTTAATTACTAGCAAACCACAAAATTACTGACAACACCTACCCACAAGTACCGTAGAACCTTTTTAATTAGCGTTCAATAATCGAAGTTTTATATAATTTACTATAAAACGATGACAATAAAGTGGCAGGCAAACGGGCAACAAGCTGCGCCGCAACCCCCTTTTGAACAGCAAAGCCAATCCTGCTAAAAACGAAGCTTTGAGACCTAGAAGCTGAAGAGGTTCCGTGTACGACGCGCTGAACCCTACTCAAAAATTTCACAGCCTCTGGAGCCAGAAAACCAAATGTATCAAAGGCAAATGGTAGAAAGACATGTTGATTATCTAAACAAGCTTTCTCGTGTTTAACAACTTTGCCCGATTCAGCCTTCAACGCAGCCTGACCCACAACAAACCCACGGTCCCTGAGCCCAACAAGAGGAGACACTCCTGTAAGATCCACACAAGCGTGTTTCCCCCCTGCCCACCCGAACACAAGAATATCAGCTGGTCGTAAAGTAGACATCCCTTCAATAGGATCCGTGAGAAAGTTAACAGGGGCCTCCTTTTTAGCAGAAATCCCTGCCCGTTTAAGAACATCACACAGAACATCCCTAACCAGATCATGTCTGTATTTAAAGCCAGGCAATTCTTTGCAATGCACCGCATGGTCACCAAAAGAATCCAAACAGACCTTGCGACAAATTGGGCAAGGTTCATCCGTCGGGAACATAGGGATCATTAACCGGTACTTAAGGATAGCCCGATACTCCAAACCCGACATACGTTGGCCTAATCCTTCAATGGGGATAGCCGTTAGAAAATCCTGAGCCCGAGGAGCCCGAAGGCATTCAAACACCGCCTTTTGGCGAGGGGATAGATCAAACTTCACTTCTAAACTCTTGACGATTCCACTAAATAAGGCACTCGCCACAACATGTTGGGCTTTAGGGGGGGCGGTGTCCTTATTAGAGAACCCGCTAAGATCAAAATCTGGAAGTGAAGTACGTAAACGATCCATCGCACACCCATAATCAGAGTCCAACCTATGAATATCACAACCCCGAAGAATATGGTCTTGCAAACACCATGACTGTGCTCTCGAAGCCACAAAAGCATATGTAGATACATCCTCGGCCGAACAGAGACCCAACCCCCCATAACGGATCGGAAGTGACGCCAACCTCCATTGGAGATCCCCAAAGAACGGACCTCCACAAACCACGATGTCCTCAATCGCCCTTCGAAGACCATTGTCAAATATAGAAACAGCTTCCCCCACATACATAGGTTGGCATGTTCTCAAACCGAACAAAAGCTTGGCGACTCCCATACATGAGCGAAGCAAAAGAAGCTCGCATTGAGGATCCCGAAGTCTTGGGAGACAGCTCATCAGTTCCACAGCGCTAGATGCCCTTTTCATAGCCAAACTGCTGATAAACCCCGCATCCTGGCTTACAGCACCACCAAGGAGTTTCACGCCAAGCACCGGCCTTCCAATCCCGCAAGGGAACAACCCCTCCTGTGCCTTCACCCCATTGCATGTTGGCTAAAATAACTCTGTTTTCTTAACGTTTAATTCAAGACCCAAACGAGGCCCCTCAGACCTGATAATATCTAATGCTTTGACTACCTCTCTAGTATCCCCGATAATCGTGCCATCATCCAAGTACCAAGCATGAAAGAGAAGCTTGCACCGATCTCTGATTTGGTGAACAAGTGGGTGCAAAGCTAAGGCAAAAAGGAGAGGCCCAAGAGGGTCCCCCTGTTGAACCCCAGTGGTGGATTTAATGAAAGTATCACCCACATATAACCTAGCCGACTGCCCATATAAAAAATCCACCCAAAGAGAAATGGAAGGACATTGACTCCGAACCTCATGTAGAAGGGTCGTCCTATCTACTAAGTTGAAGGCATTGGAGAAATCAACAGTAAGCATAGCCAATGACCCATCCGAATGAAACTGATTTAGAAACCTGTTCGCGCTATGAAGCACGGCCTCTGCCCCACTGGGGACTCCCACCCCAGATTGAAAGTCACCGAGGTATTTAACCATCTCCTTCCCGACACCCCTCATAGCCACCTTAGAGACCAACCGCCTCCAAATGGCCCCAACGGCAATAGGTCTAATCCCATTGTCCGGTTTAAGCAACGGCGTAAGTGGGGCAGACGCAACAAACTCTGCCAACACCTTAGGACACCTTCCCCCCAAAAATAAATTAACCACCGCAGAGATAGCCTTGAGCAAACCATCCGCAATCGGAGACCCCTCTCTGCACAACGCATCTAAAATGTGTTGGGCTCGCAAACCGTCCCGCCCACACGAAGTCCCTTTAGGGAAAGACTTAATGCACCCAAGCACACTATCAACGTCCACGACAAGGGGAGACTCAGAAAACAAGGAAGCAGGCATAATCGGAGGTGCCATGATGGGATGCTTAGACAACAAAGCGTTCAAAGTATCCTTACCGAAAGGTGCAACCCCTGAAGAGCATAATACCTTGACCGCAGCAGTGAAATGCCCGTCCGCAACTTTTCGCAAACATTGGTTAACATTGGCGCCCAACCCGGCGTTGTCAGACTCGGGTACAAACGCATCACCACCCGGGGCATCTCCTAGGGGTTGGTTAAAAAACGATATAAGGAGCTCAAAGAAACCGTCACGGTCACCCCAAGCGGATAGCGACCGTTGAATAATTCGGCATTGCTCAGACTTTCTATTGCCAGACCTGCGTTGCTGACGATTAGAAGGTCTGAAAACTCGTAAGGTGCAACGTGGTAACAACAACAGTTTCACCCACGCCTCAACAGACTCTGGCATAGCCGCCACCTTTTTAATTCATTTTAATTCTTCAATGGCCAACAACGAAACAATCTTATGTGACAACCTTTGCACCTTACCCATATGAGATGGGTGATGTTGCCATATAGTTTGAAAGTCATACGTCAAACCCATATGATGCCCAGTCCTCTCCTATAGATAATAATTAATGTCAAATTCATTACCCAAAGTTTTTTTTTCTTTTTTAATGTATGTTGATTCGAAATTGATTTGCACATGTGCCAGAACCATGATTCTCTATTTTAGTATTAGGGTGTTTAGGTTATGTGCTGATTATATGGGTCTAATCATAACTAAATTACAATCATATTCACTTAATCATAACCGTCTGCTTTGTTCGATTATGGTTAATTTCAATCAATTTTTTTATTAATACTATTATAGTTTTGGTTTTGCTCACCCCCTCCATCTCACCATATCCTCCATCATTCACCTCATCACTCAACCTATGTTATATCATAATTCTTCATTCTTTATTCTTTGTTATTTGGCTTATTTGCTAACATATCCTTTTGGCGATAAGCATTAGCAAATGATACAATACAAGAGATAAAACTCAAAACATAATAATAGTTGGATGGATTTAATCTCCAATATAACACTGCAAATATGTTACGACACCACAATTAAACCGCATAAAAAAACACTATATGAAAGTTAAGCATGTTGTCACTATGTTAAGCACTCATGAATCATATATCCTCTTTTCTTTCTAATAGATGTCATTAAAATATCAAACCTCAAAATCGTTAAGGCTTAATTAGAAGCCAAACAAAGAAATATAAAAGGTAATATATACTTACTTGAGGGACTAGTTATGTAACACTGGGAGCCTATATTAATTCAGTCGAACCACTTTTTACTCTTCCCACTTTTTTCTTTTATTTTATGTGGTAAATGTCTCTAGGCCCTCACGACACGTGATGTGGACTCAGAAACGACAAGGTATTGCAAGTTGGGTGATGTAGAAACGAGAGATTGAGGTGTCAAAGAGAGAGATGGTGATGTAATATGTATAGTGACATCTCCATGAAGAAATAAGGAAAATGAAGTAGCGTACTTAGGAACAGCACACCACCTCCAGCATCGTTTGAAGGAATTTAATTATTCACTCTAAAATCCAAGTGATTCCACCAAGTGGGCTAGCCTCACGCTGGCGTCTGTTTATGATGGTCCATCGAACCTTAAAATCACGAGCCTTGATTGGGAGGTAAACCGGAAACTTAAAAGTTAAAATGTAGTTACTTTAAGGACTAGTTATGAAACACTGGGAGTCTATATTAATTCAATCGGACCACTTTTCTCTTTTAATTTTAATCATAATTATACTCTGTCCGGCCGCCGGAGATCCTCTGTCTCCGATTAACCGTAAGTAGTAATATTATTTGTGCCCTAATTAATTAATATACTTTCACTTACTTACAACTCCTGTAGCTATAGATCAAACGCAAACGTTAAGTATACACATGCTCATTGGCACCATACGAGCCGCACTGATTTTAGGTTTTATGTACTACTGTGTTTGCATTACAATCGGTGTGTTTGAACTATAGTAAGCACTGATTTTGATAATCCAGAATGAATATCTGGAGTCAATTGAACTATTGAAGTGAACTCTGATTTTGAATTAGGGTTTCATGCTTTATTTAATTACTAATTTCAATTACAACATAGAAATTGGAGTATGTATGCTACCTTTGTTGCTTCTTATTTTAACATGATTTATAACATCAGAATAACCTGTTGAGTAGGATTGATCATGAGATTATTATTATTATTATTATTGTAGACTGCTAGGGTTTACTGACTTTTTTTTCTATATAATGATGAGATATATTAAATTATATTGTTTGATTTATGTATATGCTGTAAAAATTGTGGTGTGAATATAACAGATTGAGACAAATTTAGAATTGTTTAGAATAAAAGAGAGTTTTATGTTTATGTTTCTTTATGTTGATTAATTTTATGACTTGGGTCTTATGATGAACTTCAGATTCAGCAAGGACCAGTTCAGTTGGAATCAGTCGGTAGCAGCATATACAATGGTAATATTCTTCTCTAGTCTTTACTTCTGCTCATATATGCACAAGAAATTTTTAGATGAAAGTGAAAGTTTTGAAGGTTCCAAACCTTCGCACCCTGATGAAACCTCTGGTATCCTCATTTTGGTCAACCAGCTAAATAGAACATAACTTGAAACACATCATTCCTACTATATGGTCACGCACTCACACACAAGATAACATTTTTTAATCAAAAAGACTTAAAACTTTTAGTCAACAATGAGCTTTTTTTTTATTCTCCAAAAAAGCAAGATAACATTTCTTGTAGTTTCTTGTTCTTGACAACATGTTTAGGTTCTTAACCAATCAATGTCAGTATATCTGTGATCTATGCGGTTAATGCCGAAAAATATCGGATATCAGGACCGATATTTGAGATATCAGTTATATCAGTAATTTAATATCATGCAGAATTTATATATATAGCAATTTAACACTTACAATTCAGTATACTCTCCTACCGTTAACAACCTTTTGCAACCTTTTGAAACTGATTAAGACTTGAAACACTAACATTAAACACTAACAAATGACAATTAGGACTTAAAACACTGATATCGGGAATATCGGTCCAATATCGGTTAATATCGCCGATATTATTGGTACTGATATTCTGATCGATATTTCACATGGGAACCATATCCCACCAATATATCACCGATATTGACTGCATAGTCTGTGATCCTAGAAGAGTAAAGTTCATTTCATTAGATGAAAAATCAGATGGCATTGCTAAAAGATGTTCTTAATTATTTCATTGGATGAAAAATCGGATAGCAGTGCTAAAAGATGTTCTTAATTATCTTTCACTTTTATCTTACGTGTTTTGTAATATGTATGTGTTTCAGTCAGGAAGGAAGGAAACAGTTTTGGATTTGGCCAAGTTTGTTGACAAGGGTGTCCAGGTCAAGCTCACTGGTGGAAGACAAGGTTAACAAATACATATTCATGTTTTGCTATTTTGTTACATATAACTTACAAAAAAATATAACTGAAGCTGAATAAAAGTACTTGAAAATGATCATTACTTATTTTATAACAAACTGACATTATTTTCTCACTTAGTGTCGGGGACGCTTAAGGGATACGATCAGCTGTTAAACCTTGTTTTGGATGAAGCTGTGGAGTATCTTAGAGGTAACAAGTTTATGACTAATTATAACATTATGTTGCTTCTAATTTAGGTTTTAAATAAGTATATATTGGAATTAGAAGAATGACAAGGGTTATATATGAATTGCTACAGATGTCGAAGATCCACTGAAGACCACCGATCAAACCCGTCAACTTGGTTTGATTGTATGATTTTCTATTACCTGCTACATCACTTGAAGTATAAAAGTGTTTGTGATAAAAAATGAACTAAATTTAATAGTTGTTTATATGTATATTGCAGGTTTGCAGGGGTACTGCGGTCATGCTTGTTTCGCCCACTGATGGTACCGAGGAGATTGACAATCCGTTTATCCAGCCAGATGGAGCTTAATCCTGTGGTTATGCCCTTAATTTCTAGCCCGTGTTAGCGAGTAAAAAACAAACCTTTGTGTTTTCTCTAGTCAAACAGTTATAAATTCGGTTTGAGAAGATTTAAAATTCTATGATTTCTGTTAAGCATTTGAACATTCAATCTTATCTGTATTCTGCAATATATTTGCAAAAAAAATGTCTACGTAACATTTTGCGGTGTGTAACCTGAGCCCAGCTCGTTTATTATAAAAGAGCTTGAGCTTGAGCTTGGCTCTTTTGAGTATTCTTCACTCGAACTTGCCCGTTTATTAGTTGTTAATTATCTATAGTTATATAGTTATTTATTTTTAACATAAGTTTTCACAAAATAATATTTTAAATAAATTTATCTACTTACAAAATATTATTTTATCTACTTACATATATGCTATATTAAATAAATTTATCATAATTATATAGATAGTAGGTTTGTTTAAGCTTTTGGTGAGTTAATCTGGTAGAGTTGAGTAGGTCTTGATTCATCAAATATCCGTGAGTCGTGTATTTTACACAAAATTTGCTTTTAAATGATTATAACATGGCTTTTGTAAAGCTTTTTCAAAGGGGGGTTTTGGTTTTGGATAGTGATGCAGTCAAATCCATTATCAAATCAAAAGGTAAAAATAATTAAAATATTTTTTTTTTCGCTTTATTAGCTCTCAAAATGTATGAGTTTACTTTATTCGAACTTAATGGTAGCTTATTTAATAAACAAGTTTGAGTCTCTTATGCATCAAGCTGATCAAGGTCTATTAGAATATGATAACGTTATAAATAATTATATCAGGCATAATAATTATATTATAGACAAGCACAACTTAGGATTTAGACTTAGAGCTTGAGAGAAAGTAAGAAACCAAGTTCAACTCACTCGATGTAAACTTAATAGAGCTAAACTTGTGTTTATATGATTTCCGATTATTTTTTTCAATAATCAGTTTAAATAAAGTAATATTTTTGGTTTGTTTCAAATGTGTGTTCGTTTTTAAGATTTCAAACTTGGAATATATTAATATATCCTTGGGCTTGACAAGCTTATTTCACTCTTATGTAAACTGACCATGTGAGATGTATATAGATTACTTAACTTGCAAATCATTATTGATTAATCACAACCGTGACCACCACAACTGCCCAGAGCAGTAGCCACCCCATCTCCCCTCTCCTCTCTTCGTCTCAGTATTGATCCGGTCGTCTTGAACCAAATAGAATCAAGTTTCGGTTTTTGGGGAACCGCTTATTGACACGTTGTGGATTGTCTCAGATTTACATCATCCACAAAGATCCAAACTTTTAGTTTTCTTTTAATCAACTCAATATTATTGCAACTCCACCTCTGGAAGATGTTCTTGATGAGAATCAAGAACGATTTGTGTCTGACTCACTAAAACAGGCACACAAAAGCCAATTGATTATAGACATTAATAAAACTTGTTATACAGGTTTGAGATTGCTAATATTCACTAACTTATGACCTATTAACTTTTTGAAAAGTAATAAGGTATTTGAGATTATTTATGGTCTGAGAAAGAAAAGTTAATAAGTTACACTTTTATAACTTATTAACTTATTGAAAAATTATTAGGAGTTTTTCATAAGGAATCCCAAACACCCATTGGTACAATAAGTTACATAATATTTGAAAAAATACGATGTATATGGCGTTTGTGTAAAATTACTAAGTTTCATCTATTCTAATACTCATCTTTGGCTTGGAATTGGATGATCGGAGAATCTAAATTCGATAAAAATACTCGTTAACAACATCAATCTTAATATGTATAATCTGAATATTATTTTAAGTATTTAGAAAGTATCAGAAACCTAGGAGTTACTAAAAAGAGAAAATGACCTAAATTGTACTCGTATTTGCATTTGAGTCCGGATAACTGGATAAGCTAAATTAGACCGAATTTTTTATTAAGATCACACATATATATTTTTTAAGGGGAAATACCATAAAAAACCAACCAACTTTTTGTTTTTTCTTATAAAGTCCTTCAACTTTTTAATTGAATGTAAAAGCCCTTATACTTGATTATTTTGAACAAAATCATGAGATGACCTACAATAACCAGTTTTGATGACCTGCTAAAAATCATTTATTATTATATAATAATAATTTAATCGAAAGAAATATATCTTTTGACAAAATCATCCTCACCAACCTCGATCACTTTCACCTTCAAAAAACCACATACCTCCATAGTCCAGACAGACACCTACTTCCCCACAATTTTTTATTTTATCATTTTCTGGTCACTACCATTTGTGCATCAATATTTTTCTCTTTTCACACTCATGGTTTTAATTAAGAAATTCGAATTTCATTGTTTCAGTAAATGGGGTTTTAATTTTGCCCAATTTCAGTGTTAACGAACTTGTAAATGGTGCCGGTTATTCACTTCGTGCGATGATGAATCTTGTGTTCAATGTTGGTACGCTTCAAATCAAATTCTCCCGGATGGAAACATTATTGGGCGGCCGGGGAGCTTACGGTTCCGAGTTCTTCGCAAGAAACCCTACCGGTTATTCGTCGTTAAACATGTTTAATCTCACTTTTGTTGACGGCGGAGCAAAGGATTTTTATTGGTGGAATTCAAGAATATAAAAACCCATTCTCTCATATTTTTGAAACTATTAATAGAATCAATGTTGAAGGGTAAGCCGGAGTTTGTGGCCAGGTGGGTCGTCGGTGAGGTCGGTGACGGCAAGTATGGGGGCTTCATGGTGCTGGTGGTGTAGGACTGTAGGCATAGATTTAATTAAATTATTATTATTATATAATAATAAATGATTTTTAGCAGGTCATCAAAACTAGCTATTGCAGGTCATCTCATGATTTTGTTCAATATAATCAAGTATAAGGACTTTTACATTCGATAAAAAAGTTGAAGGACTTTTATGAGAAAAAACAAAAAGTTGGTTGGTTTTTGATGGTATTTCCCCATTTTTTAATGAGTAGCGAATCCTTAAACTTTGCTATTAGCTAGATTGAATAGTGTTCGATGAATCTTTTAAATTGACTACTGACTAAATTCATTAACATACCCGTCTTTTGATTCGAGGAAAACTTTGCCCGTGAACACCCAACTGAAGGCGATAAAAACTTGTTCACTTCTAGTATCTAATGCCACATACTCGTCTAGTCTCTCATCATTACCCGGTATCGTTAATACTAAATAATAAAAACTTAAATAAAACCCGAGTCGCATAAAACACATATTTGTTTCTTACCACTCCACCATCATTAACACATACATTGACAAGATTTCATATTTATTCTTTATCGTCCATAATATAGAATAATATTCCATTTCATATATATATATATATTTTTTTTATTATATTAAAAATTAAAAAAAAAGACTATTTTAAATTAAATTGTTCTAGAAAAAGAGAAAATGCAGTCAACACCGAGTGACCGAACTCCTCGTAATCCTCCCATCCTCATCAACTTCAGAACTCGGTCCAACTCGTCGTCTAGCTACACCTTTCACCCGACCCGACCCACTTCACTTTCAGTCTTCTTGAGGTTCAACCAGTTGGTTTGCTGTTTACTAATTTCATTTCAAAAAATATTCCAAATAATATAAGTATATAACAATTAACAAACTAACATTCAATCTCCAATAAACACAAATTCAGACCATCCAATCTAATTCCAATCAGCAAATAAAAATCAACTTATACAATATTTCTTCTATTTGATTCGAAAATGATCAAATTATAATAAAGAGACACTACGCCGTAACCTTTTTTGAATGATAAAACCGATCCTACAAGGAAAAAAAAAGTGAAAGTTCGTCGCGATGAATTATCGTGCACGCGTCCGTAATTCATATTCTAACAATTTTAGCAGCTTTAACCACCGGATTCTCCCGCGCAATCGTCTCACGTCCAACGCCTTTATAATCATAATCACACTCATGCCGATCCGAATACCGATGCTCCGAGCAGAACAACTCACCGCACCGGCACCGGAATCCGGTCAAACCTACCTTCTTCTGGCATCCAGAGCACCGCATCACATCCTTCTTCACCACAACAGGTTCGTTGTTCGTATTATTATTATTATTATTACTATCATTCAATTCTTCATCTAACAACACACACAGCGCATCTAACACCAGATCACGTCCGATGCCAGACGGTGACCTCAACGAACTGGAACGAGTGCGATGCGACGTCGTTGTGGTGGCGTTGAAGTAGTTCTGACGCATGTTGTCGCCGGTTTCAGGTACCGGTTCCTCCTTTTCAGTTCTTTGAGACATTTGTTAGTTTAATAATAATAATAATAATAATAATAATAATAATAATATGGTTTTGAGTTTGGTTCGGTGTGGGGCTTTTTAAAGGGGAAGGAGGTCGGTCGGTGGTTTGGATTTACGGATATGCCGTTGAGGGTGTTTTGGTAATTTGGGAAGGAGGATAGGGTTTGGGAAAAGGGAACAACAAGTATGACCGATGACGTGTTAATTTAATTACTACTAGTATCCATTATGATTAAAGTATTTCCACTTGTGTATACACCCCGTGTTCCGGTTATAAAATGATTTTTATAGGATTTATGTGCATGTGATATTATTATAATATCTATATCAGCCTTTGTAATATTGAGTATTAGGATTTTCATTATGCGTGTGCGTTGGTGTTTGGGTCCTTTGGATTACGAAATTGCCTCAAAAGTAATTGTAGCAATTTCAGTTTTGAACTATTGGAAACTTTTTGTTTCGTAGTTTTCAACTATGTGGCAGACCTAACATGACTGGCAGATAAGCCGACATTAACTTTAAAAAAACTAGGAGTCTAAATTGGCGAGTGTAGCGACCGAAAGAAAGAAACCACAACAAAAGGAGCATAGGCAAGTAATGACTTTCCGAAACTTAAAACTGAAAGTTTGAAAAAATAAAATTGGAATATTGGGCACTAAATATGACCATGTGGACTGGAGGTCACCACAACAATTAGTGCAATAATACTTTTTGGTTTTGATGTTTTTCCTATAATAACTTAAGGGAAAACTAACTTAAGGGAAAACTAAAAAAATATAGCCGTAATATGATCAAAAGGGTATCAAAATGTATTCGTTTCTTTGTATTTTCTTATGCTATGTAACGTCTAAACTCTTGAATGGCAACAACTACCAACAAAAGATAAAAATGATAAAATATAGCATGTTTGGTTAATTGGTAAGGTTAATGTTTTGGTGAATTAAATAATAAAAAGATGTAAATTTAGATAGATAAACCCAAAAATATAATGTGTTCCATTATATTGGTTAAAATTATTTCCTAAAATTGAGGTTTATTATGTAAATTGATAACGATCTATTTCAATTTAAATCATCACCACATGTACTATCTAGCAGATAATATGTGGAAAGCTAAAAATGTAACACGTGTTTGCTGATGTATTAGATTCAACTCTTCGCCACCTAAGAGATTTGGGCAGAGGGATTAAAGTTGGTCAATGTAATTAATTGTTTACGTTAAACACCCGACAATCAAACTGGTTTATATTGCTTTGTTTTTCTTTTAATGAAGTTGGTTATTTTTTACATATTAAATTAAATGAGTTCTAGTTTTATGTTAAATAAATATTATTTTTTATTTACAATGTTAACAAAGATAGTTTTACTTCTTACGCACTCACATGCATTTCACCCACCGGTATTGATTAAAATAATCTTTCAAAACCTCCTGTTTTTTTTTGCTAGCATCTTTATGTTCCTTTTGATGTCGAAAACCCATGCACGCCTTCTTTTCAAAGTCTCGATTTCTGCTTTGACCCTTGCCGTCTCATAATCATGCAATCTTGTAACGGGTTTCTCCTTTGCTGTTCCCGTACCCATCCTTTCGGAGACGGGAACAAAGGTGATCGTAATAAATATTATGTATTTATAATTTAATCCCACCACTAAGCAATTTGCAATTATCCCATCGGTCATGGGAGGTCTCAGAAGTCGTAAAACTATATGTTTTATGGGGCCGGCGTTTCATCCAACCGAATGTGTTCACTACAAACTTGTTTGTATTCTTACGTTAAATTATCGTTCGAGGTTGTTTCAGATTCAAGTCTACTCGTCTCTTACTAGGAAATGGAGGATTTGGATTGAATCTTTCTGTTTGTTTAATCGTCTCATCTTGTGCCACGAGGTTTACAGGAAAGGCGGTTTTTATTGGGCTCCATTTCATAGCAATCCCGTTCACTTGTACTTTGACGTCAATGATGAACAGTTGCAAACGTTGCCCTTGCCGAAGTGCTTGACCGTGGCCTTGGTGTTTCCGCAAATATATGAAGTGTGTTTTGGCGAATCTTGAGGTGATATGCATTTGGTGGTATACAAGGACAGAGATAGTACTAGTTTATCAAGCTGGATTCTCGGGCACCTACTATGAAGCTATCCCATGTTTTCACTGTTACACCGAAACCTTAACTTATTTATGTTAGACAATTACACTGCATTTTTTAGTTTTTTTATTTAAGAGTTTAGAAAAGAAAAGATAATTTTCATTCTTGAGTTTTGTTTTTAAAAGAAAAGAAACAGAATGGAAAGAAAATTTACGGCTTTTTTCCTCCAAAACATTCCAGCCATATATGGTCGGATTGTGAAGAAAGTTTATAGCCCATTACCATATTACTAATTTACAATGTCTTAATTCTCTTTTCCATGTTGTTATGATGACATAATTGTACGGTTACAATTTTTTTCTTATCTTTCTCTTACAATATAACTCAGTAATGTAATTAACACTTTACTTTACTTTCTTTTCTTTTCTTTTCTTTTAACTCGAGAATATAATTAACATTTTCATACTCACCAATGAAACTCTACTAGAAGTTATAAGCTTATTATGTACGAATTTTCTGGTTCCTATTAAAAGCTTAAACCAAGTTCTGTTAGTTGTTAGATGAGCACATATAACAATTCAAAAAGAACAAAAAACATTTAATGACCCCAATATGTCCTTTGTAGATTTGCTGCTAAAAGTGTGTCATTTTGACCATTAATGGAGTATTCAAAGTTAAACCTCGTGAGAAAATTCACAAATTCGTTATATAGATCTTTACAAAACTTTTGAGTTGAATCGATTGAATTGCTTTAAGTTTGTTAGGAACAAAGTGGCGTGGCGGAACAACACATGAACCAACACTCACGATACTTAAATAACATAAAATAACGATAGACGACACAAGATTTTTACGTGGTTCGATCCCAGCTGAGATCTAACATTCACGGGTTGCAACTAGGTTATATAATTGATAAGATGCAAATATTACAATTACATGACATGTATATAGATAGAGATGGACTAAGGTTAATAACTTAGTCAACAAGAAACAATAAATGAGCCTTTAATAAAACAATTAAACCCGGCCCAATGATCCATCCTGTCGACCCAAACCGAAAGCCCAAAAGCCTTCACAAATCCTAACATAGTTTGGATTGTTCTATTAGTTTCAACGGTTTATGAACACCTCTAGCCTCTATCTAAGATAAGGATATGTTAGTTTGATTTTACCCATTTGTATTAAGATGTACTTTCGTATGTTAAAGTGGTCTATTTTTGGTAATTGTAAGCTTTATTGAGATTTGGTTTAGTATTAGTCGAGACTGACATAAGAAAAATGGACCAAATTGGTTTAACATATGAGTTATCACACATGTTACACCAAAGCCAAAAATGTTGTACGAAACTTTTAAGTTATGTAATGTGTAGATATGATAAAATTATCAACATAATGTGTCTCACGCATTAATAGCCATCATAAAAACAAACTTTGAACAGGTGAACCAACTTTGGTACTCTTTATTTCTAAAACCACCTGTTTCCAACAGGTCCATTTTGATTGAAACCCGGTTTCACAGAAATCATTTGAAGATAAGTTTTTGCCCAATCGCATACCTAGTTCATAAGGATCAATGTCCATCAATTATCGATACACGTTTAATCAACCGAAACATACATATATAGTGCCGTATTAACAAGTTCAAACTAAATATGTTTCTGACAAGAAAAATCCTAGTAGCCCCTAATTAATTAATAGGAAAAACTCCCAAAATCATCTTGCAGTAAAAACAGGCTCAGCATCTGCAGTAGGCTGAGTTCTTCTAGTGTATTTAAGGAGTAAACCATCTGAAGTCAGTCCTGGAACACTAAGATCCCTACACCATATACAAACAACAATGTCTTTAGTATTAATATTTTATACTAATTATTTAAAAAAAGTAAGATTTTATTTTCACCAAAACCCGTTTTGACCCGTTATCCGATCCACCCATTTGCCCCTTACAATTTGAATACAGATATCAAAATGTTGGAAGCAAGATCTAAGAAAAACAAGTCCGTATTCGACTGTTACCCAACCTGTCTATTTGACACCTTCAATTTTAATTCAAATATCAAAATGTTAAGAAGCAATATTTAGTAAAAAATTTCAAAGCGGGCCCGTTTTGACCCGTTATCCAACCCGTCAATTTGCCGCGTTCAAACTAAATTCAAATATTAGAATGTTGGGCATGATCTAGTAAAGAAAAAACATCACAAGCCCGTTTTGACCCGTTATCCAACTCATTCATTTCCCCCTTTAATTAAAATTTCAAATATCAAAATGTTAAAAAGCAAGATCCAGTAAAAAACACACAACGCAAGCCTGTTTTGACCCGCTACCCAACCCGCCCATTTGCCACCTTTAACTTAAATTCAAACATCAAAACATTAGGAATCAAATCTAGTAAACGAAAAACAAAACAAGCATACAAAAAACATTAACAAAACCTGATGTAAGGGTGTAGATCCTTCCAATCCCATTTAGCCCGTTCTTGAAACAACCTAGAAAACCGCTTGGCAGGATCCGATGGCAAAGAAGAAACACCAAACGCATAAACCCAAGATTGATCTGCAAGTTTTTCTACCAAAATTTCACCTTCCAACATATCCAAACTAACCAACATTCCACCTGGCACTTTACTTATCCACTCCTCCATAAAATTGTTCATATTCATTTTCCCATTATCTAATAATATCCGACGTGCAAAATGCACACAAATCCGTTTGTTATCCAGTTCCCAAACACCCTCATTTCTTTTATCACCATACACTTCCAAACAATGATGTGCAATATCCATATCGAATCCATCGCTCACTAAAGATTCAACAACCTTATTCTCATCAAGTGAACTCAAAGACCAGTCGTTTAACACTGAGTTGTTTATAAGCATGTTTAGTACCTTATCCATGTACTTATCATCAACAATTCTCCAGTACCCTTTAATCTCCACAGCTGAAAGAACACGAAGAGCCGACTTCAACTCATCATCACTAGCTTGAACCCTGCTAATTAGGTCATCCCACTGATACAAACCAGAAACTTGCATATTATCGTCTTCATCGTATCTGTATGGATTTTGTAAAAGAAGTGTTTTAAGTTTGTCTATCCTTGGTGAAACCTCTACTAACTCCATGATTCCTGGAGCCACCTTAATGACAGATGCAACTGGTGGATTCAGATTCTCGGTTACTGGAAACTGGTCTGATGGAGGTACTAGGAACACAGAATTTGAGGTTCCAACAAATTTGACAGCATATGTTTTTGATTTTGTGCAGAGAACCGTGTCTTCATTTGGTTCTCCCCTTAAGCTTACTCTGAGTAGGAATAGTAAAATTAATGGTTTGCAACTTTGCATTAAGATAATAATAAAGAGGGAAAACTTCATCTAAGAGTAACCAAAATTTTCAAGTGTTCCGTTAAAGTTATTAAATGTGATCTAGACTTAGATTGTTTTCATTATGTACTTTATTAAATTGGTCACAAAGCAGAAAAAAAAGTTAAACTTGACTAAAGTCAAAGGCCGTTAATTGGCAGTTATGACAGTTTTCTGAAACCCCAAACGAAGGGATGTAATCTCCTAGTATGCACCAGTATAAATAGGCGCAAAATTGTAAAGATATGTTGGTCAAGTTTATCATTATAAATGGTCTGCTTTGACTTTGTCTGGCAGACCAGATTCGACAAAATTTATCCCGTGTTTCTTGATTATAATCGCGTGTATATGAATTATTATTTCGTAATTGCGTGCTCTTGATATCCATTAAAGGTCACTCAAAATTATCTGTGCACTTCTAAAGTCTCTCAATTTTAATTATACGTTCCAATCTTGTATATGTTTATTATCAATGTTAAATTTAAGTGAGGCAAATAAAACATGTACGAATCTTGGTTTCCTTTAAGTCACTATTTTTCTCAAATAACTTAAATATGAGGTAATTGTGAAGGAAAAAAACTCACTAAATAAAAACCAAGTTTCATAATGTTCATTTTAAGTCAAATTGTAAAAAACTAGTACACTTGTTTCCTTCCTATTGGGTATAGTTGAGTAACTTTAGAGAAACAAAAAAGCTTTGAGCGACTTTAGCAAGACACTTGGTTGCTACTGTGTAAAGTTACCGTTATAATTATTAGAGATGCTACCTTTGGTTAATGACATCAGGAAGAAGCTTTTCATCAAGCTCAAGAAGAAGTAAGTCATCATGAGGACCGAAAAGAGGGTGATATAATATCGGGAGTGACGAGTTCGGGGGTACGTTTAAGACCGCTTCGGCTCCTTTTGTGCAGCTAAAGTCAGTCTTGTCCATCTATGGCTTATTTCAATTTAGAAACCTGAATGACAGTAAACCACCATGGCCAATCTTGTATATGTTTATTATCAATGTTAAATTTAAGTGAGGCAAATAAAACATGTACGAATCTTGGTTTCCTTTAAGTCACTATTTTTCTCAAATAACTTAAATCAGAAAACTAAATAAACCAAACTATGTAACAACATTATCATGGAAAAAACAAAAAGCAGTTACATTTATAAGTTAGTGTTAATCGTCAGTGTGCTATCCATACTTTTTTTTTGTATAGCAATGGTACGCTTTTGTGATAAAATAATTTACCAATTAGCCATAACACGAGAACTTTATCTGATGCTACTGAATCTGTCAGCAGTATTGAGTGCTAATCATGAAGATATGTAGTCTCCCACAGTGTTGTAAAAATCGTGATAAGGGCTACCGATTCGATTTCACCTAATCGGCCCCAAAAGTCTGGTCAAAATTGGTCAAATCTTTGAAGCTTTTGAAAAACTATGCTAATTTTGAAAAATTACACATAAAATTTCAATCCGATTAATCCTTATTAGTCACCAGTATATAGAGATGAGATCGGTACCAGTACCAAAATCGCAAATTTTGGTACCGGTATCGAAGGGAAAATTCGGGAAATACCAGCACCATACCGTACAGGTACCGAAAACTCAAAATTTGGTACTACCGATTCGGTACGGTACTGAATCTGCTCATCCCTACTAGTATTGTACCCTGACTGCCTGACTAGCGTCTAGTGAGTTGTACAACCCCATATACAGGTTTTCGGTTGATTGAATGCTTGTGCATACTATGCTAAACAAAGGCTTTTGAAAAGCATAGCATCCTAATTAAAAAAACACACGTGGAATCGTTTTATAAGAACATTATTATAGTTGATAATAAGTAAATCGAAATGAATATCTATCTGATTGAATTCTTTGAGAATATAAATTCAATGAAAACTGAATATAAAGCTACCCAATACAGTATAGTCAAATTAACGAGATCTAAGAAAGTATAATAAGATCAATGATAACGATTAGAGAATAATAATAATAATAATAATAATAATAATTACCTGAAATTGATTGATTGAATCAGCTAATAATGAGATGATGAACGAATGGTAGCTAGGGTTTAGACTAGTAACAAAAGGGCGGGAAAATCTAGTGGTGAATGAAATATACGGAGGGAAACACTCACAGTCACAGCCTGCTGCTTTTCATTAAAACCAAATTTCTTTTCCTTATTTTATTGGGGGCAAGTGTAACCCTTTAAAAATATTTGGTAACGAATAATGCGGTCTTTCGTATCTTTTAACTTTTTCAAAAGTTAGTAAGTCATAAAGTGTTTAAATTAAGCAATCCCAACCACCCCTTAGTGGTACGGTGGGTGATAGTAAAGCGAACGGTTACTTATAGTTTATAATAGATCGAATAATGAGAAAGTATCGTTGAAGAAATGGAGGTTATTCAATATTAAAATGGATGCAGATATTTGTCCTTTTATCGTGGTGGTTTACAATAGTATGTAATTTGGTTGTTTTTATGTTGTTGATGTAAATACCAGCCGGTGGTTGAATGTGTTTGGTTTGGTTAGTACAATGCTATACCGTTTGATGGTTGACAAAATTGTGGTGGACGTCAACTCGTGGCAGTGTTTACAACTTGATCCCGCCTTTTTTTTCCTTTCTCGAACTTCTTCGTGTTTGCAACTTGAGCTTGCCTTATTTTTCCTTCTCTTTTTTGAACTTTCAAAGGCCTGTTTGTTTAGGCTTGTTTATTTCCCTCGTCCATTTCATTTGTATAAACTTAACTTTACTATTTATTCATGTATGTTAATTCCAAGCTTTCGGCGTTATGAGAGTCACCATCTCGAATCGGCTTGGCTTTAACATCCTCCTAATAAAAATTATCGCAAAACAAACTTACTAAACACAAGAAAAAATAAGAGATATTTGCTACTTGTCATGAGTTGACTAATTATTCAAAGGCTATAATATTTGTGTATAGTCAACCATAAACCATTGTTCATAGCAAATGGCCTCAACAGAAATGAATTAACCACAACAGAATATCATTTGGTTCGAGATATCTTAAAACTTGTGGTATAAACCGTACCATGAACACCCCTAACATCAATTCAGTTCTAACGAGATTATTTCCTACTATAAATGTCCCCATGAGAACCACCATATAAGTACAAAACAAATATGAGGCGATACAAAACAACATTGTTAAACTCATCATGAATCATTTGACCTTGAAACCAAACAAAGAGCATGCGACGCCCCAATGGCAACCGCAACAACGTTGTGTGACCCCAAACCGTCACCATCCTTAAGAAACTTTACTTCTATTGGAAACGGTTGTATCTCAGGCAGACCCGGAACACCTAGTTGACCATCCTTTGCATTTCCCCACATGTATAGCTTACCATCATCTGCATATATTAACAAAATCAGCTTTACTCGCCTTACACGTGCTAAAGCACTTTTTAAAAATTATTTAAAACTTAATTAAAATCTCACCAGTTACAGCAGCTGATGAAGATCCGCCACAAGCGATATAAACAACTTTTTCAGAAGCTAAAGATTCAATAACTGTTGGAACTGGTTGATTTTGTGTAGAAAAGTGGCCTAATTGTCCATGTCCACCATACCCCCAAGATAATACTCGACCTTCATCTATAATATTACAAATAAATTTAAAATTAGTTTTCGATACGCAAACTTACAATTCCACCCTTAGCATTTGTCATACCAGTTAAAGCAAGAGAATGATATCCACCACTTGCTATTTGGATGACATGAATATCCTCCAGACCGGGTATCGGTTGAGGTTTCCAACCGCCCACTCGATTACCTCTTCCAAGCTCGTTGTTTGAGTTTGCTGCCAATAATAGAACATGTTAAGGTTTATCAGTTTTAATCGTTTATCGCATTCTATTTCACAAACAAATATTAAATTATTACATGAAGTTCAAAAGGTTACAACTTCATAGCAACTGTTTGCATAAATGTAACACCTCTTGTCTATAAAATGGATGGAAGTTAATCGTACCGTTAAGTGCATATGAAATGTCCCAATACCCCTTAACATAATTGCCCAAAATATGGTGTTTCGGGAGAGATTAGGGAGAGATTAGGGTGGACACACAAGGTTAGACCGAATAACAAACATGGTGTTTCGGGAGAGATTAGGGGTAGCGAACATAGCAGACAAGATAAGAGAGTGGAGATTGAGATGGTTTGGACATGTGAAGAGAAGACAGACGACGAATCCTGTTAGAACCGTAGAAAACATTAATATAGAGGGAGGAGGGGTAGAGGACGACCTAAATTGACTTGGGACGAAAGGATTAGGCATGATTTGATAGACCTAAACCTCTCCGAGGACATGGTTGAGAATAGGAATTCTTGGAGAAGTAGAATTAAAGTTAAGGATTTTTAGGGATAAATGATTACTTTAGGGCTTCTATTTTCCTTATTTTGGTCACACACCATAATGGTATTTTCTTTACATATATATAGTATTATTATTATTATTAATGTTTATATTACTGTTGAACTTTAATTTCTTTGTATTGCTTCATACATATGTATTGCTTCATACCTCTTTATCCCTTTGGATAGAGGTACGATGTGCCTACATCCCACTCTCCCCAAACCTACTTATAGCTTTGCTGTTGGTGGGACTTCACTGGGTATGATTGATTGATTGATAATTGCCCAAAATAAGGGCTTTTGAGATCTCGATGCAACATTTTATATATATTGAACTAGGTTAGGTACCCGTGTCTTACACGGGTTGAACAACTTAAATTATGTAAGTTATAATTTTTTATAAATAAATTTGAGTGATACACTAAATAAGTACGAAGTTAAATTACAATTACTATTCATCAACTTAAAAATAAATCATAAATCTCTAAATATTTCTTTTGATACAACATTAGATAATACACTAAAAATATGGTAGCAACTAAAGTAAAATAGTATTATGAGAACATAAACGGTACAATTGGAACAATACGAACTAGACATCAATAGAAGAAAGCTTTCGATCAGTCGAAGAATGTACAACAAAAGAGAATCAATAAGGTTTTGATCGGCAATATATGGATAGAAAGAAAGAGATTACGGTTACATGGAAAAAGAAGGCGGGTCGGGTTCAGTTAAAGATCCACATGTTTTCTAAAATGAACCCGCTGAGTAAGTTTTGGAAGCTAAAATGTTTCATATATGTGTAAATATTAATGAAAATGTTCAGTTTATAAAAATGTTTTATATTACGTTTTTAAAAAATATAATATACGTTTTGTTAAAGCAATTAAAGAAATCATTAAACAAAAAATATATATAACAAAAACTTTAAATGTATAATTAATAGGAGAGAGAGGCGGGGAAAAAAGAGTAAAAATGCATAAGATAATGACATGTGGCAAAATGCAACTTTTATTTATTATATAGTATAGATTGTAAAAGAGGCGGGACCCAAATGATTATAATGTTGTAATTTATTCAATTTAATTTTAAGGGGCATTTTGGACATATCACACGCACTTAATGAAACAAGTTTACCTCCATCAATTTTAGGGATCAGCGGTGTTAGTTACGTTCGTGCAAACAGTCGGTTAAAGTTATTATTTTTTAAACTTGAGGACTAAGTGACTAACGCTGCTAATAGCCAAACCAATGGAACTATCTTTGCATCTAATTCTAAAATATCTAAAAAAACAAAGAATTACTTACCACCCCAGCTCCACAATTGGCCATCATCTGTAATAACTGTTGTGAAAAAACCACCACATGCAATAGAAACAACAGGAACTGGTAATGCTTTCACTTTGGTAGGTATACTAAGCCCACCAACTTCATTTGGGCCACGATTAGGACCAAGCCCAAGTCTGCCTTCCCCTTCATCTCTTCCCCAAGTATATAGTTGACCTGCATTGACCATGTATATAAGAACTGTTATGTTACAATTTGATTATGGGTAAATATTTTATAATGTAACAGGTTGGAAAAACGAGACGCACCTGTTTCGGTGATGGCAGCAGTGTGTGTGCCACTAGTTGCAATTTGACAAATTTTGCCCTCCCAAGTGCCTTCTACTCTTCTAGGAGAAAGTTCTCTAGTATAAACAGAGTGGCCAAGAGCTCCAAACCCACCATAACCCCTGTAAACTTCATTATAAACCGCAAAAATGACATTACTTGAAGGTAACATTTACATTCAAAGAGTCTTTTTTGTGCTTCAGAAAACTTGCAGATAATCTTTTTTGTTCTCTGTTCTTTTGAACTGTGTTTTGATTACAACTTACACCTTACTGTTGATTTGTAAATGTTGGTTAAGCTTTTCAACTATCAGGTTGATTGGTTATGTAAACTCTTCTAAATATTTCCGCTACACATATTATTTTGGAAAACTTTGGAACTTTTGTGAAATAAACTAAACAAATAAGAAATTAAGAAAATATTATATAAGGGTTCACAAAAATCCGAGTGTTACAATTTCACACACCCTCTACGATATAATATATAATACAAGAAGCACATAATATATGAAACATAGCAACAATTACAAGAGGCGTTATTAATATCATTTACCCATGTATACGATTTAGCATCCCCGCTGCTTGTGAAGCATAAATGCATAGAGAAGCAACAACATTGACTAAAGGATTGAGGGATGAGAAATGTAATTCTTATTCTACACTAAATATTTGGTAAATTAGCTTACTTATATAAAATTAACTTGATGGAACATTGACCTCAGTTATCTTTATTTTGTCAATACTATACATAAATAGAGTCAATAGATTGTTCTATGGCATATTATATAAAGCACTTCTAGCAACAACTGACATCATTTAGCTCGTAAACATAGATTGTTGATGTGTGACATTCTGCGCATGCAATGAAGTCAATGAATTTGATAAATCGGTACGGGTTAGGTCATAATAACTCAAAGCAGTGTCAACTTATGTAGAGCAAAGATCTAATGCTAACAGTCAAATTAGAACAACTGACAATGAGTTTTAGTCTCTTTGATTATGTGCACTTGTTTATGTTAGGATTAAACGCACACACGAAACCAAACACACACACGAAAGCAATAAACGAACACGAGGATTTAACGTGGTTCGGTCTAAACTGACCTACGTCCACGGGTGGCAACTAGGTATATCTTTATTGAGTGACAAATATTACAAGTACATAATGTTGTTTATATGTAGACTGAACTAGGGTTAGTAAATTATTATGCAAGAAATCTAAACCGGGCCGGGCTTGGGCCCGACCGCCCACACCCGTCTCCTCTTTTGACTTCATATAATAAACCGGGCCAACAAGGCCTACGAACCCAACAATCTCCCACTCGGAGGCCTTGAGTACTCTCGTCTGCACTCCTGATTGTACTTCTGTAATCTGAACATTAAACTTCTTCTAGTTGCCACCGCCTTCTCATCAATTAACCTGAAGGCCCGTTGAAGCTCCCCGGAGCTCCAACACGTCAGTCACGGCTGAAACTGCCCCTGACCCATTCTCTGTCCCTACCGGCTCCCACTGTAACGAACTACCGGATCCTGAGATAACCTGAGAACAAACACTCTCCATATTCAGCAAGTAATTCATTGGAGAGACTTTTACAGCTGGAATACTGGTTTTCTTAATCCACTGTCGACCTGGAACTGTAACTGAAACACGACCTGTGCTCCCACTGTCACGATGTCCCCCAACTGATTTAACCTTCCTAGCTCGTTCATCCTGAATCTTCACTTTGGCTCTGGGTTTGTTACTTGCAAAACGAACCTTCTTCTGCCCACGAGATTCTGTGAACCGGACTTTGTCTTTCACCAAAACTGGATCCACTCCTTTCGGTGACATATCGACCATATACAACGAACCCATTTTCTTGCCACGAGCAACCACGAGATTCCCTTTGACTACTTTCCACTGCCCATTCCCGAACTTAACATCGTGCCCTTGGTCATCCAACTGCCCAACTGATATCAAACGTTTCTTCAAACTTGGAATAACCCTCACGTCTTTCAAAGTCCAAGAAGTACCGGCTGAAGTTATCAAATCAACGTCTCCCATACCCGTAACCTCTAAAATATCATCATTCGCTAGTCGAACCTTTCCAAAATCCCCAAATTTAAGATTCTTCATCGTTTCACTACAGTGAGTGGCATGAAACGATGCACCAGAATCCATCACCCAAGCATCAACGCTACTCTCAACACTACAAACCAAAGCCTCATCACTACTGACCCCGTCATCTGTGTCGTCTTCTGTAACGTTCACCTCTTTCTTACCATTCGGACACTGATTCCTGAAGTGTCCTTTCTCTTTACAACCCCAACATTCAATATCCTTACGAGTCTTAGACTGACTCCTCTTCCTGCTCCCACTGCCTCGCTGTTTTCCCCTACCTCTACCTTCTGTGACTAGCATATTGCCTGATGATTCACCTGAACTTCTGCGTCTTGAATCTTCTCCCAGAATCAGATCTCGAATCCCATCGAAAGTAATATTTGTAGACGAACTACAAACTGCAGTCACTGTTTGCGACCAACTGTCGGGCAAAGAGGATAATAACAAGAGGCCTTGAACTTCATCATCAAACTTAATGTCAACTGACACTAAGCGGGACAAGATCGAATTAAGATTATTGATATGAGTTGTAACTGACCCACCCTCTTTCATTCTTGTTGTCACTAGCTCTCGGATAAGATAGACCTTATTCGCTGCCAAAGGCTTCTCATACATGTTGGATAGTGCGTCCATCATACCACGGGCTGTGGTTTCTTTCATGACGTTAAACGCCACATCTTCCGACAACGACAATGTAATACAAGCCCTAGCTTTCTTGTCTAACTTCTTCCAATCTGCTTCTGACATCTTTTCTGGTTTTTCATCCTCAAGCACTACATCCAAGTCTTTCTGACAAAGTAGTGCCTCAATCTGCATCTTCCACCAACCGAACTTCTGTCCGTCAAACTTCTGTATCGAAACCTTTCCGTCTTCTGCCATGGCAATGACTAAAACGAAAAACTGGATAAAACAGAGACAGACACAGCAACACAAGCCTGAACTTAACGATTGTTCTACTGAACTCTGTTAAAAAATCAACCTATTTAAACCGCAGCGGAAATACGAACTGTAAATCAGAAACCGAAACTTTAAACTGAAACGATAAACCTGACAAACGCGGTTGGCACTGGTTCTCCGTTTCTTTAACGCTTCTTCTGACTTGACAACGATTATTCAACTAAAATAGGATCTTGATTAACGCGTTCCTGGCTCGTACTTTGCAAAATATGATCTCGTCCCAAAGAAAATATATGAATTTTACCCAAATAATTGTTTATTGTCTAAAGTGCTAGGCCCTCTCAAAAAATTAAACAATCTGGATAAAGTTGGTGGCCATTGAACTCCCTTGTCAACAAAATAATATTGTTTTTCCTTGTCTTTTCCTAGTCTGGCATGAATCTCAAGAGAAAAATAATAATACAAACCCTTCTTTTCTTCTCTGTTCAAACGCCACTAGCGGAAACAAAAGAGACAACCTGGAATCGAACAATACGATGCTTACAGCTTTCAAACGGAACCAACAAAAAAACGCAGATCGCGCGGGCTGGGTTTAGTAGCGGCGAAACGACGGCGGAAACCCTAACGGCGATCGGAAAACCGTAGGCGGCGGCGGAACCCTAGCGCAGTAGGGTGGCGGCGACTCGGCTGGTTCAACGTGTTCTTCGCGTGATCTGAACCTAAGCTCTAGATACCACTTGTTAGGATTAAACGCACACACGAAACCGAACACACACACGAAAGCAATAAACGAACACGAGGATTTAACGTGGTTCGGTCTAAACTGACCTACGTCCACGGGTGGCAACTAGGTATATCTTTATTGAGTGACAAATATTACAAGTACATAATGTTGTTTATATATAGACTGAACTAGGGTTAGTAAATTATTATGCAAGAAATCTAAACCGGGCCGGGCTTGGGCCCGACCGCCCACACCCGTCTCCTCTTTTGACTTCATATAATAAACCGGGCCAACAAGGCCTACGAACCCAACAGTTTATAGGGCAAATGTTTGATGAGGAAGAATCCTAAAACAGTCTATTTTGCCTAAGTAGCCTAAAAATGATTTTTTGTTTCGGATAAAATCCAGCTCAAACAAAGCAACAAACTCTAACTGATCTTATTCCAGTGGCGTTGGAACTGGCTCATCGAAACCTAAACAGTAAAGCTAAACACTAAAAGCCAAAATGGTATAGTTCGACAAGCCAGTTCCAACGCCGCTGGAATGAGCTCAATCCGAGTACATTTGAGCCAGTTACCAATAAAATAAAATACTTTCCTACGCTACCTAAGCAAAATATACTTTTTATTTGATCTCAGCCAATGCTTGATGCTATTCAACTCTAAATTCATATAAATGTTTCAACTTTATGTATTAGCATACATTCAGTAAACAAATTAATTGAATAATTTGACAATTAACATCATGATGAAACAACTGACCATGAGTACACTTGACCAGCCGAATCAATCGCAACAGAATGAAGCCCACCAAGAGCCACACTCCGAACCGACTCCAAACCCAGGTTCACCGTCGGCCGAAACACAGTGTTCTCATGACCAAACCCAAGACGCCCACCGTCTCCTTTACCCCAAATCCACAATCTCCCATCAATTAAGACAGCAGAATGAAACAACCCACACCCAACACCAACTTCCAATTGCTCATTTCCACCCTTGGCACAAGATGATGATATTATATTATAAGACACAGAACCAAGAATGATTGATGAAATGGGTGAAGGGTATATTTGGGATTCTTCTTTGCCGTTACCCAGTTGGCCGGAAGACCCTCTACCCCACGTCAGCAGCTGGAGGGTAACGACGTTGTCGGACGAGGTGGTCGTGGAGTTGTATAATATTGGGAGTTTGTCGGCGGTGGTGGTTAGTGTACGGCGGAGGTGACGGAGGGCCATTTGCTTCTACAGGGTTTATTTCATTTCTCAAAATCAGAGGGGTGTTTGGGTGTTTTGGGAGCCATTTGCTTCTCCTTCATTTCTCAAATTAAATTAAATGATAAGATAGTATCGAAGAACCATAATTCGGTCGCTGACTTTAAGTGATTTATCTGTTGGTTCGAGTCTTGGATGCTATATTATTTAATTTTGAAGAAACGTTTGGTATTTGTTTAATAATAACATGCTTGGAGAATTTCTTTTATATATTAAATATAAAGAATTCCAATTAAACCTTTATATACTCCAAACATGTACAAAATATCAAATGTACTCGTACCGTACCCGTATCCGATTGCACATGTACCAAAATTCAACAAAAATTTAGGAAGGCTCGAATCGCGAAAATTGGAAAATTAGTAAGCACGAGCCGGTACAGGACCCGGAAAGGACCCAACCCTAACTATTATCAAGAAAATAGTTTTTTTATAGTCCATACTGTCAGGAATTTGATTTCGTTCAAAGTCTGACGAAAATTATTAAAAACGGGATCCGTTTTGATATCTAAATCACGCAATACATTAAACAATTAACCGAAATTAGCTTGTTTATAATCAAAATCCTTCATATTTCCCCCCGGCCGGTTTCTATAACACCTCACATCCCCACCTCCTTTGTCCACCAATAACCACTCTCCAAATCCACTAACTAATGATTGTTACTTCTAGAAGATCCATGTGTTGTAACACACTTCACCCATCCGCCTTTCACCCTACTCACCCACTCACCACTCTACTTACTACTTTTCCTCTCTATTTACACGGCACACACAACAGACACTCTCCTCACACACACCAATTCAATTCATAAATCATAAACACACACATGCAATCAAGAAACATGAAGATTTAAATCAAGAATAAGAAGATTAAGATACTAGGAAGAGCATAGGAGGGAAGAACACCATTCTCACACCTATAATATCACCATTCTCATCTTTCAATCTCCAAGAACAAGTAAGTTTTTGATTAAGGTTGATTAATAGGCATTAGATTAGTTGTTCTTGAGTTTGATTGAAACTTGAAAGTTTGAAAATATGGATAATGTATGTATATGTAGACCGTATGTATATATGTATGTGTAAGAGGGAATATCAAACTCACTTACACATGCATATGTTCATCTTGAGATCACACATTGATTGTTAAGTTTGGTTCTAAGTTTTGTTGAATCTCGTGATTGTTTGAATGAACTTGATGTTAGGATTTGTTGTTAGAATGAAATTTGGATTGATTATTGATCATTAGCTTGTTAGTAAGGACTTGGATTATTGAAAAATTGTTGTTATAGATGAACAAAACAAGAACTTGTTCATAATTGTAATTTGGGGATTTTTAGATTTGGGATTAATTAGGGATTTTGGATGGATTGATGAATCAAGAAATGATATGGAATAATCTAACTGAAAATAAGATAGGATATATGCTAGAATCAATAGTTGATACTTGAAGATTAACAAAGATTGTTAAAGTTGCTAATTAAGGAAACTTTAATTTAAGAAAAGTTGAATTTTTGATTTTTATGCGAATACTTGCAAAGAATGTATTCAATAGGTGAAGGACTACATCTTTGAACTAATATAGGGTGTATGATTAGAAGCATGGATTAGTTAGCACATTGGTTAAATGGACAACAACTTACCTGAAATGGAAACTTTGTTGAATGGTAAATTGAAAGAACAAAATTGGAATAGTACACTTAGGATGCATGAAACCCTATAAAACTAATTGAATGAATTGAACTTAGACTTATACGTAATCAAAGTTGAATGATTGAATTAGCTAGAATTACCAAATATTAAAAGTTACTATAATAGCAAACTTTGTTAGATTAACATGTAGAAAATTCTTAAGAATACATGATCTTGTGATTTGAGTGATTTGTTAAAGATTGATGATGATAGGAATGATGAAATTGATTGATTATAGTAAGGAATAAAATCTTCTAGAAGCTAATACTTGATTCTTTGAAAAAAGACATACTTGAATCATAAACTTAGATTCCTCCAAAATTGAATAAGGAAACTTTGTTGAAAAGTATTTTAACTTGTTGTGAACTCATAAAATAAGTTAAAAATCTGGATTCTTTTGTTATAATATAATAATTGTTCATATAAGGAAAACAAATTTGATTAACCACATTGTTAACAAACTTAGAATACGAACTAGAAGCTTAAAATTTCGTTTAAATGTGTTTTATAATATTGTGTGATCAGAACTGGAAATTTTAATGAATTATGTGTTATTATATGTGTAATTAGTCCATAGGATAAGTTGTATGGATTTATTTGACTTATTTGACTCTTCGGTAACTTTAACGGTTGAAAAATCGGCTTTTAAACGTAAACCGACACTAATATTAGGGACTGTTTAGAACAGCCCCTAAAGTTGTAAAATACTCATATATAACATAAGTTAATATATGGGAAAAGGACAAGATGATAAAACTTAGTCGTAAATGGTTCGTGTCGCGAAAACCGACACGAAAACGTTAAAAACATGCTATTTTAAGAAAATATTAACGAAAATAAAAACAATATATTTTTACAAGGTAACTTATGAAATGTGACTAACATATATGTACCAAGTGTTTTTAAATATTTAAAGTTACATTGTTATACGAAAAATAAAACGGTTCGTTTTTAAATGACAAAACCAACAAAACCGACGAGAATTACGAAAAATAAAATATTAATACTTTCTTAAAACTTTCCAGCAACTGAAACTTAAAATATTTTATTATATTTATATATTTTAATTGTTTATTAATTGATTTAGTTATTTAAATAATAGTTAACGGAAAACCGAACTATGTGTATTCGTTAACTTAATAGGAACTTATTTGCTTATGTGCTTCTAGGACTAATAAACTAAAAAGATTTTTATTAAAACCAAGTTTTATTAACAAAACGTGTACTAATTTAGGACACGAGATTTGGAACGAAAAGCTACAAACCGTGAGTTTCTCTATCGACCCATCGTTTTCGAAATGTTTTTATTATGTTTTGGGGGAAAAGCATATTCTTTATCGATTTTTATTATTGAAGTTTTTATAAAACATTTTATTTTACAAACCGTTTAAAAAGTGGGATGAGTCAACAATTGGTTAAATAACAGTTAACCGAATTAATAAGGGAACAGAAATATTGATAGATCTATCGGGGTGACGCCCCCCATTTCCAATCACGTTGGGTTAAAAATGGGAATATTTTAAGTATGGTAGGTATTGAGTTATCAATTTTGATAGTAATACACTTGTTGTACTTCTTGCTAGTTTACAACCGTACGATTTGTTTATAAAGTAAAATGCTTCGTTTTGATGGTAAGTTCGATTGTTGAAATATTATTATTACCATGTTAAAAGAACAGTTAGAGAGGCCACTACCGTTGCTTATGATAATAAAAGGATGATAAAAGAATGGTTGTTGAACCCTGTTATGGAAATATTGATATAAAGTTGTTATTGTATTACTTGATATATTGGTATAATGTCTTAATTTTTCCATAATGATTTATATGGAAGTTCGATTGCCTTATTTTCATTGTATTATAATATATATACCTATATATATATATACACTTGTTATTTCAATAAAGAAACTCACCAACATACGTGTTGACGTTTATTTTAATATGCTTTTCAGGTAAGTGAAGGTTTCGAGGAGGCATGGAAAGGAGGGTGGTTTGTGTTTGAATAATTTAGAAAATGGGAATTTAATAAAACCGCGCGGTAGCACATGTATAAGACTCTGATATTGTAAATTATATTTTACTTAATAAAAGTTAATCTTTTATTATTAATTATTCTATTGTTATCGGCTATCGACATCTGTCATAACCAGAACGACTTAAGTTAAGTCTTCCGCTGTTTTATCTTAAGATTTGGGTGTGACACTTATCTTCTTCCTCAAATACAAGAAGTTCGATTAGGGTTTTCAGGGGATTAAATTGAGGAGAGGGTGATGCGTAAATTGAAACCCTTGATCCCTAAAATTGGGGGGGGGGGGGTATTGCAAGCTACGCCTCCACCTGAAACCACCGTCAGCTCTGCCTACCTTTGTAACCACGGAACCTCCACGTCCACCAGCAACCACTGTCGGCTCCACCTCAACCTGCAACCAAGACACCACAAATAGAACACAAATAATTACCATCAATTCAAAATAGGGTTTCAATTATGGGAGAGTTTGGTTTGTTCTAACATAGATCCAGGGTTTCAATTGTGGTATAGTCAGGTGGTGGTGTTGGAGGTTGTCATTTTCGATGGCGGTTTTAGGAAATGAGAGGGCAACAATTAAAATGATAGAGATGACGATGGTGGTCGAACATGTAGCATGTGATGTAGTTGGTGGGAGTGTTATTGGTGGCGGTCGGTGATGTAGTTGGTGTGGTGATGCACTGGAGGAGTTAAGAATGAGAATGGGGGATGAAGATTTAGGATAAAAAGAGTTTTATGTTAATTTATTCAAAGACCAATTTTTTAAGCTAATTACATAAATAACCCCTCAAGAGTTTTTAAGCTAATTACATAAATAACCCCTCAAGAGTTTTTAAGCTAATTACATAAATAACCCCTCAAGAGATAGACTAAGTTGCCCTCACATGAGGTGCACATGACTGGATTTAACGAGAAAAATAACGAGGTTAGTGCCAAAGGACGTAACGTGATAGGGATTTGAAACAAAATGTATGTTTCCTGCCATTTCTTTTTCTAAATGACGTCTATTGAAAAAAACTTTCAAACATAAATGATGTCTTTTGCTATTCTGTCTTAAATGAACATATACAGATAGGTGTCATGTCCCTTCAATTGTGTTCGTTAATATCTGTTTGTTTATGTTTATTTGTTAAAGATTTTTATTTTACCAGTGATTGAGTTAAGGAAAACTAGATTCTAATAATCAAAAGTATTAACTATTGGACAACATTAATCTCAAATAACAGTCTAATTACTGGTAATACCAACTTTCAATTTTGTTACCATTAACAATCCTATTCTAACGGAAGTTTATTATGTGGCGTGTGACGTGGATAATAATATTAAAAAATAAAATAAATGATTATTAAACTCATAGAAATAATACACAAACACATGTTTCTTCTCGAGATATTTCTAACTGTGTTCCTGAGTTCATTTAATAAGAAAAAGAAAATGAAAGTTATTCTTTCTTTTTTTTTCCCTTTATTTCCCCCTTTCTCCTTTCGGGGTAAGTGAATACGGTGCTGTTAGCCGTCTAACCTTACACGAAAAACCCATCAAAACTATGTAATTTTGATTAAAATTTATGTAATTCATGTTTAACAAATCCTTATAAAAACTGAAATACCTAAAAATAAAGTTCTGTATATTGGGTTTTAGTAAGATTATCAAAGTCTAAAATAAACATTTATTAAGGAAAACGCAGCGGAAATTAAGTTTTAAATATTGTTAACCATTACACATAAACCCGTTTATGTTAAACCCAATCCAGGATCCATATACGATGTACACACTATCAAAATCAACCATAGGGTGTTTCAAGAACATACGTACCTTCAAGTCCAGAAAACCAAAAGGGATGAATGAGGTTGAACGGCTAGAATCCAAAGGAGGAATCCTCAAGCTTGTATATCCAACAAGCTCCAACAAATACCTTGGTTGCTAGGGTCCTTAACACTCTTGCAAGACTCCCTTTTGTTCATCCTTTGTCACTCTCGGCCGAGAAGAGGAAGAAGAGAAAGATGAGAGAGTTTGTGTGTGAGAGAAAAAAAAATGCTTGTACAAAAAGTGATCTCCCAATTAGATCAAATGCATGTATGGAAAATAACAAAAGGGGGAGAGAGAGAGAGAGAGAGATGGGGCCAGCCACCTTGGGTGGGTTTTCCACCCAAAAACTCAAACCCAATTTTGTTTATTTTCCTTATACATATTTTGTCATTTATCAAATAAATAACATTTCTCTCATATATAAATTATCCATATAATTTATATAACACACAAATGCAATCATTTAGAAAACCCATTTTTCAAATGTTATAAGTGTTGATAATCATTACTTACATCATATCTAATAATAATTGTCGTGGCGTTTGTCTAGCTTATTATTGGGTATGACCCGACTTGGATTACAACGTACTAGCCACATCAACTCTAATATGTGTCTTGGGCAGACCGATTCCAACATTGTATGTTGTAAAAAAAATAAAATCAAGTATTGTATCTTCCTTCATCCCTGACTCCCTGTACACTCATCTCAAGTTTAACAAACCCCTAAAGAAAACTGAAATATCTAAATAACGATTAGCCTTCTCTTTAAATTAATAGATGAGATCAGCAAATTGGTTATGCAATAAAAATGAAATTGGGGAGAGTTATGGAGAACACAATTAATATTAATTGGTTTAGAATGAAGGATTGACGATGAATCAATTGGTGCTTTCTCTTTTGGTATTTGGGGTTATTTTTACTCCTTTTTTAATGTATTTAAGCTTTTTAAGGATTTTTTAAGCATGAAGTCATGAATTAATTAAATTTTAATCAAAACTACGTAGTTTTGGTGAGTTTTTCGTGTAAAGTTAGACGACTAACAGCACCGTATTCACTTTCCCTTTCTCCTTTTATTTCATTTTCTTTCATTTCTTTTCGTTTTCTTCCAATTTGGAAGGAAAATTTTCCTTTTATTTTCTCACCTTTCCTTCTTTTCCTTTCTTCTTTTAAATGAAATTTTGAAATACAAAATATTATGACTTTTGTACACCATATTTCCTAGATAACTTGAAACAACAATTTGTTGCATAATAATCATGCAGTTAAATAATAGTTTTTACAAGACTTGAACCTTAATCGAGTGTTACTATAGACCATACTTAGTAGTATCGGGACTAAAGACTACATGCTTAGAAATCCTTAACACATTCTAGTGTGTGTTTTGATATGTGTTTGTGTTATTGAAAAATAGGAGGAAAAGAAGGGGAAGAGAAAACCCCTCAAAATCTTACATTGTTGCACAAATTAAGTGTTCTAGTGAGATCATCTAAGTTTCTAAATCCATCACTAATGTTTTCTAGTTGATGTAAGTATCATCCTCCTAATATCTTGAACCACATGGATGAAGCTTCAAGTTCACATGTGGGTTTTGATAATTAAGCCCGAAATTGAGTGAACTATGATACTGGTAAGCTTGTAAATAGTGTAGATGATGTTTGCATGTGGTTATTGTGGCTACTTTGTTTGTAAATTGATATTTCTAGCACTCAATTTCAACTCCGTCTATAAAATTTTCATTAATTGTTTAAATACTTTAACATTGAGAACAATGTAAGCCTCAAGTGTGGGGATGGGGGAAATCTGAAAATTTTAGCCTGATAGTACCTCGAAAAGTGTCCGGAGACCAAGTGGATAACTGTTAATTACTGTCATTAATGCCAAGTATAGGTTTCTAGTCATGGTTGGTTTGTCAGCTTCTCGATAGTCTTACACACAAATGTTTTCATAACGAAGTTGAAAATGGGGCCGTTTAGGCGGGGATAACGAGTCACGGGGACAGGTACACATGTTTATATCGGCAGCCTAATTCCTCTGGTACGTGTGTGAGTTTGACCACATATATATAATACACATATAATACATAGTACACACATGTAATTTGAGTGCTTTGATCGAGAGTGATTTGATTGTCTCATGGATCGGGATCGTAGTTGGTATAAATGCAAAAGTGATAAAGGAAATTAGGTTAAGCCTCGTCTGAATGAGTGAGAGTGTGGGTACTGGGGGTTGGGCCTCATACATTATACATATGAGCGTGGGTAATGTGAGGGGCGGGGAGTTGGTTCCCTTAGAAAACATTTCTTAGACCTATTCTTTCATTCAATTAACCCTGATGTTATATTACGAGACGATTCGGATTAATAGGTTTCTTTGTATTTGCATGTGTCTCTGTATTTGTATTTGTTCCAATATGAAGCATCACGTTTATTATGCTTAAAAAAAAGCAAAAAGCCAAAAAGATGTCTGCTTATATTCAGTTTTGTAATTAGTAGTTCGTTTGTGTCTGTAAAAAAATGAAATCAGTGTTTATCTTTTTATTGTTTATTTAGTTGTTTTGTAATAAGCCGGATCAGATCGTTTGAGCTACTTGAAAAATTCCCTTCGATACCCTTACACCTAGCCCCGTTACAACCCGTTTTAAGTCATCTTGATTTGCATTTGTGTCAAAGTAGTTATATGGGTGGACAGTTGTTCATACTTGGTATTGAGAGCAGAGAGATACTAGCACATCTTTTGCTAGTCCAGATATTAAACCGAGAGGAGAGATGTTATATTATGAGGGGTATGAGAATGTGTGCCTTAACTGGAAACAAAGTACACTCGTCTAGGCGGCTCTACTGTTTTTATTATATCATTTAACCTTATTTATGGGATGTGAATCTAGAAAGTGTCACTCTAGGAAACTGGGTATGACCTTAAACCTTACTAGTATTAATGGTGATATTTACATACCTATGACGGAGGTTGATGTTTGCTTGAGGGCAAGCAAAAGATAAGTGTGGGGATGTGATGGTTGGTTAATTTGTATATAGTTTAGTTCGTTTATTTGTTAGTTTTAATCGCTTATTGTAGGAATTTCGATACTTCATACGTGTTTATTGTATTTCAGGTCATAGACGTTAAAGTTCTAATTTGGACCTGTACGAGCACGAGATGAACACCCGAGATGATGTGTGATAGTGTATGATCAAAACTGGAGGATCTGGGTAAAAGTTGGTTTAGCATATCATTTTTTGAAATCAGAGTATCTTATGCTATGTGGAGAAGCAACGCACATAATGAAGTTTTAAAGTATGGTTTGCTGAATTAGAGTACCATACTCTAAAGTTAGAGTACCATTTGTTGAGCCAGGGTACCATTTGCTAAAACTAGAGTACCATATGCTGGACCAAAGTAAAACTACGGGAGTCGCTATTTTAAAACCCTATATAAGGAAAAGTTAGGGTTTCATTCAGGGACTTCTGGCAGGCTGCTTACAAAGCTAAAAGAGGGCGATTCCATCATACCGGATCATACCGAGACCATATTCATGTTCCATATCATCATAACTAAAGATTCTATGATGTCGAGGCTCGGCTAATCTCTCCGATTCATTCCCGGGATGTAGAGTTTGTATTTATTTCAGTTTTGATTGTATCCATGAACACACTATTTGTAATTATCTTTGATTGATCTATGAGTATTGATATTTAGTATTGCTGTGCATTCAATCGGTTTTGGTTTACGTTGATCAGAACGATTAATTTGTCGGTTGTTATAGTAATTGCTCATAGGGTTGTTTAACTAGATTGAATACAACGAAGCACACAATTGGCCTTAGTTGAGACACATTGGTAAGGACCGTTTGATAACCAGTGCCGTGTGTTAGCGATTGTTGGTGTCTAAGGTTTAACTTGTTAATCAGTCTTTAGTAAGTTTGTGATAATTAATTAGTTAGGTTGCATGAGAAACTGTTTAATTACATTCTTGAACCCTGGGGATGAGTCTTTTTTGTTAATTTCTTGAATTTGCTCAATCAATATTTACACCAACTTATTTGCTTGTGTGATCAGCACTACAATCTGTTACTTCATAATATTTGAAATCTGTTACACGTTACACTGACCACATACTCCTCGTGGTTCGACACCCTACTTACCCTAGCTTGCTTAGGTGATAAGGAACTAATATTAATTGTTTTTGACTAGATAGCGACAATCTAGCATCAAAATGGCACCGTTGCCGGGGAATTAGTGCGCTTAGTGTTTTTCGTGTTAATTGATTTTTCTGTTTTTTTAATTAGTTTTAGTTTTCAGTTTTTAGTTTAAATTTTATTTTTCTATTTTACGCGGGGTGTGTTGTTTGTGTAGATAACAGGTTTATGCACACCCGCCACTCGGGCAGACAATCACTGCTAATTTTCGAGCCCGAAATTGAGAGATTAGCTCGGCAAAACTTAGCTCAGAACAGAACCTCAGAAATGGAAGATCAAGACCAGAACCAAAGCCAAAACCAAAACCAGAATGAAAATCAGAACCAAGACCCACTCCCAGAAAATAACATGTTTCAACAAGATAACATACCTCCACCATTAAATTTCAATACCCAAAACAACCATAATAACTCAGCTCGTGCTTCTAGAACCTGAAACCAAAACCTTGACCAGGCAGGACCATCAGCTCCAAATAATAACCCTAACCGCAGAGTTCGGATTAATCTTGATGATGCTCATCCTAGTATTCAGACAGAAGATGAAGAAGAGGGGGAAGAAAATGATGTGAACCTGGACTTTGAAGTTGAGGACGAGGTTAACCGGTGGGTTAGAAGGAATCGGGCAGTTGAGCCCGAGAACGAGGGTTTTGAGATGGAAAATGAGGGTAATCAGAATTGGAATGAAGCATCTGAAAGCATCTGAAAGCCTCGTGTAACGGTCAGCTGCTGAATCAACTTGAAGAGGATGATTGGGATTTTTTGGAGTTTATGTGTGAAGATTCAAAGGCAGAAGCAGCAGCTGAAAGACGAAGACATGGTACTTCCTCCAGATCGATTAAGTCAGTCACGAGTGAATCTGAACGAAATGCTGAATTAGAACTTGAACTGGCTGGGTACAAAAAGGGTAAAAAGAAAGAAGTCGGGAAAGTTGGACTGAAATTCCCGGTTTGTGAAGATTGTGGTGAACTCGGGCATAAGGCAGAAAATTGCCCTGAGTTTTATGATAACGAGGAGGATGAGACTGAAGAGGTTAATTATGCTTATGGGGATTCCAAGGACCAAGGGTTCAATTCAAACACTTATCACCTGGGCTTGAGGAATCACCCGAACTTTCGTTATAGGAACGCTTCTACTCAGTTGAACCCGAACTTTCAGGGATCGAGCCAGAACAGGTCACAGGGTAATTACCGCCAGGACGGTTATCAGCAAGGCTCGTATAATCAGAATCGGGGATATAACAGGGACGATAACCGTGGTGGAAATTCTTCGGGTAGTCAGGACCAGCAGAAAGGGTCATCGGGATATTCGGATGAGTCAGTGCACTCAAAGTTGGATGCATTGTTGAGGGTTATGACTGATCATAAGGCTAAAACGAAACAAAAGTTCGAATTATGAGATAAATCGTCAGAGACAATGTTAAAGCAGATTGGTCAGCTCGCTGCAGACGTGGAAAAGTTACAGAAGAATGTGGGCCAACTCCCGAGTGATACTACAGTCAACCCGAACCACTATTTCTATACTCCAGGAAGGGAAACAATGTGCACATCAATTCGGTAAGTCTTTTTCCTAATTTTGAAATTTCTAGAGTTGAAGTTAATTCACCACCACTGTTTGTTGAAAGGGTGGTGGAAGATGTCAGTGATGAGAGTGATTGTGTTGGTCAAAATGAAACGATTTTCCAAAATAGCTCAAAATTAAAAGCAAATGAAACATCTTTTTGTGAAAATTGTTCTTGTGATAAATGTTTTAATGAAAAATTGACCAACACAAGGGGTGAAGGGGTGGAGAATAATACCACCTCAAGTAAACTCCAAGACCCGGAAGTGCCGCTTTTATCTATTCAAATTGGGGAATTTAAGACTGATCTGACACTTTTAGATCTTGGAGCATGTGTTAGTATCATGCCCGGTAGTTTATATGATCAGTATGAATTTGGCACGTTAGAAAGGGTAAACACCACTGTGGTGTTGGATGATCAAACTCATACCCTCCCTCGGGGCATGTTGACTAATGTAATGGTTCAGGTGGAGGAATTTTCTATCCAGTTGACTTTCTTGTACTTGACTATGCTAAACGTGTGAATAATACACAACCACCATTCATATTGGGTTGGCCATTCCTTGCCACAGCACATGCGGTAATTGATTGTGCTAAGGGGGTTTTGGGAATCAAGTGTGGAGACCGTGATAAACGATTATTATTGTTTGAAAATGCTATTAAACCTCTTGTTGACAAGTGTGTATCCTTGGACAAGGATCACACAAAAGAGGAATGCTTTGTGACTGACAGGATAGACAATAAGGGATTTGAGAAACAACAGAGTGAGAAGGTGGAAGAGAAAGGTAGCCGACCAAGGAAGAAGAAAGTAAGACATCCACCCAACCAAAATGATCAAGAGTGGAGATCGAGGATGTTCAGGCCAGATCCCGGCCTGTCGGAAGACTGACAACAAATGATTGAAGAAAAGCGTGCTTATAATGAGAAGGTTGCACGGGAGCGGGCCAGACGCGCACCTTGAATGCCATAAAAGTTTCAAAAGGGTGGTAATTGTACATTTTGTATTTTTTTAGTTTGCATTTTATTTTAGTTTTTATATTACTAATTGTAATTTAAGCGTACCATCATAGAAAAAGCTAAGTGTGGGGATACCTAACGAGAACAGTTTGGATTTTCATGTGTTCGTGATATACATACAATTATACATCCTTTCAGCATCAAATAATCTCTAAAAACTGCAAGTTCTATCAAATAACATAGCACAGAAGGCTACTTATCATAATAAAATACAATTTCAGCTGAAACCAAGCCCCAAACGAAGAAACAAGCGAAAAGATGAAGTAAAATGGAAGAAAACACAAGAAAAGCAAGAAACACGCCCCCATGTCTCAAGAAACACGCCCCCAACACCAGAAAAGACAAAAATTGACAAGGAAAGACAAAAACTGGGAACAAAAGCACAGGGCCATGCCCCTTGACCACGGGGCCATGGTCACCTTCAACAAAAAGACAAAACAATTTAGCACATGTCATTTAAAAGCACGGGGGCGTGCCCACCAAGGCACGAGGCTGTGCTTCTCACTCCAGACTGCCTATAAATAATGGCTCATGTTGCACTCATTTGGTGTGCCTCGAAGAGAGTTCTATACGGTTTTCACTTATAAAAACACCCACTAACACTCATATTGAAGATCTAGTGAAGAGTTTGAAGGCTTGGAGGTCATCATCATCATCATCATTAAGAAGGGAGATTCATCCACATTTGGTTAGATTGTTCTATTTTAATCATGTGTTTGTTATCATCATCCATCCTAATGTTCATAACTATGCTCATTATGAGCTAAACTCCATTTACCATCTAAAATCTATGAAGAAGCTTTGTTTTGCTTAATGATTATATAAAACATGTGATTTAGTTTAGTAAAGTACATAGTTATCTTGCAAATATCTTTTGATGAGAAATGTTTCACCATCTCAACAATTCAAAGTTGGTGATTTGCAATCATATTGACAATCATTCATGATCGATTCATGTTCTTGAAAGATAGAAATACTTTGATAACTTATCGAAACATGGATCCTTATATTGTACTTAGAAATGATGAGATATAAGTTATGATCTATTTCTCTAAGCTTTGGTAATCCGAAAATAGCATCGCTAACGCAATTGCTTAGGATATCATGCTAGTAAAAGAAATCATATGTTAACAGAATATGTAATCATAACTTACTTAAATCAACCAAGGGGAGGTTATGTTATAAACTATAACCACCCGAAGTTGTTAGAATTGGTATTTGAGAAATCGAAGTCAATCCTAATCTTTCTACTTTATTAAACTACTTGCCAACTCAAATTGACATTCTCGTGGTAGCATGACATTAGGAAATGGTCGACTTTAAAATGCACATGCTACTTTCTTTTATGTCATAAGATATGCTCACTTAGAAATGAGGGGCTATTCTACCATATATTAATACGCTAAGTTTATCACATGTTTACTTCATAATCATTAAGGATAAATGGAGTGGATTCTTGATCTTAGATGGTAATCTTCATATAATTGAACTACTTGTTTAGAATTTCTTGTCTTGGTCACCTATATATTATATATAAGTATTTATATTTGATAAAAAGTTCAAAAATTAACCTCAATATGATTAAAACCTCAGATTAAAGTAAAACAATGATTTATTATTAGAAACATTTGTGTCCACGGATCGATACTTGGTTCTTACCAATACTATTGATAGGTACACTTGCCTATTTTGTGTGTGTTTAGTCTTAGTAGAAATCACTTTTGTAAATTTAAAACACGATCTTGTGAAAAAGCTAAATCATCCCATCTTTCATATTTTAACCACAACGCACATAGCACATCAGTTCGATAAAGTTTTTTTTTCTGAAAACGAGGTTTTAGTTTAGCTACCCAGAGTGCTTTCGTGTTCTTTTCGCTGTGGTTAATCCAGGTACGTGTATATTTTGTTGTATTTTGAACTTTGTGGGTGTAGTTCGCTATAAACCCTCACGAGACTCCACTCGTCCTCCGGGCTACCGGGAGGTTTAAAGGGCTTGTTGCATATGCTAAATGCAATCGTGATTCCTACGAAAGTGAGTTAGGTCTTTTAACGTTTTTAACATGTTTAACAAAATTTCTTATGAAACGACTTAATTCAGCTCGGTAATTGTTTTAATCAAATTCACTATAAAATCATTTTTATTACTCGTAAAATACCTATGTCTTACACTTGTGAGAAGCTTGCTTCTACACGTCTCGAGATTTTGCAGGTTCGGTTGTCAGTTTTGGTAATTGGTTGAGACGAGTGCATACAAGTGTTTACGAGAGTTCGCGAGCCTATTGTTCTATTCTATTGGTGATGATATCAGGTGATTTCAGTTTCATAATCTATTTTGTTTTATTAGTTTAGATGTTAAAAGTGTAATTGTATAATCTCTAGTAGAACCATCACATTTGAGCCCCGAGTTTTAAATTGTTTAGCACTCAATTTCAACCCCGTCCATAAAATGTTCAATAATTGTTTAAATACTTTAACATTGAGGACATGCAAACCTCAAGTGTGGAGATGGGGGAAATTTGAAAATTTTAGCCCGATAGTATCTCGAAGAGTGTCCAGAGACCAAGTGGTTAACTGTTAATTACTGTCATTAATGCCAAGTATAGGTTTCTGGTCATGGTTGGTTTGTCAGCTTCTCGATAGTCTTACTCACAAATGTTTTCATAGCGAGAAGTTGAAAATTGGGTCGTTTAGGCGGGGATAACGAGTCATGGGGACAGGTACACATTTTTATATCGGCAGCCTAATTCCTCCGGTACGTGTGTGAATTTGACCACATATATATAATAGACATATAATACATAGTACACACATGTCATTTGAGTGCTTTGATCGAGAGTGATTTGATTGTCTCATGGATCGGGATCGTAGTTGGCATAAATGCAAAAGTGATAGAGGAAATTAGGTTAAGCCTTGTCTGGATGAGTGAGAGTGTGAGTACTGGGGGTTGGGTCTCATACATTATACATATGAGCGTGGGTAATGTGAGGGGCGGGGGGTTGGTTCCCTTAGAAAACATTTCTTGGACCTATTCTTTCATTCGATTAACCATGATGTTATATTACGAGACGATTCGGATTAATAGGTTTCTTTGTATTTGCATGTGTCTCTGTATTTGTATTTGTTCCAATACGAAGCATCACGTTTATTATGCTTTAAAAAAATAGCAAAAAGCCAAAAAGATGTCTATTTATATTCAGTTATGTAATTAGTAGTTCGTTTGTGTCTGTAAAAAAAAAGATGAAATCAGTGTTTATGTTTTTATTGTTTATTTAGTTGTTTTGTAATAAGCCGGATCAGATCGTTTGAGCTAGTTGAAAAATTCCCTTTTATACCCTTACACCTAGCCCCATTAAGCAGTTATATGGGTGTACAGTTGTTCATACTTGGTATAGAGAGCATAGAGATACTAGCACATCTTTGCTAGTCCAGATATTAAACCGAGAGGAGAGATGTTTATATTATGAGAGGTATGAGCATATGTGCCTTAACTGGAAACAAAGTACACTCATCTGGGCGGCTCTATGTTTTTATTATATCATTTAACCTTATTTGTGGGATGTTAATCTAGAAAGTGTCACTCTGAGAAACTGGGTATGACCTTAAACCTTACTAGTATTAATGGTGATAATTTACATACCTATGATGGAGGTTGTTGCTTGCTTTAGAGTTTGCTTGAGGGCAAGAAAAAGGTAAGTGTGGGGATGTGATGGTTGGTTAATTTGTATATAGTTTAGTTCGTTTATTTCTTAGGTTTAATCGCTTATTGTAGGAAGTTCGATACTTCATACGTGTTTATTGTATTTCAGGTCATAGACGTTAAAGTACCTAATTTGGACCTGTACGAGCACGAGATGAAGACCCGGGATGATGTGTGATCGTGTATGATCAAAACTGGTGGATCTGGGTAAAAGTTGGTTTAGCATATCATTTGTTGAAATCAGAGTATCTTATGCTATGTAGAGAAGCAACGCACATCATGAAGTTTTAAGGTATGGTTTGCTGAATTAGAGTACCATACTCTATAGTTAGAGTACCATTTGTTGAGCCAGAGTACGATTTGCTGAAACTAGAGTACCATATGCTGGACCAAATTAAAACTACGAGAGTCGCTATTTTAAAACCCTATATAAGGAAAGGTTAGGGTTTCATTCTGGGACTTATGGCAGTCAGCTTACAGAGCTACAAGAGAGCGATTCCATCATACCGGATCATACCGAGACCATATTCATGTTCCATATCATCATAACTGAAGATTCCATGATGTCGAGGCTCGGCTAATCTCTTTGATTCATTCCCGGAATGTAAAGTTTGTATTTATTTCAATTTTGATTGTAACCATGAACACATTATTTGTAATTATCTTTGATTGATCTATGAGTATTGATATTTAGTATTTTTGTGCATTCAATCGGTTTTGGTTTACATTGATCAGAACGATTAGTTTGTCGGTTGCTATAGTAATTGCTCATAGGGTTGTTTAACTAGAGTGAATACAACGAAGCACACAATTGGCCTTAGTTGAGACACACTGGCAAGGACCGTTTGATAACAAGTGCCGTGTGTTAGCGATTGTTGGTGTCTAAGGTTTAACTTGTTAATCAGTCTTTAGTAAGTCTGTGATAATTAATTAGTTAGGTTGCATGAGAAACTGTTTAATTACATTCTTGAACCCCGGGGATGAGTCTTCTTTGTTAATTGCTTGAATTCGTGAATTTGCTTAATCAATATTTAAACAAACTTATTTGTTTGTGTGATCAGCGCTACAATCTGTTACTTCATAATATTATAAATCTGTTACACGTTACACTGACCCTGTTTTTTCTTTTTCTTTTTTTTTTCTTTTTTTTTTCAAATTCTTATTTTGTAATTTTGATCCATATTTAATCGATTAAGTGCCCAACATATACATATATATATACATATATAGTCATTTGCCTATTATAATGTAATGTTTTGCTAATACATTTGAGATTTTTTGGCACTCAATAGTGAAACTTCATGAAGCTAGGGTCTTGAAAGTGCAAGTGTTGTTTTGGAAGTAGTAGGCGTTTTGTTTAGATACTACTTAAGTAGATCAAATGGGTGTCTTAAACTCTTGTTTTAGGCTACAAACTTGTAATCATATAGTTTAATATGGAGAACCACTATACTTGTTGAATTTGGTTACCCATGGTAAACCTTGTTTTGGCTATAAAACTTAATATTTATGTTTTGTATCAACTATAAATGAGTTTAAAAGAAAATTTTTTTGTTGGGGCCAAATTTATGCTGTGTCAGAAGCTAACATTATCCATAGACGATGTTGGATGTGATAATTTTTCTTTCCTTTCCTTTCTTTTCAACAAAAACTCAGAAAACAACTTCTCTTTTGGTTTCTTCCCTTTCTTCTCTAAAATGAGACTTGGAAACACAATCTTGTTCTCGATTACCCAACTTTGCCAATTTCAAGTTCAAACTACCGGCCACCGATACCATACACTTCATTTTAAGCTAAACATTCGCATGCGAGATCCCTTTCCGAGCAGTCTCAATATCATGATGCACCCTGAGATGTTGTTCTAAGCCGTTTTCTTGTCAACATTGCAAGTTTGGCTGGAAACACAGGGTGAGGGTTAAGATTGTACCAACTTCTCGAGCAACCGTTTACTCTTGCAGGCAAGAGTAGTCGCTGGAGTGGTGCCCGAAGTGGTGATCTATTGTGGATGGGATAGGTGATGAAAACAATGAGTTGGAGGAGATGGTGGGTCCATTATTTTTTTCTTATTTTATAATAGCTAAATATTTTCACATATTTTATCCTCATATCTCAAGTGAGACTATAACCAACAATCATTTGGTTAAAAGTAATATACATATGTCATTGGACCAAGCTAGTGACAATCACACCATTCTGTTTATTCTCCTGAATTATATAATTACTTAATTAATTTTATATTTTATTTTTAATACTATTACACATAATACAAAATTAACGGAGTTAATAGTTCTTTAGAATGAGATTGTTATTGGTAACGAAAATGAAAGTTGGGATTACAAGTAGTTAGATTGTTAGCTGAGATAAATATTGACCAATGATTGATAGACTGGATTATCTTGATCCGGTTTTTCTTGAATTAACGGGCATACTTGTTTAAAACTTTTTACTTTGTGGTGTACCGAACAAAATTGGTTCTTTCTATATTGTATTATTAGTATGCATACATGTTGCTCGATGAAATACACTGATGACAACTGTATGATTATTTCGGTACAAACTTCTGATTTAGGATGACAACTTGACCAATTTTCAATAATTGTGATAAAATGTTATTCCCAATGAATCTTTAATTACGTCTATGATATTGAATGATTTCATAGTGTAGAATAACAATCTAAATAATGAAAATGATTGCATTCATGCAGATAAAGACAAAAGGAGGGTCATGCATAATAACCATAAAGAAAAAAAGAAGGCCCACAAGATCACAGTTGAATAGCGACATGTTATGATCCCCACCGGGGGTTAGGGGGTGTGGTGTGTGATTAGGAAATAGGAATAACAGTACAATGGTAGATGATGTGGGATATCTATTAAATAGACTTAATTGCACGGTTGGTTCTTATGGTAATTTGCTGATATTGCAAGCTTGATCCTCAAACTTAACTAATTAAAAACTTGATCCTAATAGTTATAAACTTATTACTAAGATGGTCCAGATGTATAAATTTGGTAGCTACGATGGCCTTTACCCGCTAACGTCATTAAATTGTTTTGGCAAGTCTGTGTAAATGACCAAACTATCGTTAATAATAATAATGATAATGATAATGATAATAATAAATGACTAAGCTATCGTCTTCTTCATTCATCCTCGCCATCGTCCATGGCCTCCACTCACTAGCCCACCACACCATTGTTCTCACCCAATGTACAATGAATTCGGGTCAAATGCATGATAAGTCTTCATTTACAAATAAAATAATTCGGTGGTTTGAGAGAATGTAAAACAACCAGAGAGCTTTTAAAGGTTTCGTTTATATATATTTAAGATTAGATTAAAATTCTTAGTTCTATAGTTTTTCTTTTCTTTTTTTCGCTTTCATTTTATCTCTTTTTTTTTGCACACAACATGTATTGTAATTTATTTACATTCTCATATGTTGTTTTACATTATTCATTTATATATTTATATATATTTTTGAATTTTAGTTTTATTTATTGTAAGAAAATTAATAATATACTTACGATTTGGTGATAAAAGAGTTTCATAAATAAATGAGATGTTATACCGGTTTAAAAGCTACCTGGGTTTAGTGAGACCCATGACCCGCTTATTATTTATTTATACTATAAAATTGTTTCTTAATTATAAATAATATCTTTTTGAAAAAAATGGATATTAATTTTTAGTATATACCTATTTTATAGAATTTTCATATCAAATATTTGATAATATTAATTTTTAATATAATGAGATGTTATAACCCGTTTAAGGGCTATCTGAATTTGGTGAGACTCATACCCATGAATTCGGGTTAAATGCATGAGAAAACTTCATTTAAAATAAAGCAATCTGATAGCTTGATAAAATTTAGGGAGCTTTCGTTTATATATATATATATATATATATATATATATATATATATATATATATATATATATATAAGATTGTTGTTGTTAATATTATTATTTTTAGGAATATTGGTTTTTAATACTCCCAACTTTCCCTCATTGGTAGATAACACTCTCAACTTTCGATTTGTCACCCACCACTCCCAACTTTCACCCTATTTTCTTGTACCACTCCCCGTCTAAATTAATGTTTTGGACTAAAAGTGTCATTCAAGTTAGTTGAGGGGGTGGAAAGAAAATTTGTTTAAACTAAAATCTGATAACATATAACCAGAGAGAGAGATAGAGAGATTTCAATAATAAAGAGAGAAAGCCGATGAGAGTGAAAGAGACGGTCTACCATTTTTTCCGGCGACGGTCTGCAATATTTTCCGACAAAAGTCTGATATTGCATCCTTGTTCCTCGCCAAATCCTGTAACAACACACAGTTGGGACTGTGGTGATTTGTACAAGTACAACAGCAAGGGTGGATGTATGCGAAGAAGAAGGCGTCGGCTGCTAGGGTTCCGCCACCTCGCCACCGTCATACCCCGGCAATGCATTAGACGAAAATGAAGGTCACAGGTTCCGTTCAAACACTAGGGGAGGACCTTGAAACATATTAGAAATATACAAAAACACCTCCGACGACTGTGGAAGCAAATAACCAACAACGGTCTATTACCCAACCCCGCCTGAAACTCTAACCTCTGTAATCTGTAATTAACCGGCCGGTCTACAAATTGTTAATCCCCTATTCTAATTTGAGTTACAGTGATTTTTAATTTGATGATGTTTATTTGTTAATATGAGATGGGGTGTAGGTGGTTTTCAAGGAAAAGGGGGGGGGGGGGATGTTGTAAGTGGGTTGATGTTGATGAACCGGAATCGTGGGATCGATTCGTAGTGTTTCCTATATGTTTTTTTACCAACTCGATTGCAAACACTAAAGAAGAGGGGTGATTAATGGCTGTAAGTGGCAGCGGTGGTTGGTGGCTGTTAGTGGTGGTGGTGGTTGGAAAGACGAGATAGTCGGAAAACTCAAATTCGCCGAAAAAAACGAGGTCGCCGGAAATGGAGGTAGTGTGTTAAAAATAAAATTTCTGTTTTACCCCCTCAACTAAGTTGAATGACATTTTTAGTCCAAAACATTAACGAGGTTAGTGTTCATTTAGACTGGGAGTGGTACAAGAAAATAGGGTGGAAGTTGGGAGTGGTGGATGACAAATCGAAAGTTGGGAGTGTTATCTACCAATGAGGGAAAGTTGGGAGTATTTAAAACCAATATCCCTTATTTGTTATTATTAAGGGCACTTTGATCGTTTTACACAAATGTAAATGAAAATTTTGACGGCGTTAGCAGGTGAAGACCACCGTAGTTATAAAATTCATGCATTTAGATCACCTTAGTAATAAGCTTATTACACTTAAAATTAAGTTAATTAGTTGTGTTTAAGGATCAAACATGCAATATGTGCAAACCACAGGTACCAACCATGCAGTTAAGTCCTATAAATATGAACATGTAATTATAACTAAACGGTATTGAAATATCCATCTACTTTTACAGGGCCAGCCTAAAGGTATGGTAGGGTAGTCGATGGCCACATGCCAGACACCCCGCTAGGCCCGAATTTTTTTATATAAAAAAGTTATATGTATTTTTATAAAAAAATATGTATAATCAATGTTTCAACATAATTACATAACAACTAGCTTGGTCTAGACGTCTAGTGCTAAAGGGGTATGACATAATCAAAATGTTGTGAGTTCTAGTCTTATTTGAAACATTTTTTAAGTTTATTTTTATACAAAAGTTTTTTACATAAATCAAATCACAATCAAGTAGCTTATTTAAAATTAAATTGTTTAAGCCCAACAAAATGTCCTTTTGCTTAAGGCCCAAATTTTTTTCGCCTTTTCGGAGCTGGCCCTGTACTTTTATACCATTATCTATGTGCTTCATATCTTCCTTAACATCTCTCGTATAATCATCCATTTCTAAATCTTTAAGTCAATCATGATCCAAATACATAAGTGTTAGGATTTTCTTTAACACCTAGATAAACTTGGTTTTTTCTGTATAAAAATGGAGATGAAGATGGTACGTACCTAGTTTGCACTCTTTTGCTATAAGACGAGCTAGAATGTGGTGTTGGGTAACTTTTAATATCAATCCTATTTAGTGCTTTTTTTATTATTATTAAACATATATTTTGCAGGTCATATGAACTTTGAAACATCTTGAAACAATGTTAGGCTGTTAGCCATAAAATAGTGAATTCGTAAAAGTCACAAACATTTAACCATGATTTTTCTTCGTAGTAGGCGTATACATGCATAAAACAATGTCTAGAATTAATCCACGCTCCTGGCATGACCAAAAGAGTTAGCATTGTCTTAGTGACGGATTCAAGATTTTTATCTAGTGGATGCCAAAAAAAGCCGAACTAAAATGGACGGGGTCAAAGAAAATAACATTAAAGGGACTACGCATAGAAATGAAAGAAAATAATTTCATTAGACATAACAAACAAAATACATATTACAATTGACATCTAAGTGATTTCAACTTTGAAAACGGTCAAGTACAACTTCATTTTAAGCACTCCCAAGTGTTTTTTATTCAACAACTACAAATCACAATACGTTAAATATTTCGTACTTTCACACACTATAAATGTACATACCCAAGATGTGGAACGAAAGGCACATGCGCATATCCCACTCCTGGTATAAGTTGTATATTGTTAAACTTTGATTGATGGAGTGGTTAGACAATTAAGCAATATTGGCTTAATTGTTATTTTTCAAAACAATATTAAACTTGGGCTTGTAAAGTTGGGCTCAAAATGTTAGTTTTAGAGCACTTAAAAAGTTATTGACGGGGTACTTAGGTTTTTTTTACCTAATATAATAGAACTTTATAAAGAAAACTATAGATTTGAGGGGGTGCCTATATTCTGCTCAAATACTGGATCCGCCCTACACTGTCTAAATGCTTACTCGTTGTCAACATTTCAATGCTATACAATACATACAACAATGATGCTACTCAAAAGTAACTCCCTCCCAATGGTTACGAATGAATCCAACGAGCTTGGCCAACACCGTTTTAGGAAAAAAATATTGCCACAACGGTTAATTCTGTTTTATGTTGTTATATACAAAAAAACACAGAATGATCATATTTGGAGGTAAAACACTCTTGTTGAGCCTCAACACTCAACAACTGTTATTTACCAAAATCAACTCATTAGTAAAACTAAACATATTAAAACTAAAATAATACTGTATGTTATAAAGAACTCATAGTCTTTAGTCGTGCATTATTGTTAATTACCACCATTTAACCCTCACGTATCATCAATGATGAGCAACTTCAATTGATCGTAACCGGAGATCACCAGCGCACTAGCAATGGCTTGGTGTTTGAGAATTATAACACGTTCAACCTTGAACAGAGACCTAGGACCCCCATTCTTCAAGATATGAACAAATGCATCCATTGAATTCTTGTACTTAACTGCTTGACCCTATGTCATCAGCATCTTTCTTCTTATCGCTTCAATTGGATACGACACAATTTTTGCATTGCTGGTGCACCACCAAGCAACCAAAAAACTTTTAAGGAAGTTAAGCTGAAAATGCACCCAAACACAACCGACAATAATTAATAAACAATGCCATTTTTGTCACAATTTTGACCCATATTTAATTTGGTGGGATATGCATTTTGAGTTGAATTCAAAAGACGGCGTTTTAAGTTGAACTATAAGAATTGCGATAGGGGATGAAATGTGAATGCGTTAAGCCACCCAAAAATAAAAAAAAATTAAAAAAACTTCACCTACGGCTAGTTACCTGATAATCTTCTTGAGCATGATTTCCTTGACAGAATCGTAAATGCCAAAGTAACAGCTACTATAGATGATTGTACTGACACAAGAAATGTTGAATCCGCGATAAAGGCCGATAATACCATCAGTGGCGAGTGTCTTCTTGTAGACATCAATCAACCCGTTAATTGCCTTCCTCCTCCCCTTTTCTTTACAGCCTTAGCATCATCCTCCAAACGGATTCGCGCATAATCCAGTGAATACAGAAAAAGAAGAGAAGAAGCACCGGCAGCACCTCCACATGCTAAATTACCTGTCAACCATGTCCAGTCTAGGGGGTGAAAAAACCGACGATGAAACCAAAGTACTGAAACTAACCGAACTTTCATATTTTCAAAAATTTCTAGCTTTATACCTCCATTTCATATATTTATACATCCGTTTCATTTATTATAATATCTCCACTACATGCATTCAAACAGGTCATGCATTATTACCTGCAAACCATTTCAAGTTCCCATCTATATCTTTCTTAAAGTTGAAAAGTTTCTTGAAGTAATCATTGAATGCAAAACTCAAACCCTGGATTTCATAAAATCACATAATAATTATTTAAATATAAATCTAAAGTTCAAAGCCAGACACCAAGGTTATAAATGAATTTTATGTTACAAGCCTGCTTTAAGAAGTAACGAATGACATTAGCGGTGTTTCCTCGCCACAATGAAAGCAAACCTTCATCTTTGACGGTTCGAGAAAAAAAGTCACTGAATCCCATGTAAGGATGAGACAACCGACCGGCCTTGATCATCTCATCTTGGTTGCTGATCACCTTGAACACAAAACAGTCTAACGGGGCTACAACGGTTTTTGATACTGCACCAGACACTCCACCCATAAGGAAATCAATGGTGAACCCTGCTAACCCATTTTCGGCTGGGCTTTGAATACGAATTGGAGATGGTTCATGCACAAGGGGAAGTCTGGATTGTGGCGGCATTGGGTACCGGAAGGCAGCATTTGCGTAGGTATTGTTTTGTTGTCTTAAATCATGGTCACAAGCATGGAAGTGTCTCATACTAGATGCAAGGATATTCCCAACAGCTAGCTTTTGGGAAACACTTGGATGATATCCTTGTTCAATCATGCTATCCTAGCTTCACAACAAAGAATAAGAAGATAAGTAATTATACTATATCACAAATAAGAACATATAGGTTTATAAAAAAAATAAGTTAAAAGTTTGGGCTCATCTTTAGCCGATCCAAATCTTTGGGAAACACTTCGTATTCGATTCTTCCTCTCCCATTACAACTCCCTCACTTCTCAATCTCTCAAGTTCTTAGTTAGAGTTGTATAAATTTGTGACATTTGGAAATCGTATACCAAAATTGTGTACCGTTGTATTCCTACATGTTAAAATCTTAAGCAAAAGTTAACTTATACAAAAAATAGCCAAGAAACTCATAATTCGTTTTCGTCCCCAAATCGTTTGAGCCTAGCTTGCTACTTAAAGGCAAAGGAGCAGCAAAAACCAAGAACAAAACATAGTATAGGAACCGAACATCCTGTTACGTATGAACTCTTTATTAAACTCACAAAATTAACTGTAAATAAGCATTTACATGGACCTTCTATTGATACTAATCAAATACTACTAAACTTACTATGACTAATATAAATAAATAAACAAAAAACTAATAACTGAAATTAAAACAATAGATAAACCTAAGCAATAAATTAATTATATAATTAATCAAACTAACTCCCGTTATCTTTAACTTAATTAATATTATTTATCTTCATGGACTTCAAATTCAAATCAGGTTCCACGGTGTCTTTTAATTCGACCCAAATTAAGCTAACAGTCTAAAACTACAAAATAAGACGTAACCATGGATCAAATACATGCAGAAATCTTCAGATGACATACCCTTTTTAGAGAGAGAGGACGCTCCAAAATGAGAAGCAGCAGCTGTTAACAAAGTGGCAAAAAATGTGGATCACACCGTTATGGCGTTATATATAACGGGTTGTTTCACTTTTTTTGGGCTATTTGTTCATATAATAAAAACATTAAAACTAATAAACGAATAAATAATTAAATCTTTTGTATTAATTAATCTATCTATCTTCTATACTATATACCCTATTTATAGGCAAATTAAGACACTCCATTTTTAAGTAATTTACAACACTCAAAGCAAATACAACGTAAAATTATCATTGTTACATTAAAAATCAATCTCATCTGCATTTAAAATTTCTTCAAAATATTGGTCCTTAATCTTTTACTTATATATTATTTTACTAGTTTTTATCCCCCGTATTACGGGAATTGTTTTATATTATTTTTTATTTATTTTTTGAATTTATATTTTTTTATTGTATGAAAATTAATAATATATTTATGGTTTGATAATAAATTATTTCACAAATAAAAGATATGTTATAACTTGATTTAAAAGCTATATGGTTTTGATGAGACCCAAGACCTGTTTATTTCTTTTACTATAAAATTGGTTTGTAATTATAAATAATATTTATGAAAGTTAATAATATACTTATGGTTTAATAAGACCCAATACCCGTTTATTTTTTTTACTATACAATTGGTTTTTTAATTTAAACAATATGTATATCTTTTTTAAAATAAATAAGATAATAATTTTTAGTATATCCTATTTTATAGGATTTTTACATCAATAATTTTGGTGATAATAATTTTTAATTTAATGAGATGTTATAACCCGTTTAAGAAATATCTGGGTTTGGTAAGATCCATACCTATGAATTCGGTTCAAATGCATGAGAAGCCTACATTTAAAAATCAAGTAAATTTAGTAACTCCAAAAAAAATGGGAAGTGATCACATCGCAACACGTAGGATTTTTATGTTTTCGTTTATATATATTATAGATAGATTTTCACTTTTAACCCAACCACTCGCACGATTTTTATTCAGTCATAACTTTTTCATACGTTAATATTTTTTAAAATAAATGGCACCATAAAAACGAACATTATATTATCTTTAATTTGAGTATGATATTGCTATAGTATTCGAAGTAAAAAAAACAATTTATTCAAAAGTGTGTGCGGTTTGGTTTTGATGGTTTTAAATTAAACCATGAGCCAACTTTACACTTTTTTTTTGTCGTCGAAACCGAAACTAAATTGTTTAAAATTAAAACTCAACTAAGTCAAACCATTACCAACGAGTAGGTTCTGATATAGTTTGTACTTCAATAAAAAAATTGAGTTTAAAAGTTAAAATAAGAATTATTAATACCTTCACTTCAAACTAAGCACCAACTAACACATTATTAAGAGAATCATACTATGAACAAAGATAACTTTGGTCACATAAATAATAAACCTTATTAGAATAAATAGAAGACAAAATCATAACAAGAACAAAGATTATAAAAAAATGTACTGCAAATTGGGATAAATTAAAGTCGTAATAGACGAGTTTGCTTGTATTAAATAAAAATTTGTTTAACTATGTTTGGACTATTTCTAATATATATTATAAAACATATCTAATACTAATAAGTAAATAATTAACATTTCAATATGTACGGTCAGCACCGGTTTCAACCGGGAAATCAAACTGGTGAACAGTCTTACAGTTTCAAACGGAATAATGAACACCCATAAATTTGTTACTTGATCATCAAAGTATGTGTTTCCCACTACATTGTGCGGACACTCTTCTAGTATTATATAATGTATGAGATAAGGGCAAATTAAGACACATTGGTTTAAAGGATTTACAAATCAATCAACATATGGTACAACCTTTAATGCATCTAGGATAAGGGCAAACTTGTCCATTAAAATAGTTAAATATGGTTATTAAATATTAGTTACAACATTGACCCATTCATTTTGCTTAACTTTTGTAATTTTTAAAAATAGTTATAACTATGATCCTTGATCTTTCACTGATTTTTATTTTCATTTTTATCTTAACTTCCCTCATGATTTTTAAACAGTAATAACTTTTTCATGTGCTAATATTTTTTAAAAGAAATTACACCATAAAAACGAACATGTTTCTCTTTAATTTGAGTATCATATAATTATAGTTTTTTTCATTTAAAAAAAGAACCTTTTACGTAGGGGCCGTTTGCGGTCTGCTTTTGATGACTTTTAAATTAAACCGTCGGTCAAATCGTTAGTAACCGATTTTTGTCGTCGAAAACCGAAACGAACAATTGAAAATTGAAAATGAACGGCCAAAATTTAATGAAAAAAAAAATCAATGGTGAACTCAAACCAATGACCAGTTTGAACGTTTTTTAGTTTCAAATCGAATAACAAACACCCATAATGTGTTACATGATTAAAAAGGTACGTGTTTACCGTTGCATCGCGTAAGCACCCGTTTAGTATCTATAAAAGTTACAAATGTGGGTTGTGGTTATACGTACCCGCCCTTTGAGGCGGCCAACACGGGGAATTCTAATAAAATTTAAATAATATGCCAAGAAAAGAACTAAACATATTAGACTCATACAAGAAAAAAAAGTTTATATATATAAGAAAAAAAACTTTACTACATATTTCTAGAGAATTAGGAAAAATATTTGTTTAACAAAGAAAAAAAAACTCTACTAAACATGTTTAGAGTTAAATAATAGCTTTAACTATAATTAGTTAAATAAAAAAAATTAAAAATTACTAAACACTCCAGGCGGGTAACACGATGAATTCTAATAAGATTTAATTAACAAGTTAAACAAGAATTAAACCTTTAAAAAACATGAAAGAAAATTTTTTGTTTAAAAGAGAAAAAAAGTTACTAAATATTTCTAGAGTTTAAAATTTTAAAAAATATTTGTTTAAAAAAGATTAAAAAAACCTATACACTAAACATATTTAGTGTTAAAAATAGTTTTAACTATAATAAGTTAAATAAAAATAATTAAAATTGCTAAAACGACAAATATAATTTTATTAAAGTTTAAAAAAATAATAATTAGAGTTTAGGACTCGTATAATAGCTCTATTAAAGTTTAGAGGAAAAAACATAAATAAAAAAATGATAGTAAGATAACATCACTTGGCGTTACGTGAACCACTCATGAAGTAGTACTATTCACCTATGGTGTTTAATTTGGTAGTAAGTTAATTTTTTTCAAGCAATACATCCATGTCATATATATTGAATCTTTATTGCTTATTTAATTTTCTTTTTTCAAACATTACATCTATGTTGCATATATCTGACTAGAAACTTTGTTGTGTACTCTATTTTGCTTCATTTTCACCTCTTACTTAATTAAAGTTGCAGAAAAATAACATGAATTCCACACAATATATATCATAAACAAATTGATTATGACCAAAACATGCATGTCTTCATATTCCCTGACTTAAGTCTTGATCGTTCTAATTAGTTATAACCTTAACAAATACATAAAAAACAGAATTTTCATATTTGGAGGTAAAATAAACCAATCCATTATTAAAACTAAAATAATAAAAATACTATAAATAGTTTAAATTCTTTCGTCACCATAGTTCAAGAAAAAGCTCCCATGAGAGCAGTCATGCACCATTGTTAATTAGCCACCTCCTGATCCATACTTCTTGCCAAAGATGAGCACCTGCAATTTGTCATACCCGGAGAGCACACCGGCACCAGCCACAGCTCGGAGAATGTTTGCAGCTGCACCCTTGAACAGAGACTTCGGCCCCTCGTTCTTCAGGATCTGAGTGAATGCATCCATTGCACCCTTGTACTTAACTGCTTGCCCAGATGTCATCATCATTCTTCTTCTTACCGTGTCAATCGGATACGATGCAAGTCCCGCACCATTGGTGATCACCCAACCAAGTGCAAAACTGAAAAAGAAACTATCCTGTAAAAAGTGCACCCAACGAATCATTAGTCCTGTTAACCAACGGGATCAGGTAAAAATGAATATGTAAATCGTAGATTGTGTTGGGCTTGATTGATATTCATTCTATATTTATATATATTCTCACACCTAGGAGATTAGTGAAAGCAATATTCATTAAAAGTTAAAACACTTTATTTTGCAGCTTGCTGCCCGTTTGCCTGCCACATTATTGTAATCGTTTTGAATTTAATGGTAAAGTAATATAAGAAAAACAAAATTAAAACACAAACTTTTTAGACAAAAGAACATGAAAAACATAAGGATAATAGCTAGTTACCTGATATTTTCCTGTAAGAAGGACGGGCTTCAAAGAATCGTATAGGCCGAAGTACAAGCCACGATAGACGATAATACCAACACACGAAATGTTAAAACCTCGATAAAGCCCAGCGATACCATCAGTAGCTAATGTCTTCTTGTATACATCAACCAAACCATTAAACTCCCTTCCTCCTCCACCTTTCTTTGCAGCCTTAGCATCATTTGCCAAACGCGTCCTCGCATAATCAAGTGAATACACGAAGAAAAGAGAAGAAGCACCAGCAGCACCTCCAGATGCTAAATTACCCGCAAACCATTTCCAGTACCCATCTATATCTTTCTTAAAGTTGAATAGCTTTTTGAAGTAATCTTTGAATGCAAAATTCAAAGCCTGGATCGGATTTCACACAAGTCACATAATTAGTTAGTTGACCACACAATATGTATTTAAAATGAATCAAAAGTTCAAACCAGACAACATGATTAGTATAAACATTATGTTACTAGCCTGTGTTGGGAAATAACGAATAACGTTAGCAGTGTTTCCTCGCCACAATGACACAAAACCTTCATCTTTGACGGTTCGACCAAAACAATCCATAATTCCTTTGTAGGGTTCAGACAATCGACCAGCCTTGATCATCTCATCCTGATTTTGGATCAAGAGCTTAATACGTTCAATTGGGGCTGCAGCTGTTTTTGATACGGCTGCAGACACTCCACCCATAAGGAAATCGGTGACGAACCCTCCTAACCCTTTTTCGGCTGGGGCTTGAACAAAAATAGGAGATGGTTCAAGCGCAAAGGGAAGTTTGTTTTGTTGCTGAATTGGGTACTGAAAGGCTGCATTTGTGTAGTTTTTGTTCCGAAAACGGCTATAATTTAGATGTGGTTGTTGTAAACCATGGTCACAAGCATGGAACTGTGCCATGCTTGATGATATAAGACTCCCAGCTAGTTTTTGGGAAACACTTGGATGATGTGCTTGTTCAATCATGTCTACCCTACATAAATACAAAAAAATGCGTCTTAGAAATGAAAAGATGAACAAGGTGCAGTACCTACACAAAGTTACAACACAAAGATTAAGAAGATATGTTATCATTCTAAAATACATATCATAAAATATTGTTTTTGTCAAACTATAAAATATGTTCTAAATGATCAATTTGTGTGATCTTTTGTCAACTAAATGAAGCCCCTAATTTCTATTAGCATCTTTATCTTAATCACAACTCCTTCACTCTCAATCTCTCAAATTTAAAGTTGGATTTGTGTGATTTTGTGACCTTTTGAAAAACATATACCATTCTAGAGATCCTACCAATATCTTGGATGGGATTCTAGTGGTACATTTGTTTATTTGGAAATCATATACAAAAATATGCGTGTCATATAATTGTCCATATGTTAAGATCTTATGAAAAATAATGTTTTCATTAAAGGACGATGAGTTTAGAATCCGCTTTAGGCCTTAAAAAGTTTGACGGCTACCCGTTGAAGTCTCTAAGAGAAATCAAAGTTGTTAGGAAACTTAATATACACACATTAGGGTGTAAATCAAAATGGCAAACAGGCGAGATAGGTGTCTTCAGGAAAATAAGCGACAATCGCAATAATTTGCAGAGAAAACCTATGGGATCAATTATAAAACAAACAAACTATTGAAATGAGATTCATAATAAGAAATTCAGGCCGGCATGCAAGATGTAATCATGAATCAAAGAACTGCTTGAAGAAAGCTTCAAATAATATACCTTGAGAATAATTTGATAAAAGGTAATGATGAGAGAATGTAAGAGAAAGAGTGATGCGAGTTACCCTTTTTAGAGAGAGAGGATGCCACTTGAGAATGTGAGGGAAAGGCCGAGAAAAATTCAAGGAGAAGGAGAATTGAAGAATTAAGGTGTTAATTAACAAATTAAGGCGCAAAAGAATATGGCTCACCGTTAAACTCGGCTTTTGACTCACTGTTATGAGTGGCTGTTTCATTTTCTGGTATATATGTAGTTTAGTTGTTCGGGTATTTTGGGTTCTCTTCTTTAATTACCCAATGCAATGCATGAATAAATACATTTTTTATAGGAAAAATACCATAATATTAAATTCACTAAATTTGTTTCAAATGCCCGTATAATATATTTTTGGTATAGTACTACGGCTATCTTTGGCAAAAACTAGTTGACGGATGTTGGTTAGAAGATGTTGACCGGTAGTTGTAGTCTTTTTAGATATATTTAGTTGTTTGACAGAGTATCTGAAGCGTTTAACAAAACTAGTTAGGTGCATGTGCGGTGTAATGAGGTGGTCGTTCAACATGTCATCAACTATATAATCAGTGTCGGTACATGATTTACCTAATGACAATGCACACATAAGCCAAATGTAGAAGTGTAATTCGTGCAAATGCAGTACGCGTGTAACTGGTGACGAAAATCAAGAAGCAAAGCTGAAATACACAGTAATTTCAAATATATAATTTTTTAAACTAACCTGTTTTGATCCGAACCCCGTTCTGACCCGAAACTGTTCTAATCTGAAACACTGACATGACCCCTATCGACTCAAAATCGTATAGACACGAACCAAACTAAAAACCCTATTTATATCAACTCGTTCTGATCCTAATTTGGTCTTAGACATGACCCGAGCTCACCTGACTCGACTTGTTGCCGATCCTAACGAGTAATCATGTAATATGTTAATTTTTTAAAGTTAAAGAAATATAGTAATACCATACTTATATTAAAGAGTATAAAATGCTTGTTTTTATGATATAACTTTTTTGAAAAAGATATTAACGTGTTAAAAAGTTATTGTCTCTTAAAAAGTCATGGGAGGTAATTGATTCTGAATAAAAAGTAAATGTGTAAATATTACATAAGAGCTTTCTCATTCAACCATCAAATTTTTTGAGAAAGGATTTTATAATTTAAAGAGTGGTTTAGGGTGTTGTGAGTGAAGATATAAAATGCAGTGATTTTTCTATATATTTGAAAAGTTCATGTAGTACCTTATAAATTTTTTAATATTTATTGAAAGTGGTTGTGAGTTAAAGAGAGAGAAACTATACTGATAAAGGTATAAAAATATTATTTAATTAAACGGAGAAAGAAATTTAGTTTTTTTTTAACAACAAGCATTCTTATTAATATTTAACACAAACCAAACAACATCTGGATAATGGGTAAGCGAGCAACAAGCTGCGCCGCTATCCCCTTTTGGATCGCAAAGTCTATTCTACTAAATATAAATCCTTGTTTCCTCGCGCTCTGCGAGTCACTATGGACCACCTTCTGCACTCGTTCCAAGAAGCGAACTGTCTCGGGAGCTAGAGATCCAAATGTGTTGAAGGCAAATGGAATGAACACGTGCTGATTCTCCAAACACGCTGCCTCATGCTTAGCAACCTTCCTAGATTCCGCCCTTAAAACCGCCTGCCTCGGAACGAAACCGCTGTCTCTCAGCCCCACCAATGGTGACACCAACGGAACGAAATTTAGTGTAATTTTGGATTTGAAGATATACGAATGCTCTAAATTAACAAAATCTTTTTTCTTCTAATCTAAAAGTTTCAAACTCCTTCAACAAAACAAAATTTCTTATTGAGTTGGAGTTTTTTCTTAAAAGCTTAAAAGCTTCTAAACACCCTAAACGCTCCATACCAAACATACCATACATGTCAATTACTAAAAACATCCATAATGCCGAACATATGCAGCAAGCCACAACATGAGATTCAAACCTTTTCTAAAATTGTCAACCATTTTTAGAATATCAAACATCCAGCAATCTTATTAAAATTATATATATATATAATATGTATGTATATATTGATGTGAGAGAGTGAGAGAGGGGGTCCACCACATTCTTGTCTGTTTCATAGCCTGCAACCCTAAACCCACCCACAAAGGATCTCCGCAACGCCCTCGTTTGACACATCCTCATTTGTCCCATGCCACATCAACAAACGATCATCCACAAGCTCCACGATCATGTTGATGCTCTAACTCACTCGTTATATATTTGAAGGCTAGGCATGTATATGTTTTTGAGAAAATTAGCATTTGCCTCCCTAGAATATATCATCACGAGATGGATTAACCAACTGAAAAAGAATTTGCGCATGTTGTACCGCTGTTTAATTTGCCTCCCTAGAATATTACCATCGAGTATTTTAAGCTTAATTATATATTTAACTTAAAAGTTAATTTATATTTAAAAAAAAATATTACCTTTGAAATAATAAAAAGCTTAAATTAAGTGATGTTGGCCGCACTTGTGCAGCAAAATGCCATTCTTCTCTATGAGCAAATGGTCACGCGTGTAGGGGTCCCAACACCGCCATCTTGGCGTGTGGGCGCCACCTCAGTGACGGGCGCCCCAAGGGCTACACTTTGGAAGTTTTTCACACAAACAAGAAAAGAAATCTTATGATTTCTAAACTTAAATAAGGGAAGGGTTATATCATAAAAGGTTTGCATCATATATATGCATACAAACTTACATCGTATGCTTAATAAACATGCAACCAAACTCTGGAACATGCATCATACACAAATGTATAAAGAGCAAATCTACAATGCTGGCTTTGAACCGTCACTTCGTAAGAAAATAATTTATTATAAAAAGTGTTTTTAAATCTTGTTTTTAATTATCATTAAAAGATGAAAGAATATAAAATCTGAATAATTTTTTTTGGCTGTATTACACAGAATGCTCAATTACAAGAAAGAAAAAGAGGAGTCTTATATTTCTAAACATGGAAAGAAGAATATATTACGTGCACAATATATGCATTAATATATGGCTTAAAATAAATCATCTCCATTACTCCCTCTCAAGTTGGAGTGTGTAGATTTCGAACCCCCAATTTGTCAAGTAAGGTACGAAGTGCTTGTAACCCAAGAGGTTTGGTAAATAGGTCTACGATCTGCAGTTTATTGATGATATGAAATGGCTTAATTTTTCTTGATTCAATTTGTTGAACAAAGTAACAATCCATTTCGACATGTTTAGTTCGTTCATGGAAAACAAGATTGTTGGCAATGTGTATGGCTGATCGATTGTCAAAGAGAGGAGTGGCATCGTGGTGTTCAACTTCAAGCTCCTTTAGAAGCCACCGAACCCAAATAATTTCACTAACAGTGAGAGTCATGGCTCGGTATTCAGCTTCTGCTGATGATCGAGAGACTACGGTTTGATTTTTAGATTTCCAAGAGATCGGTCCACCTCCAAAGAGTAATAGATAACCCGTCCTTGATCTTCTGGTATATGGGCAACCTAACCAGTCTGAGTCAGAGTAGGCAGCGAGAGTCATTCCACCTTCTTTAGGAAGCAAAATCCCTTGACCTAGTGTTGTTTTTAAATATCTAAGAACCCGAGTTGCCGCATCCATATGATACTGCCTAGGATCAGTGGCTCAAAATACTAACCAAATAAGCGATATCTGGCCTCGTTGTCTAAAGGTAAAGAAGACACCCAACTAACTGACAATACATATTGGCATCTACCTCCGGTTCCTTTTCTGTTTTGTCTAGTTTGAGGTTTTGTTCCATTGGAAACATACTTGGTCGACAATCTTGCATCCCACAGTCTTTTAGTATGTCCAAAGGGTACTTCCTTTGACTAAGGACCAAACCTTCTAATGTACGGGCCACCTCAATACCCAAACAATATTTTAGCCCCCCAAGATCTTTAATGCTGAACCACTTGTGAAGATAGGTTTTTGTTTCTTGTATCATTGAATTATTATTCCCAACAACGATGACATCATCAACGTATATGAGCGCAGCGACAAAAACATCACCTTTTTTTGTATAAAAAAGAGAATGATCGGCATGATATTCCTTGAAACCAAGAGATAATAAGGCTTCGGTAAATTTTTGATATCAACTTCGAGATGCCTGTTTCAGGCCATATAAGGATTTTCTCAGTCTGCATACCTTTTTGCTCCACTCTCAAAGCCTTGAGGAACTTTCATTTAGATCTCCTCGTCTAAATCCCCATGCAAAAAGGCGTTGTTAACATCTAATAGGTGAATAATCCAATTCTTTTTAACCGCCATAGCCAACAAGGTTCGGATAGTGACCAATTTGGTAACAGGGGCAAACGTGTCATGAAAGTCAACTCCTTCCATCTGAGTGAAACCCTTTGCCACAAGTCTTGCCTTGTACCTTTCGATTTCACCGTTCAGTTTATATTTTATCTTATAGACCTACTTGGAGTCTATTGCTCTTTTCCCCTTTGGTAGTTCTTCAAGAGTCCATGTTCCGTTTTCTTCAAATGCCTTTATTTCTCGTTTCATTGCCTCTCTCCATTTCTCATTATGTGCTGCCTGTTTAAAATGTACTAGCTCATCATTCGAGGTGACAGCGACTAAAAAGGCTTTGTGAGTATTGGAGAATTTTTCATAAGAAATAAAGTTAGCTAAGGGATATAAATTTGAGGGTTTTTGACTTGTAGTAGGCAGTGCATGGTCTATAGATGGTGGCGGCTTAACAATGTAATCATTGAGGCGTTGTGGTCTGGAACAAATTCTCTTTTTTTGACTGATTCTTCATTTTTAGTTTGTGGTTAATTGTTCAAAGGAGGTTCGTTGATGGGATTGTTTTCTTGTTGGCATGTGACCCACTAGCAGAATTTGGTTATTGGTCCAGAACCATGGTGGTCTGAGCTGGGCTAGTTTCATGTTCGGTTGGAGCTGTCTCTTCGTCTTGAACCATAGGTGTCTGAATTGGGCTAGATTCATTTTCATCTTCTGGTCCATTTAAGGAGATTTCTTCATATTGGGCTTGAAGCTCAATATTTGAGTCTAGTTCATTATTAGTACTAATGTAATAAACATTCACTGTTGAGTTTCTTTGATCATTTTGTAATACATCATCATACCTAGCATACTACCAACTAGGGAATTCAAATATATTTTTATCCTCCTCATCACTAGAAGTGTCAACGGTGGCATAGGGAAAAACATTTTCAACAAATCTTACATCTCTTGACACGATTATCTTGTTGCGTTTTGGGTCATATATTTTGTACCCTTTTGTTCCTGGTGGGTAACCCAAAAATATGTCGGGGCTCCGCCTTTCTTCAAATTTATCCCCTCCCGTTTCATTGTTATGGTAATAGGCAAGGCATCCGAAAACTTTCAGGCCTTTATAATTTGGTTTTGTGTCATAAATTATCTCGTATGGTGTTTTATCTCCTATGACATCGGATGGAAGAAGGTTTATAATATGCGCGGTGGTGGTTATGCATTCTCCCCATAACCTAATAGTCAATTTAGCTTCAAATCTGAGTGCCCGAGCGGTCTCAAGGAGATGCCGATGTTTTCGCTCAACCACGCCGTTTTGTTGCGGGGTAAGTGGACAAGTAGTTTCAAGAAAAATTCCATGTTCGGTGTAGAAATTGAGCATTCGGTTTGAGGTAAACTCACCTCCATTACAGATCGAATCCTTTTTAACATTTTTGTTAAATTGGTTCGCAATTATTTTGTAAAAATATATTAAACAATCACAAGCTTCCCATTTGTGTTTCAAAAGGAACACCATACCGACGACTAAAATCATCAACGATTGTTAAAAAATAGTTGGCACGTGTGAGAGTAGGGATCCTATACTTCCCCCAAATGTCGCAATGCAAAAGTTCAAAAGGTTCCTTAGTTTTTATAGCACTAATTGGAAAACGTAGCCTGGAAAATTTTGCTCTATTGCATGAATCACAAAACATACCGTTTTTCAAGCCATCACTCTTAACAAAATCTATAGAGGAGAGTTTTCCATGCGAAGCATGACCAAGTCGTTTATACTTCAAGTTACTCGTAGCTGCCATAGCTGTCCTTTTGCCTCCCATCATATCCATCCGATATAATCCTTCCCGACATTGACCTGTTCCAATTATCTTCCTCAAGTTTAGGTCTTGCATGACACAAAAACCCGGGAAAAAAGTTACAGCACATTGGAGGTCCATAGATAGTCTCAAGGTTGCAAAAGTCGCTAGGCGCTTCCAGGGCGTTTGACTAGGGAGTTACGAGTACTCGGTCTAGGCGGGGTGTTCCTAGGGAGTACTCGGACATGGTTTATAAAGAAATTCAATTTTTGAAGATTATATATATGTCAAATATGAAAAGTTTACTAAATATTCTACAAAATACAAATGAAAATACAAAAACGATCAATAACACGTACATAATAGTTCAAGAACATGTCTCAGTTGATGAAATATGTATCTCAATCATACTTAGATAAGAGGTTTGCTAGTTTAGAACTTCGAATTGGATGATAACAATGGTGGTTGCGAGTTTAAAACAGAAATTAGGTTACGTCTTAGCGTGAAAATGAAAAAAAGCACTGGTAGGCTCTTGGAGAAATTGAGTTTTTTTTAATAAAACTCAAAATTTTATTAAGACCAAGTTGGAACGCCTAGCCCGAGTACAACCGCCTAGGTCCGAGTTGGCCCGCCTAGGACCGAGTTGGACCGCCTAGGGCCGATTCCAAGTCTTTTGACCTTAGAGAAGAAAAGCGGTGCAGTGAAGTGCCGAGGAGCGCCTAGGCGCCGAGTACTCGGCCGCCTAGGCCGAGTTTTACAACACTGGATAGTCTACCAACCGATAAAAGGTCACACGAGAAATCTGGGACGTATAAGACATTTTTAATTGTTTTCCCACAAGGTAGGGTACAAGAACCTCTTCCCTTTACAGGTACAGAGTCACCTTTTGGTATCGTTACAGGTAGTTCATGTGAACCTTTAACATCATCAGTAAACAAATCAGCCCTGTGGGATATGTGTTCGGTACAACCCGAATCTATAAGCCACTCAGGACCTTTATCGAATCTACCTGACATGTTTGCTGTAGGAAGGACACCTTTCTTTTCTTCCTGTGCATCCTTCTTTTCTTCCTGCACTTGGGATCCCTTCTCTGCAAATAAGTGTAAGAACTGTTTGATATTCTTCGTTGTTCAGTCCCGCTACAAGACTTTATTCGCCTTCAACGCCGGCTGTTGTCGTCTTTCCTTCTGTGTTTTTACCGTCTCCGACCATGGTGCCAGACCAGTGAGTTGGCTATTTAGGGTTTTTGGTTTGTTCGGTTCGAGCGATGATCCCGCTTTGATACCATATAAAAACTGAATAATTTCTTTTTGGTTGTATTACACAGAATGCTCAATTACAAGAAAGATAAATAGGAGTTTTATATTTCTAAACATGGAAAGAAAAATATATTACGTGCACAATATATGCAGTAATATATGGCTTAAAATAAATCATCTCCATTAAAGAAAACATGCATGTCCATCAACATTCAATATAACCCATGAGCCTAAACACCAAATCCCTCATTTGAATCAATTCCTTTCCTTTTGAAGTCTTTCAGAATCCGGTACAAATTGAATATGCTACTTTTCTTGTGACTCTTCGCCGTAAAATTACATGGGGCGGTACTATTCTTTCACACTCATAATCATCTTCAAATAAATCAGACTCTACATATCCGGCACAAGAATTATATTTTGGAATACTGATAGGAGTCGAATGCTTTTTCGTTTCTTCTTACTTTTGGTCTTTAAGTTGTAATGTCGCCATTTGGTGTGGTTTTCTTGTGTGTTTTGCGCTTCAAACTGCACAAAAGTAACTTCTGATTCGTCAAATTCTTCGCCCATCATGGTGTTTCTGAAGAAGAAATGATGGCAAAGGAATGGAATTTGTAGACTTTTGAAAATTGAGGAATGTGATTGATGTGTGAAAGCAACGAAATTGAATCGTAGAAGGCACAACATCATATAGACATTATGTGTGAAATCATGTGCAAGATTACTGTTGTGTTTTCTTATACTCATAAAAGTCTATTGCTTTTAATAATAAACAACTTTTATGCCAAACACTTTCTCAAAGCATTCATGCATGGAATTGATTGTATCACTTAATTATAGATTGTTTTCCTTCACTACTACAAACACATAATAATCCGATTTTGCGAAAAAGAAGTAAAAACTACTAATATATCGTATGTGCACCAAAAAAAGGACTAGGACCCCGGTTTGGAAAAATGAGTTACCTACCTACATAATCTTTTCATGTGAAAGAGCGATTCACGGGATCAAGGAAATCATGAATATCATTTCCTTTAACAAATAATGGTTTTAATTGGGTTATTATTAATAAAGGGTTTTAAAAGACTTCCTATAAGAGTCAACTTGCTGAATAAGGGTATAGACATTCCGAGTTGTTTATGTCTTGTCTGTAATGATCGTGAGGAGTCTATTGACCTTGTTTTCGGTATGTGCTCGGTGGCTAATCGGATTTGGGGTCTTATTGCTTCTTGGCTTGGCCTTCCGCTGTCTTCCTTTTAGTCCCAGTTGAGCTGATGTCTTGGTGGGACACGTTGAGAGTTCAAACTCATAAGAAAGATTTGATCGGGATGATTATTTTTGTCACTTGGTGGATCATTTGGAGATTCAGAAAGGACTTGGTATTTGAAAAGACTCGTCTTAACAAAGAAACACTATTTGATGAAATTTTACATTTCTCGTTCTTGTGGTATAGTAGTAAAAATTGTAAAGGTAATATTTCTAGAATCGAGTGGCTTAAGAACCCTTTTTGTATTTCTAATGTTATGTGTTTTTGTTCTAGCTACTTGCTAGGATTGTTTTTTCTAAAAATAGCAACTTTCCAAAAAAAAGTAGTCGATTACACTAATACCAAATTTGTTTTCTATTTTATCTTATAGATGCCTTCCTCTAATTCCAAAATTTCTACGAAATCCATTCTTGATGTTGAACTCAATGACACAAACTTTAGAGATTGGTATATGAACCATAAACAAGGAAAAATTCCACATTCTTAAAGTTTTCAATGCCAAAAAGACCGCCCGATCAGTGCTAATGAAAAGTTCCACAGTTAGTAGCATGATGCCAGCCCGGGGCTTTCCTCTTTGATTTAGGGGCTTCATCTCTAAGGCCATAGGGTATACTCTAACCCCTACATGAGTTAACATGACATGACATTTTAAAGATGGATTAAACCACTCCCTACTTGTGTTAAGTGTATTAAAATGACCCATGAATTATGCTTCTAACAGGTTAAAAGGACAATATGTATTAAATATGTATTAATTACTAATTGATTTGTTATTATTTATTTTGGTAATTAAACTAAATGCTTGATTTTAAATTAAATATTAATAGGAGAGAGATGGAGTTAAATGAGTTAAACCATTTCCTTTGGATGACATGGAGTGAAAGAGAAAAAATGAGTGATATGGAGCTTATATGGAATTAAAATGGATTAAAGTATACCTCATGGCCTAAGAATCTTTATGGTTCCATGGTGCTTGAAATCATAAAAATCTTTATCTAGCATGCACCTCATACTCCTTAACATGTATCAATGTTTATAATATTTCGATCTCATTTATTTTATTGTTCACGTAAATCCCAATTACATGAAATAGCTTGATTATACTAAAATCACAAACAGAGAATAAGGCTAATCTCTGTTGTTTAAATTGGTGTAATTTTAATTTGGTTTGTTAATTTTCCTCTATTATGATGGTGTGTAAACTTACATATACCTTAAGCTAGATCTTTAAATAAAATAATATCTATGTCGTTAAAAACGAGTACATAATTGGCATACACACTAAAAACTTCATTTAAAAACAAAATATTAGGATTATGTCTTACCCGTAAAAAAAAGAATAAAAAAAACAAAATAACAGATTTCATGTTGGGTAAGGAGTTTTCTCATATTTAATCGATTTTTTCTAAAGGATGAAGAAGATGCGGTGCGTCAATGGTCCGTTGAAAAAAAAAACATTGTTCATATATCTACACACAAACAAAAGGGTTAGTGGTCCCCTAAAAAAACAAGACATTTAAACATTTGAATGGAAAGAGGACTTGAGTTAAGTCTTGTAACGAAAAAGGAATAAAATAAATAAAAAGTATATATATCTAAGCAAAGAAAGTTGTTTATCAAAATTAAATATGGCTTGCTGTGTTATAATCGTTGTTGGTTATCCATGAAGTCAAACACATTAATGTCCATTAAATGGTTGCATAGTTGAACAAGTCAATCGTAACATGTAGAAGGATAATGCAGAGCGAAATGGGCTGGATTTAGCCATAATTACAAGTCGGTGATGATGATTCGAGGTTTAACTATAGACAAAGATGGATACGAAGATTATTTGTTTGATGTTATTAATTAGCTCACAAAAATATTATATAAACTGTTTTTTTTCTAGTAAATCAGATTAAATTGAAGATAATTTATTAATGTTTTATAATAGTGCTAGTTCAACCAATTTTAATTCGTGATGCTTGTCCGATATTACTGGGAGAGCCGAAAGATTAACTGAAAAAAAGGAATAAGTAAAGGTTTTTAGATATCCGTTGGTGATCTATCAGAAATCATCGACCAGTTTCCATCAAATTTTCTAGAGTCTCCTCAGATTTTCAAGTTCACTATCCTCGATTTCTCTATAATGGATGTGTTTGTCGGTGTCACCTGATGATTTTGTACATATGTGGTCATGGATTCTTCGCATGCGATGCTGGCATTGCCATTTAGGCACTTCAATGTATGATCTCCAAATATTTGGGCCCATAAGGTACCTTAAAAGGTTGATTAATGTTGTAGTGGGTGATTTTAGAATATTTTCGATCTACAAGTGCCTTAAAATGGTTTCCACTTATATACTCGAATGATGTATATGAAAACTAATGGTGCATATCAATGTAATTATTAAGATGATACATGTACATTTTATGTCATGAAAGATGATATGTAGGCATTATAATTGTAAAACTTATGCTATAATGACTCGTTTTCTTAAGGACCAATTTAAAATTGTTATGTATTAGCTTATAAATAAAGAGAATATAGTGAACTTATTAAATTAAATGTGAATTCGAATGATAAAAATTTGGAATTATTCGCCTTCAATTCTGCCACCACTTTACTACTAGAATGTGCCCTTGAGGGATACATATGTCCTTTAATATAATCTTAGAGGCGCAAATACTTCCTTTCTATATACTCATTTGCATGTAGAAGTGACGTACACACATTAATAATATTTGAAAAAATTCCAGAAATATTCATTTTAACCTCATCATTTCTTAGAATGTCCACATAATTTAAGAATCTCTAAAATATTCACTAGTGTTTGGATGGCCCTCACTATCTTGAACAATAAACGGCCAATCCTCACCATTTTTTTTAAAAATAGCATTGTCATAACCATCTTGAACAATAAATGGTCGGTTCTCAAACAATAAACGATTGTCCTTAAGTACAGTTTCGTGTAAATCCCGTCAGACCTCTCTATTTCTTTACCTTCTTCGCAAACTTCCAGAAAATGAGAGGTCCTACTGGAAAATCATCCTTGGTCAAATGAGGGGTCTCAAAATATTTAAATATAAGAATTAGTTTTTCTTCTTCTTCTTCTTCTTCTTCTTCTTCTTCTTCTTCTTCTTCTTTTTTTTTTTTTTTTTTAATAAATTGCAGATGGGTAGTGGAGAATACATTGTTAGTTTTTACGTTCTGTTTAGGGTTTGCTGGAAATTACTATGTCTCGTCTGATTCTCCCCTACTCATGTCGGCCGGAGTACATAACCGCAACCACTAACCACCACCATTGTTAAATTTGTAGCCTCTTATACATGTACCATCAACACTGTGCTAGCTCCCGACACTTTTTTAAAAACATTTTTTTTAAATGGTCAGACCGAATGAATAGCTGACCAGGGGCGGATCCATATAAGAAATGGGTGGTTCCTCGGAACCACCTAAGTTTCAAAATAATAGTGTATTTTTATATAGAAAAAATTAGAGAAACCACCTTATAAATTAGGAACCACTCTATTTACATTACAAGTGCTGGTGTAGCCGCTGAGCAGTTGGTTTTATTAACTTAAGGTCACGTGTTTGATTCCAGTTCCAGACCCTTTTTTGGATGTTTTTTTTTCTAGTTCAGCCTTATGCTCTTATATCAATTTAGGGTATTATAGAACACACATTACATAATTACAATGCCTCTCTGACTCTCTCCGCTCTTCAAACACATACACGCGGCTACCATACCACCGTCGTTTTCCAACCTCTGTCGCCGCCTGCTGCTTTTCCGAGCGATCACCCACCTCCTACTTTCTAATGTTCCTCGAAGTTCGAAACCTCCCACTTTGAAGGTAAATTCACATTCATTTGTTAAATATTAATTGTTTTTGATGTTGTTGATTGTTAAATTTTAGTTTTAATTTGTTAGTTTTTTAATTCGTAAAGACTATTGTATTTATATTATGTGTTTTTTAAAATCTAATGACGTTGTCTCTTTTATTATTTTATCGTATTTTTATGATGTAATGAATTTTGCCCGAACTATCGAACCGACCCAAACCTCAAACCGACCTGGAATTTCTTATACCCGAGTCTATGAAACTGAAGCATCTAAACGTAGTATACCACCTGAAAAAAATTTCTGGATTCGTCACTGTAGCTGACGAATGACTTGATTTATTGGTTTACATAAACATTATTACAAAGTGGAAGGTCCAAATAGAGAGTTTAGAAAATTTCATATTTTGACCATTTCAATAAAGAAAACTTGATTAATCTACATTTCAGATCTTCTCTAGATAATATCATATTGAGTAAAGCTCACGAGACACTGGGACTGTCAGGAAGAGACACTAGTACTCCCAGAAAAAAATATGCTTACTGTTGAAACATACACAATTCCGCGTGAATTTAATGCATACTGCCAACTTCCCAACCATAAAACTTCAAATGGGCAAATAGTCATCTGCCACTTGATCTCTCCATCATAAACACACCATAACACACACAACACATGTAATTTTGTGTGTATATATACACCAACCAAGACATGAGATATCAATATCATCCCAAACTTTAGCTATTGATAACCCCTCTTGCTTGCATTCACTTTTGCAACATTTGTAGAAATGACAAGTGTGCAAAAAAGATGGCCAGGTGTGCATGTAATATCAATAATCATTACACTAACAATGGTTTCTTTTGAGGTTAATGCTGACCCTCAAGTTCCATGTTACTTTATTTTTGGCGATTCTTTGGTCGATAATGGGAACAATAATGGTATCGCATCACTGGCAAAAGCTAATTACCTGCCATACGGTATTGATTTCCCGAATGGCCCGACAAGAAGGTTTAGCAATGGCAAAACAGTTGTTGATACTGTTGGTAAGTTTTGTAAAGAAATGGTTGTAGTGAAGTAATGTTTATTACTTGAAGGTGTGAGAAATACATAAACAACTACATCTATTTATACACAAATAAACCCTAGCTATCAACCCATAAAAGGCCCATGGGCTTAGCCAACTATATGGGCTAAAACCCTAACTAAAAATACAACTAACACTCCTCCTCAAGTTGGAGCATAGATGTTAATCATGCCCAACTTGTTACAAATAAAGTCTATCTGAGCTTTCCGGAGCGGTTTAGTTAGAATGTCTGCTAGCTGAAAATTTGTCTTCACATGAACTGGTTGAATGGAAGGAGGATCAGTTTGTATGCCTACTACTCGATCTCTGATAAGGTGGAAGTCGACCTCAATATGTTTTGTCCTCTCATGAAATACTTGATTCTTGGCTATGTGAATGGCTGACTGACTATCACAGTATAACCTCATCAAGTCATTAGAAACAACCCCGAGCTCTCTAAGAAGACGACGAACCCATGTCATCTCTGATGTTACATCTGCCATGGCTCTATACTCCGATTCGGCACTCGACCGGGAAACCGTGTGTTGCTTCTTACTCTTCCATGATACAAGATTTCCTCCAACAAACACACAATATCCGGTGGTAGATCGTCGAGACATCGGACAACCTGCCCAATCTACATCTGAGAACCCTGATATCCGACCATCTCCTTCTTTCGTGAAGGCACCTACACGACAATGACCCTGATCGGAGTATAATATACCCAAGCCAGGTGAGGTCTTAAGATATCTTAAGACACGAAGGGCAGCATCCCAGTGACCGATGTATGGTGTAGCCATAAATTGGCTCAGAACACTGACAGTAAAGGAGATATCCGGTCGTGTGATGGTTAAATAATTAAGTTTACCAACCAGCCGTCTGTATCGCTCAGGATCTTTCATTGGATCTCCTTCCTTTGGGAGGAGTTTCTTTGTAGGAAGCATTGGGGTATCAACAGGTTTACAACCCAGTAAGCCACATTCAGTTAACATATCAAGAACATACTTTCGTTGGGAGAGAAGTATTCCTTGTGGAGAGCGGGATACTTCTATGCCAAGGAAATACCTCAATCGACCTAAGTCGCTGACCTGAAACTGAGACTGAAGAAACTGCTTGTGTTCGGTAATCCCGACCTCGTCATCACCTGTGATTATAATGTCATCCACATAAACAACTACGATAATCATCTTTCCTTTCTGGTGTCTAAAGAAGACAGAGTGATCGTAGGCACTCCGAGTCATCCCAAACTATCCCATAACACTAGAGAATCGACCAAACCATGCCCTGGGAGACTGTTTAAGACCATATAGAGAACAACGTAGTCTACAAACTTTCGAGGCCTCCTCCTCAACAACAAACCCTGGGGGCTGCTCCATATATACCTCCTCATCAAGAATACCATTAAGAAAGGCGTTCTTGACATCAAGCTGGTGGAGCGGCCAATGATTAATGGCAGCAAGAGCGATACAAATACGAACAGATGGCATTTTAGCAACCGGAGAGAAAGTCTCATCGTAATCAATGCCATATGCCTCAGAATACCCTTTTGCAACCAACCGAACCTTTAAGCGGTGTAAGGAGCCATCCGGGTGTAGTTTAACCGTAAACACCCAACGACAACCAACAATACGCTTCCCTTTAGGAAGTGTTTCAAGATCCCATGTATGATTGGACTTTAGAGCCCCAATTTCATCTTCCATAGCCTGTCTCCATCCTGGGTGAGCGAGAGCGCTCGTCACATTTTTGGGAATCGGGTAGGAATCAAGGGTAGTGGTGTACGCATGAGATTCAGGAGATAGGTGGGTGTAGGCAACATAGTCCTGAATTGGGTAACGAGTACATGTCCGGGGTTCATTGCGAAAGGAAATAGGTATATCGGGAAGTGGGGCACAAGGAGGATCATAAACGGGTGTATCAGAGGTTGTTGGATCGGGTAAGGATGTAAGTGAGAGGTGTGGATTGCTCAGATGTAGGCGGAGTATCAGAGGGTATTTCGGGGTCGTGGCCAGGGTGTGAATCAAGAGTCGCTGATGTTTGACCCCTACCTCGCCTAGCATATGTGAAAAGCAGTGGCGGAGATTCTGTCGGTGGGTCAGAATCAGTAGAGATTGGATCGGTAGAAGGAATTGACACAGGAATGGTGGGGATGAAGGGAGATGTGGGTATATCGAGGTCAGGAAATGGGTCAGAAACAGGAGTGGAACACTCAGGAAAGTAAGGACATGGCTCATTAAAAGTGACATCGACACTAGTAAAGTATCGGTGAAGAGATGGGCTATAGCACCGATACCCTTTTTGAACCTGTGAGTAACCAACAAAGATACAACGAAGGGCTCGGGGATCAAGTTTGATTGTTTTCGGACAATGGTCATGAACATAGGCAACACAACCAAAGACTTTAGGTGCGAGAGGAAAAGGAGTACCGGTGGGACATAGTACAGAAAACAGTATTTTACCATGAAGAACGGGTGTGGGCATACGGTTAATCAGATATGCAGCTGTGAGAACGGCATCTCCCCAAAAACGATGAGGGACACGTGATTGGATCATAAGTGTGCGAGCAACATCCAATAGGTGACGATTTTTGCGTTCGGACACACCATTTTGTTGAGATGCATATGCACATGATGATTCATGAATAATGCCGTTGTTTTTTAAGTATGAAGAAAAGTCGGTGGAAAAATATTCCTTAGCATTATCGGATCGGAAAGTTTTAATGGTGGTGTTAAATTGGTTTTGAACATAAGCATTAAATTCTTGAAATATGGAAAAAATTTCACTACGAGATTTCATCAAATAAATCCAAGTAGTGCGAGAATACTCATCAATAAAGCTAACAAAATATTCAAAACCCAAAGTAGATTTGGTAGGGCAAGGCCCCCATACATCAGAATGCAAAAGTTCAAAACAAAAACTGACTCGATTAGACACTCTAGGGGGATAGGGACGCCTGGTATGTTTACCAAGTTGACACGACTCACAATGAACATTAAAAGACGAAAGTGGTAAATCTGGACGCATTTGCCTCATAACCGTTGTAGAGGGATGACCTAACCGACAGTGGTCCTCCTTGACTGAAGCAGTTGCTGTAGAACATGTAGGACCTGACGAGAAGATTAAGCGGTAAGGCCTCCAGATTCAAAACCTGTGCCAATCAGACGGTTCGTCCCTAGTTCCTGAAAGATACAGTGAGTAAGATAAAACTTAGCAGGGCAATTGTGTTGTTTAGTAAGTTGGCTTACCGAACAAAGGTTATCGGGAAATTTAGGAACATATAGAATAGACGAGAGGTTTAAGTTGGATGAGGTGTTAATGGATCCAACCCCCAATACAGGATAGGAAGACCCATCAGCCAGTCGAACAGGTTGGTGGGAGACTTTATTAAGGTTGGACAGAATACCCGAGTTCCCAGTCATGCGATGAGTGCCACCCGAATCAATAATCGAAGATGAAGAAGGACTAGGAAGCGTACCTGAATCGGCCGTATTGGCACATGGAGCAGGAACAGGAGCAGGAGTCTGAGAGGCTAGAAGTTGCTGGAGACGATAATAGTCTTCTTCGCTAACTGTGTAGGTGGGAGTGGCGGTTGGACCTGAAGTCTCACCAGCGGCAGCCAAACGAGATTTGGGATGAGGAGGTGGCTGACTTCCAGGAGGGCGGTTCGGGTAGTCCCATTTCGTATGACCTGGTTCCTTGCAATAGTGACAAACAAGACCACCGCCCCGTCCAATACCCTTTTTGTGGGTCATATGAGAACCTCGACCAGTAGATGTATACATAGCCGATGTATCAGTAGGAGGTAGAGTTGCACTAGGACCATACATTTCTCGTAACAGGTGAAAGGTTGATGCAACTGAAGATGTAGCAGCGAAGTTGCTCAACAGTAGGGGTCGGGCGCTTAAATACTTAGGTGATATCTCGGCAATGAAGGTCATGACATCCATCTTGACGTTTCGCTCCTCCTGAATCTTCAAATCAGTAGTGGGTAGAAACATAGTGCGAAGCTCATCTCGGAGTTTGCAAAATCGTGTGAAATAGTCGGTAAATGTAAAATCACCTTGCTCGGCCCGACCATAGGCTTGAACCACAGAATAAGCATGAGAGATAGACTCCTTAGCCGAAAAGGATGAAGAGAGGTGATCCCACATTTCCTTTACGGTGGAAAAGTTTTGAGCAATAGTAAGGATTTGTGTATCTATAGCATTCCATAGGGCCATTAAGATTCCACTATCATCAATTTTCCATTCTTTGGTAATCGGGTCCGTGGGTGGTTTAGTGAGATGATCGTCTTTGTCCATACTTTCAAGACCCTTTTGGACAAAGAGACTTCACGAACCCCAATTTTTTGAGTCAAGTTTGATCGGAATGCGAAGAACAGCTGATTAATTAATAATACCTGGAGCAATCTGATTTTCTGAAGCCTTTTTATCAGCCATTGGATTTGAAAGTTTCTTATCCGAACGAATACACACGCGAACTGAGACTGAAAACTTAAAAGATCCCGAATTGAAAAACTAACAACACAGGGTGGCGCGGAAGCAAAAAATAAGTAACCTGGAAAAAATACGGCGGCCGGAAGATGGTGCACCCGTCGTCACGCGGCGGCGCGTGGGTGGCAGTGGCGGTCTTCAGGTGGCGCGTGGGGGCGCGTGCGGCGGCGGATCGGCGTCGGATTTTCAGGGTTTGCTAATCGGAGGGTGGTGGTGACAGTGGGAGAGGCGGTGACGACAGAATATATCTCGAAAAAGGATTACGAGATCTGGACAGGAGGTAGACGGGTTCGGTTTCAGATCTAGGGCCGGCTGGTTCGGTTCAGATTAAGTGGCGGCTAGGGTTTGGATCGAGAGCCGTAGCTTTGATACCATGTAAAGAAATGGTTGTAGTGAAGTAATGTTTATTACTTGAAGGTGTGAGAAATACATAAACAACTACATCTATTTATACACAAATAAACCCTAGCTATCAACCCATAAAAGACCCATGGGCTTTAGCCAACTATATGGGCTAACTAAATACAACTAACACGTTTCATCACTTTACTTTGTTACTTATATAGTCATACACATACATTTTTAATATGATCATGTATAAATCTTACAAAGCTACATATTTCTTCATCTGTAGCTGAGCTTCTGGGATTCGACGCTTATATTCCACCGTATGCAAATGCTGGGGGCCGCGCGATACTTAATGGCGTAAATTACGCCTCAGCAGCAGCAGGAATCAGAGATGAAACAGGACAACAATTGGTACATTTTATCTAAAGTTCTAAAATTATATTGCTGGAACATTTATAAACTTTTCTTAACACAACTAAATGCGCTAATAATTCATTCATCGATTTATAGGGTGCAAGAATTAGCTTTGGTGGGCAAGTGAATAACTATAAAAATACTGTGTCACAAGTGGTGAATATACTGAGAGACCAAGATTCGGCAGCGAATTATCTTAGACAATGTATATACTCAGTCGGATTGGGAAGCAACGATTACCTTAATAACTATTTCATGCCTAATTACTACCGAACTAGCAGTCAGTATACACCGGAGCAGTATGCTTCAGTTCTCATTCAACAATATTCTGAGCTAATACGAGTAAGTAATAGAATTATTATTTCAACTGGTGTAACTGGATTACAAGATAATAAGATAATGATAAAAGTTCAATAACTATCCTAATATTCAAATGGATGATACAATAGTAACATATAAACACTGTTAAAATAAATCAAATAACTATAATAACATTTTGTTTTCAAGAATAACAAGATATATCAATTTTGGTGCTATCAGGAATTGTATAACTATGGAGCAAGGAAACTTGTGTTGAATGGCATTGGACAGATAGGGTGTAGTCCAAACGCGTTGGCCTAAAACAGCGCCGACGGATCTACATGTGATGAGAAAATAAACTCTGCCAACAAACTGTTCAGCAACGAGCTAATATCTCTTGTCAATAACTTCAACAGAGATCTGCCCGACGCAAAATTCATCTACATCAACAATTACGACATTTTCCAAGACTTGATCAATAACGCTCAATCCTGCGGTAAATATTTAGATCAAATAGTTTGTGATTCGAAGGAACAATTTTTCAAGATATTAACATTGTTCTGATCAATGAAACGTGCAGGTTTCACAGTGACAAATGCCGGATGTTGTGGAGTGGGAAAGAACAATGGGCAAATCACTTGTCTTCCTGCTCAAACACCTTGCCAAAACAGAGATGAACACCTATTTTGGGACGCTTTTCACCCTACTGAAGCCGCTAATGTAATCGTTGGTAGGAGATCTTACAATGCGCATTCATCATCTGATGCTTATCCGATGGATATCCGTCAACTGGCTCAGCTTTAAACTTACTGCGTTTCGCCATACCTACGGGTCAGAATACATGTATTTTTGAGAAGGCAAAATATTGGTTTGAGATCCCATATACCGATTACTTCACTATGTATTACATTTGCTATTGTGTTTGATAATTTGTGTCTACTGTAATTGTTTTGATAAATGTATTTATGATATTGTTAATGAAATGAAAACAACAAGTTTAAGCTTAAGTACACATTTGTTAAGCATGTAACTTAGTTTGTCAAAAACTTCCGATTGGGATTTAAAGTACATATCTTACTTTTATAGTTTCATATATATAATTTTATTAGTGAAATAAATTAAAAAATATAAAAGCTAAAAGTAAATGAATTAGTAAATTATTCTATTAACCAAGGACAAAGGAAAAGAAAAAAAAATAGAAAACATTTACATGTATGTTCGGTAAACTGCAAGACGTGTTTCGGGTAGCACCTGATACCATATATACTCGTCGATCTCCTACCCACGGAATTTTTAAAAACTGATACCATGCCCAGTACTCCCATACCTGAATACCCATCCCATTATTTTGTTATCGGGTCTATTTGTCAGGTACGGGTTCATTTATCATCTCTATTTTAGGCTTCATACACATCACACGCGCGTGGTTTTCTGAGCACTATTTGGCTCTTGAGGGTCCCACAATGTGTTAAATAGGTTATATTTATCTATAACACACTTAGTCATAACAAATTTCGGGCCTTCCTGTCTATGTTGGTAGAGAAACTGAAGCTGACATTATGTTTTTTATGAAAACCAAAAACCAAATCACAAAAGGTATCTTCAAACACCTTGGTTTAACAAATAAGCTACATATTATCAACTAATTGCACTTTTGATAAGATACGGAAGTCAGAAAGCAAAAAACAAAAGCCGTAGGTGAAGACTCTAGAATTTAATAGGCCCGATGAAGAAACATTTTTTTCACGCATATATGGGCATCACTTCATAGCCGGAACAACAAATGTACCTCTTTTGTAATTAGCACTACACATTATGTTCTTCATATCTTGTAACAATGAAATATGGTTGCCACAACACTTTCCATTTTGTAAGTAACTAGTTTTTTACCCGGCGCAACATGTTAGTAATACTCGAATGGTGGTAAAACCTAAGTATTGTCAGCCCCAAGCATTGAGCCAGTAAGTCGTCGTGAATTGGGTCGATAAAGGTGACATGTGTTATTGTACTCGAATTAAAACCAAATGTAAAACAAAAAAAGTATAAACGTTGATGTGGACCGATAGGGTGGTGTCAATCGGTAAAACTCGAGCGCCAGTAAAATCCGATCGTTGTCGATCCGTTCACTCGGTTTTCGTTACATTCGTTACGATGACTGAACTAAAGAAATAAAAACAAACTTTTCGGACCAGTTCGGTGTCGCCAAGTAGCCTAATAAGGCACTTGCAACACCAAACTTTTAATTTGTTATATATAATAATAATACACTAGATAACATCCAGCCATTAATTATAATAATAGGTTACAGAAGAGTGGGATTCAATTCTGGCCGTCCGATAAGATTCAAGATTGAATATTGGCCGTTCGATAAGGATGTATTAAAAAGCGATTGCTTTTCATTACATGTAACTACCTCACTACACCTATTAACTACCCCAACAACCCCACTACACCTATTTACATGGGCAACCACTTACATGGGCAACCACCCACTACTAGACAAATATTTATATAAAATTTGAAGCTTTCGCATACATCAACCATTGAGCAAAAGATGGATGAAAACCAAACTGATAAACACGTCCAAGTAAGGTGCAATACATACGTAAGTTGTTTTGTCTTACCTTCATCATTTAATCATATTATTTGAAGGATGATTATGTTGTATTTTTAGTTGCAATGATAATGTACACTTTATATATTTTCTTTTGTTATGCTGTGAGAGTCTTGACCCTACAGTCCGTACAAATCACTACTTTCTCGTGAGTTCAACGACGAGGTAGTTTGCATGAAGTTCTTCTATTCGACTTTTAATGTATTTATGTCTTATTGAGTTTATGAACTTCCAACAAACAAGTTATTTATGTTGTGTAGATCTGTCGTATAGAGAAGAAAAGAAAAAGAACCGGAGCCTTTCTAGAATGAAAATGAAATGACCTTGTCAAAATCTTACGGTTAACATATTAATGTTATTGAATTATGTAGTCACATTCTCGTGTTGATATTCCCGTCCACCGGACGGAGAAAATACTAGTTGTAAATGGCTCAAGTATGTGGTTAAGTATGTAGCAACAAATAATGAACATGTTTTGCAATTATCAAAAGCTGTTGGCATTAACGTCCACAATATGTAGCAGTTAACCGTATCTCTTAAGGCGATACACCCGAACTAGATTTGTTGCGGGGGCACTTAATATTAGTTAATTATATTTTTGTTGGGTTATTATACGTTTTCTTTATATTATAGAACGTGCTATTATACTATTACTTATTATTTTTGTTTTGTAAACTTCAATAATTAACATCTATCATGCCTGGTATTATGTCGATAAAGAAGCTAAGTGATCCCTTGATGAAGAATCAGTCGTTATGTCTGGTATTCTGTCGATAAAGAAGCTAAGTGATCCCTTGATGAAGAATCAGTCGTTGATCCTGTCATGGTAATTCGTATGATAGCGTCATGCCCATCGACGATGCTATAGGTGTTGGAGAAACTAATTGGATTTATAATGTGTTCCTGAAATTTGAACACGGAATTGAAATCGCTGAAGTAAATTATTATGGCTTGGTCGGTGGAAAAAACAAGAAATATTGATCAAGGAAATAGAGTTTCATAACTTGTGGCTCCAAATTAAACCAAACAGAATGTGATGATTTTTAAGGTGGAACTCGAACGGAATGAACAAATTGTTTTTTTTAAACTTCAACTTATTATAAACTTCAAAATTCAAAAGCTATTTATAAACCTAAGAAACACAATTTGACTAGAAGTGGGAAACTAATAAAAGATAAACATAAACTTTAAATAAATAAAACTTAAAATTATAATTGATTTGATCTCCTCCTTATCTTTCTCTTGAGATCGACCTATCCACCCCTCGGTCTTATCTTTAACGAATCAGGATTATAATTATCATTCACCCCCTTAATCTTGATTCGTTCCTTTCAGATCTTCAATCCTGAGCAATTTCCTTATCTCTTTAAACTTTAACTTCGGTAACGCTTTTGTTAAAATATCCGCCTTTTGTTTTCCCCCACTACATTCTCAACTCGGATTTCACCACGCTCAATACATTCATGAATAAATGAAATCTAATGTTGATATGCTTACACCTTCCATGAAACACAAGATTCTTCATCAAATCTATGGCAGATCTATTATCCACATGTAACGTCACCACATTTTCTTCATGCCCTGTCAAGTCGCTAGATTGACAAGCTACGGTTGCTGCTGCCATGTACTCAGATTCAGATGATCACAAGGCTACGGTTTGTTGTTTTTGTGAGAGCCATGAGATCAATGCACCACCACAATAAAACACCCTTCCAGTGGTACCTCGTCCATCTGACTGATCCATACCGTAACTACTATCACAAAAACCAACCAACTCTCTACTACCACATCCATACGTTAAACCATATCCACTCGTGCCTTGTACGCATCTTAATATATACTTCAGAATTTGCATATGGGATTGTTTCGATTCTTGCATGAACCTACTAGTAACTACAACAGAGTAACTCAAATCAGGCCTCATGTGTGTTCAATACCTTAAGCTATCGATTATTCTCTGATATTCGATTGCATCAACAGGTTCTCATTCTTCATCGTTCGTCACTTGCAACCGATGTTCCATAGGAAATTGAGTCGGGTTGCACTCGCTTAAACCCGCACTCATTAAAATTTTATTAGCATAAGCTTCTTGTTTCAACTTTATCTCATGATTCTTTTGTGTTACTTCAATGCCCAAATAGTAAGAAAGCATTCTGATATCTTGCATCTCGAACTCATTCTTCATTTGACTTTTGAATTTCTCAATCTCGGCTTTTCTCGAGCCAGTCATGATAAGATCATCGACATATGCACAAACAATGAGAATGTCGGTTCTTGTATTCTGCTTGTACACCGCCGGTTCTCTCAGACATCGAATAAAATCCAAACCTTTCAACGTCTTGTCGATTTTTTCGTTCCAAGATCGTGGGGCTTGGCGAAGACCGTATAAAGCCTTGCGTAACTTAAACCAAAACGTGTTTCCCGGGAACTTCAAAACCTAGCTTGTTTCACGTGCACTTCTTCCTTCAACTCGCCATTTAAGAACGCCGATTTAACGTCAAAATGGTAAACTAACCAACCATAATCTCCTGCCATTGCTAAAATCAAACGTACGGTTTCCATTATCGTTACCGGGGAAAAAACCTCATCAAAGTCTACCCCGTGCTCTTGCAAGTACCCCTCTGCGGCGAATCTTGCTTTGTACTTTGTTATTGACCCATCTGCATCACGGTTGGTTTTAAATACCCATTTCAAACCGATCGCCTTGTGACCCACTGGTAGGATACATAAGTCCCACATATTGTTTTGTTCGATTGAGACTAATTTTGATCTCATTGCTTCTTGCCATTTTTTAGAATTATTTGCCTCTTCAAAGGTAAACAGTTATTTATCTAAGAGTGGACATTCTCCTTCACTAAACGTTACACAGTCTTCAAATCTTTTCGGAGGGACCGATTGACGACCAGTTCTTCGCAGCTCAGGTTCGGACTTTCTTTCTATTGGTCTTCATATTCAGTCACGTTAAGGTCTGTTGGGTCTTCATTTTCAACTATAATTTCTTGTTGAACTTCTTCTTGGACCGGCTCATTTATAAATTCAACCCATTCAGGTCTGGTTCCGACTCGAAACGACTTGGTATGTCAAGACCAGTCAGACTTTTGACTTTCTTTGAAATGGACATCCCGGCTCACATAAATACGGTTTTGTGCCGGGTCATACAATCTATAAGATTTTGATCCCGGTTCGGTTCCATGATGTACAACCTCCATGCTTCGGTCATTTAAATTTTGTAGGTTGACGGCGGGTATCTTCATGTACGTTAAGCAACCAAACACTCTTAAGTGTTTTATGTTGGGCTTTTGGCCCGTTAATGCTTCATACGGGGTTCCCGTCTTCAATGCTTTAGTTGGTACCCGTTTCAACAAGTAAACCGAGCGTCTCACCGTTTCTCCCCATAAATATTGTGGAAGGTCCATAGCTTTCATTAGACTTCTTGTTGCATTTAGGACCGTTCGATTTCGCCTTTCGACTACACCATTTTGTTATAGTGAGTAAGGAGCCGTAAACATTCTATTTATTCCTTCTTGATCACAATATTCGGTGAAAAGTTTGTTGGGAAACTCGTCATCTCGATCACTTCTTCGATCTTTAACTTTTAACGAATGCTCTAACTCCACTTTCTGTTTAAACTTTTTAAAAATACCCAAAGCATCATTCTTATTTTTAAACCCACATATACCCTGTATGATCATCTACACGAAGCATAAAATAATGGTTTCCTCCTAAAGTAGGAGGTGAGATTGGTCCACATAAATCGGTGTGGACCAACTCTAATGGTCTCGTGGCACGAACATGATGGTTTTAGGAAATGGATTTTTACAGTGTTTGCCTAGCATACATTCATTGCAAACATGCTCACCATACAAAGTTTGAATATCACCACGTACCATATTTTTAGACTTCATATATTTATGTTTCAAAATTAACATGACCAAGTCTAGCGTGCCAGAGCCATCCTTGGTGTTTTATTGAAGCTAAAAGACATACCAGGGTTCCAATTTTGAGCTCGATCTTGTAAAGATGGTTTGAACTTCTCAGGACTCTCATTAGCAAGCGATCTCCTTCCTCGTATAACCGCTAAGTGGTTGCTTGTTATCCAAACCTTACACCCTTCTTTGGTTAACTGACCGATGCTCAATATGTTGCTATATAAGTCGGTTAAGTGGGCTTCACATCTGGTCATGTGATTAGACGCCTCATTATCTAAATACCAAATTGAATCGCTTACCAAGTCTTTTGCATAAAATATTGGATAAACCTTCTCCGCGTTTAACATAACTTGTTCTTTATCAAATTAAACCGATGCCATCATAAGAGTTGGTGGCTTAGCTTCGGCTTGGTTCAGATTCGTTTCTTGAGTCGGTGGTCTTGGACATTCCCACACAAAGTGGCCCAAAACATTACGATTATAACAGCGAACACCGCTTTTCATCTCTACCTTGATTTCCATCTTTGCCTTGGTTGTTCGTGTTCGGTTGGTTACCGTCTTTTCGGTTATCATATTTCTGATTAAACCCACCCCATTATCTACTCTAACCAGGACCACTGCCTCTTCCACGGCCCCGTGGGTCATACATAACATAAGGAGTCACTACCCCGAACTTAATTTTTTCGGTCATGATCAGCGTTCCTTCTTTCTTGATTATCGTTTTTGCCATACAATAATTTTCCCATCTCGGCCGACGCTTCCTTGCCTTTGATTCTTTCTTCAAAAGCCTTTAACCTTGCTATACAATCTTAAAAATAAATAGTGTTAAGATCGGCCCATTGTTCGATAGTTGCAACAATAGCAATGAAACGGTCTGGGACGCTATTGAGCAGTTTTTTCACGAGTTCAGGTTATTTTATTGGACTATCCAAACTATCCAATTGCGAGGCGTATTCCGTTATCTTCCTAGAAAAGTCTTCAACTGATTATGTTTCTCCCATCTTTAATTGATTAAAATCTCGCTTTAATGATCGTAAGCGAGCTTGTTGCACACTATCAGCCCCGAGAAATCTAACCCGTAGTGATTCCCAAATCTCTTGAGCATCACGAGTTCTTGCAACTTGCATCAACACGTTTTCCGGCAATGCTTGAAAAATAATTGCCCTTACCATCTTGTTTTTTCTCTCGTCTAGGGCGTCTCCGGACACCACCTCATATAATCCTTGAGCATCAGTGATCGATTATGTAATTACAACCACATGTTGTAGTTTGTTTTTGTTAACTTCGGACATTGTAACGAAGTTGAACTTGGTTCCCTTACTTGCACAACTTGATTCACGCCCGGTACCGTGTCTCTCATAGTCACCGTGTTCGTTGATTGATCGGAAAACATGATCCATACTCCTTACGGCTGAATTGTTTCCCGTCGGTCGGATGTGGTTATTCGCCCCACACCGTTCTTGTTCTTCCCATCGATCGTAGATTTCCTAAGCTCTTGATACCAATTGTTGGAAAAATTAATTGGATTTATAATGTGTTCTTGAAACTTGAACACATAATAGAAATCGCCGGAGTAAATTATTATGGCTTGGTCGATGGAAAAAAACAAGAAATAATGATCAAGGAAATATAGTTTGATAACTTGTGGCTCCAAATCAAATCAAGCAGAATGTGATGATTTTTTAATCGGAACGCGGACGGAAGGAACAAATTGTTTTTTTTTTAACTTCAACTTATTATTAACTGAACTTCAAAACTCAAAACCTATTTATAAACCTAACAAACACAATTTAACTAGAACTGAGAACTAATAAAAGATAAACATAAACTTTAAATAAATAAAACTTAAATAATAATAGTTTTGACTTGATCTCCTTTTTATCCTTCCTTGAGATCGACCTAGCCACCCCGCGGTTTTTATCTTTAACGAATCAAGATTATAATTATCAATAAGTTGGTAATGCCTTTGTAAATTCAATACTAACATCATGTTTTTGACGGAGTTTCACTGGCCAATCGGCCATTCACCTTCACTATGGGAGTTAAGTTCAAACCAATGTGTCCGTATGTGAAATCTTTTTGTTTTGTTTTTTTTTTTCCTATTTTGTTGTGTAAGATTATGTATTTCGCAAGAGTGCCACACTTCATCCATGAAGCACAAGTACCAAGAAAATGTAGACCTGTGTTTTAATATTTTTAGCTATTTTTTGTGAGTTTTCTTCTTCAACATGTTGTTGGGTGGGTCTCCTTAATTCTTTTTAGTCTTATTAGACCACCCGTAGTCGGGCTTTATGCCAGACGTTTTGCCCTGTAACGCCGGGGGCACCCCCTCCCCCACCGTTTTGGGGTATTTTTTTGGAGCGTTTTGTGTATAACGCGAGAAATGGGTTCAAAAAAAATATATATCCGTTAAAATGCCGTTGAATAACGCGAGAAATGGACTTTATGACTACACCCTGTTTTTATAAAAAATCATAATTTTGACTGGGCGTCATATGACTCATATCGCCTGATGGTGGGGCTTTATAAGTACACATAATCTTATCTTTTTCTATATAACTTTATGTTATAATCGTTGTTGATAATCAATGAAGTCAAACGGATTAATGTCCATTAATTGGTTGCATAGTTGAACAAGTCAATTGTAACATGTATGGGCTGGATTTAGCCATAAATACAAGTCGGTGATGATGATTCGAGGTTTGACTTTTGTTAGTAAACCAAAATGGATACAAAGATTATGTGTGTGCTGTCATTTTAATATTTTTTAGCTCACGATTAATTTTAAACAAACTGTTCATCAGTAAATAATTTATTAATGGTATTTTTAGTACTGCTAGATCAACCAATTTCAAACCAATATGATGAATTTAGCTAGTATTTTCGTTTCATTTTAATAAAAAAAAATTTGATTGCTATAGAATATAATGAACCAATCAGTACTCTACAAGAAAAAGTGTAGCAGTTGTATCAATATGGTTTTCCAAATCTCTAGATAAAATCGTATTGAGTAAAGCTCCCAAAAAAAACTTGTTCTTACAGTTGAAACCCACACATTTATTCCGCGTAAATTTAATGCACCCGTCCAACTTTCCAACCGTAAAACTTAGTATGGACAAATAGTCATCTGCCACTTGATATCTCTCCATCATAAACACACAATAACACACAACACATGTGCTTTTGTGTGTATATATACACACCAACCAAGTCATTGGGATATCAATATCATCCCACACTTTTGCTATTGACAACCCCTCTTGCTTGCATTCACTTTTTGCAGCATTTGTAGAAATGACACGTGAGCAAAAAAGATGGTTTGTTGTGATAATATCAATAATCATTACACTAACAATGGTGTCTTTTGAGGTTAATGGTGCCCCTCAAGTTCCGTGTTACTTCATTTTTGGCGATTCTTTGGTCGATAACGGCAACAATAACCGTATCGTGTCATTGGCAAAAGCCAATTACTTGCCATACGGTATTGATTTTCCGAATGGCCCGACAGGAAGGTTTAGCAATGGCAAAACTGTTGTCGATACTGTTGGTAAGTTTCATCACTTTACTTTGTTACGTATAAAATCATGCATGTACATATTTATTACTCTCACACTATTTCAAATGGCCGTTATGATAGAGGTTTTTGAGAAAAAAATTCAAGTTGGACCATCTATGGTAAGAACACCCATTCATGTATTGGTCGCACGGCTATTCTGACAATATTTTTTTTCAAAGTTTGACAAAAAAAACTTTTAAACCCCCCCCCCCCCCTTTAAATTGCTAAAATTAATTGTTAACGGTCGTTTGATGGTGTGAAATTAGTACTCTTTTATATTCTACTTATAATCATGCATGTACATGTTTAACGTGCTCATATATAAGCCTTACGAAGCTACAAATTTCTTCATCTTTAGCTGAGCTTCTAGGATTCAATGGTTATATTCCACCCTATTCAAATGCTAGGGGTCGTGCGATACTTAACGGCGTAAATTATGCATCAGCAGCAGCAGGAATCAGAGACGAAACTGGACAACAATTGGTACATGTTATCTAAAGTTCTACAATTATGTTCCTGGACATTATTAACTGTTATATCTAGTTTAATTAACATCACTAAACACTAACAATGCAAGCATTGATTTATAGGGTGCACGAATTAACTTCGGTGGGCAGGTGAATAACTACAAAAATACAGTGTCACAAGTGGTGAATATACTTGGAAACCAAACGTCAGCAGCGAATTATCTTGGAAAATGTATATATTCGGTTGGATTGGGAAGCAACGATTATCTCAACAACTACTTCATGCCTACTTTCTACCGAACTAGCAGACAATATACACCGGAGCAGTATGCTTCAGTTCTCATTCAACAATATTCTCAGCTAATAAGAGTAAGTAGCTAGTATAGTTACTGTAATTCCAACCGGTAATTAGTGTAAAAGTAACATTCATACTTTCTAGGTAGTGTTTTCATATTTCGAGTACTGATAGAGGTGTAACATAATTACATGATATTTTGAATGTTTGTAAATCTTTACTAACATTCAAAATATTCAAGCTGTAGACTAAGATACAAACGGACGTAAATATTACATCAAATACTGTTAGAGTTTATAATTCAAATTGGTGTCATGGATCATGGGTCGGGTCAGTCTTTATTAAAAAGGGTCGCCGTATTGTCCAAGTTATCTAGAATGCACGTTTGTTTATTTTCAGTTTGTTTAGTTAGTGGGTAGTTGGTATTTTGAATAAGTCTAGAAGTCGTGGTCATGTAGTCCACGTAGTCCAGGTTGTTCAGTCTTTTTAGGGTTTTGAGTCTTGAGTTAGTTGTAATTTGTTTGGCTATTTAAAGCCTCTTTTGATTAATGAATTGATTACTTGACGGCATAATACAATTGTTATAATCGCTCTTGATCCATCATATGGTATCAGAGCATTAGGTTCTGAATCCGCTACATAATCAATCTCTCCAAATCTCAACAATCATCTCTTTCTCATGGCAAACCCTAATTCATCCAACCCAACAACCCCACTCCCAATCTTCAAAGGTGAGGGTTATGAATTCTGGAATATCAGAATGAAAACCCTTCTCCTCTCTGGGATTTTGTGGTTACGGGCTACAATGAAGAAGATGCTGACAGGACTCGCCTTCGTAACAACAGGCAGAAAGATGCTAGGGCTCTTAGCTTAATTCAACAAGCAGTGCATGATGAAGTTTTTCCACGAATAGCAGCAGCAACGACGGCTGCACAAGCCTGGGCTCTTCTGAAAACGGAGTACCAAGGAGATTCAAAGGTGAAGACTCTGAAGTTGCAAACTTTACGACGTGAATTTGAAACTATTCAGATGAAGGAAAATGAAACGGTGGGTGATTTCTTGTCAAAGGTCATGAAGAATGTAAACCAGAAAAGATCTCTTGGAGAAGATGTGTCAGATCAAACAATTGTGGAGAAGGTTTTAAGAAGTCTCCCACCCAAGTGGGATCATGTGGTGACTGCAATTGAGGAATCAAAAGATCTCACAACGCTGACTTTTGATCAGCTTATGGGCTCATTGCAGGCTCATGAATGTCGAGTTAACCGAGGTACAGATGTTGCTGTTGAAGAACAAGCATTCCAGGCTAGAGAAGATGAACAACCCGTTTATAGAGGTCGGGGAAGAGGCTTCCCAAGAGGGAGAGGCAGAGGGCGTGGCAGATTCTCTGCAAGAGGAAGAGGGGGTGTTCAGTGCTACAACTGTAACAAGTTTGGGCACGTGAAATCAGAATGTTGGAGTGAGCCAAGAGCGAATGCTGCTGTTAACGAGCAAGTGGAAGAGGAGGAAGATGGTCTGTTGTACATGGCCATTGCAGAAAATGAAGAACACAAGGATGATGTCTGGTTTATAGACAGCGGGTGTTCTAATCATATGACAGGACAACGTGGGTTGTTCAAAGACATAAATGAGGCCAAGAAAGTTACAGTGAAGATGGGAAACGGAACGGGTATACAAGTGGAAGGAAAAGGTATTGTGAGCCTAGAAGATAGCATGGGAAAGCACAAGACACTAAATGAGGTACAATATGTACCAGCACTTGGTTATAATCTTATAAGTGTAGGGCAACTTATGAGAGCCGGGTATGCCTTACTTTTTGATAATGGTGCATGTACTATTACTCGTTCTAGAAGTGGCAAACATGTTAGCCGAATAGAAATGGCTGAAAACAATGTATTCCCTCTACATGTTAAGAAAGGGCTAAAGCAAAAGGCACTAGCAACTGTGAACAACAATGACGATGTGTTGTGGCATCAAAGGTATGGGCATTTGTATGAAAGAGGGTTAAAGGTGCTAGTCTACAAGGCAATGGTAAAAGGGCTGCCAAGGCTGAATGCAGTGGGTGTATGTGAAGGCTGTATTTTTGGCAAACAGACAAGAAAGGCGTTTCCTCTAGGTGCATGGCGAGCAACCAAAACACTACAACTAGTTCATGCTGATCTAGTTGGACCCATGCAAACCATGTCTCTGGGGGGTAACTATTATTTTATAATGTTCACTGATGATTATACAAGAATGTCATGGGTATATTTTATGGTTAAGAAGTCTGATAGCTTTGGAAAATTTAAAATTTTCAAAGCACGTGTGGAAAATGAAACAGGAAAGAAAATTGTAACTTTAAGAACAGATCGTGGAGGAGAATTCTGTTCTAGAGCATTCACAAGTTTTTGTGAAGAGCATGGTATCCATAGGGAACTTACAGCTCCTTATACTCCCCAACAAAATGGGGTGGCTGAACGTAAAAATCGAACGGTAGTCGATATGGCTACGTGCTTTCTAAAAGGGAAAGATTTAAGCAAATGTTTCTGGGGTGAAGCTATTGCAACGGCCGCATATATCTAAGTTTGTCTCCAACAAAGGCTGTTCAAGACATGACACCGTATGAAGCATGGTATGGTGAAAAACCCTCGGTGAGTCATTTAAAAGTGTTCGGGTGCATTGCCTATGGTTTGGAACCGGCTCAACTTAGAAAAAAGTTGGATTCCAAATCTAGGAAGTGCATATTTGTTGGTTATTGCTCAAATTCAAAAGCATATAGGCTTTATGATTTTGGTACAAAAAGAATTATAACAAGTAGGGATGTCATTTTTGATGAGGGGGCAAAGTGGAAAAGTGAAGATTGTGGTACCTCAAACGGGGTTGGATATGAAGGGGGTGAATTGTTGGCCGAAGATGAAAATGTTGCTGATGTTGTCAATGAAGAAAGTGAATCAAATGGAACTTCTCAAAATGATTCACCAGTTAGTCATTCAAATTCTCCTGAAGAAGAAAGTTCATCCAGCCAAAGAACTTCTCGTGAAGGTTCTCCATGCACTCCTCCAACCAACTGTGACAATGCTGAGTCAAGCTCAGACTCAGAAAACTGAATTCTGAGGATGCGTTCACTTAATGATGTGTATGATAATACACATGCCATTGAAGATGATGCCTATGGTTCTTGTCAATTCGCACTATCATTAGTTGAACCAGAATCTCATGTTGAAGCAGCCAAGTTTAAAGAATGGAGAAAAGCAATGGAGGAGGAGTTGGCTTCTTTACATAAGCATCAAACTTGGACACTCACAACTCTTCCTCAAGGGAAGAAAGCAATTGGGCTCAAATGGGTATATAGAGTAAAGACAACAGCAGAAGGGAAAGTTCACAAGTACAAAGCACGCCTTGTTGCAAAGGGGTACGCACAAAAATACGGAATAGATTATGAAGACACCTTCTCACCGGTGGCAAGGTTCGAAACAATAAGAACAGTTTTGTCACTTGCTGCACAAAAGGGGTGGGAAGTACAACAGTTCGATGTGAAATCGGCCTTTCTTAACGGGCCATTGAAAGAAGAAGTCTTTGTTACACAGCCTCCTGGGTTCGAGAATGCAGAACAAGAAGATAAAGTCTACAAACTTCATAAAGCACTATATGGGTTGAAACAGGCTCCAAGAGCCTGGTATGAAAGAATAGACACTTATCTACAACAAAATGAATACAAAAGAAGCATAAGTGAGCCTACCGTGTATATCAAGAGAACAAGCAAAGGTGATATTATTATTGTATGCTTATATGTAGATGATATTATCTACATGAGTTCATGTGCAGATTTGATAGATGAGTTTAAAAAGAAGATGGTGAGTGAGTTTGATATGTCTGACCTTGGCTCTCTTCATTACTTTCTTGGATTAGAGGTAATCCAAAAGAGTAATGGCATCTTTATATCCCAAAAGAAGTATGCAACAGATCTTCTAAAAAGGTTTGGTGTGTGGAACTGCACAGCAACTGCAGTACCTATGAAGTTTGGGGCAAAGCTTAGTAACAATGATGAAGGTCTTCAAGCTGATACATACAAGTTCAGAAGCTTAATTGGAGGTTTAATTTACCTCACACACACTAGACCTGATCTAGCTTTTTCAGTAAGTTCAGTTTCAAGGTTTATGCAAAATCCATCTTTGTTTCATTATGGTGCGACCAAGAAAATTCTAAGGTATGTAGCAGGAACTGTTGGTCATGGTTTGTGGTATGGCAAAACAAGTAATGTGAAACTTGAAGGGTACTCGGATAGTGACTGGGCCGGATCACTTGATGATCGAAAAAGCATTTCAGCAAGTGTGTTCTCATCAGGAACGGGGGCAATCTCATGGAGTTCGAAGAAGCAACGGGTTGTGGCCTTATCCACAACCGAGGCAGAATATATTGCTTTCAATGCTGCTGCTTGTCAAGCAGTTTGGTTGAGGAAGTTAATGAAGGATATTGGGCAGGAACAAACAGAAGCAACAGTGATACATTGTGATAACATCTCAGCAGTGTTTCTCACAATGAACTCAGCTCTACACAATCGAAGTAAGCATATTGATGTTCGTTATCATTATATCAAAGATTTTTGGTTGAAGAAAAACAGGTGGAAATTAAGTCATGTTACACAGAAGATCAAGTGGCAGATGTTATGACCAAAGCTTTGGGGGTGGAACAGTTTAGTAAGCTGAGGTTGAAGTTGGGAGTAACAACAATTTGAATTAAGAGGGAGTGTTAGAGTTTATAATTCAAATTGGTGTCATGGATCATGGGTCGGGTCAGTCTTTATTAAAAAGGGTCGCCGTATTGTCCAAGTTATCTAGAATGCACGTTTGTTTATTTTCAGTTTGTTAAGTTAGTGGGTAGTTGGTATTTTGAATAAGTCTAGAAGTCGTGGTCATGTAGTCCACGTAGTCCAGGTTGTTCAGTCTTTTTAGGATTTTGAGTCTTGAGTTGGTTGTAATTTGTTTGGCTATTTAAAGCCTCTTTTGATTAATGAATTGATTACTTGACGGCAGAATACAATTGTTATAATCGCTCTTGATCCATCAAATACTAATAACTATGATAGATATAGATAATAAAATCGGCTACATTTTATTCTTTATTACTAACAAAAATGAATTTTGGTACTTTCAGGAACTGTATAACTATGGAGCAAGGAAACTCGTGTTGAATGGCATTGGGCAGATCGGGTGTAGTCCAAACGCGTTGGCTCAAAATAGTAACGATGGATCCACATGTGTCGAGAAAATCAACTCCGCGAACAAATTGTTCAACAACAAGCTTATATCTCTTGTCGATAACTTCAACAGGGACCTACCCGATGCAAAATTCATCTACATCAACAATTACGACATTTTCCAAGACTTGATCAATAATCGTCAATCCTACGGTATATATTTTGATCAACAGTTTGTGATTCAAAGGAACATTTTTCAAGATATTAACATTGTTCTGATCAATGAAATCTGCAGGTTTCACAGTGACAAATGCCGGATGTTGCGGAGTGGGGAAGAACAACGGGCAAATCACTTGTCTTCCTGCTCAAGCACGTTGCCGAAACAGAGATCAACATCTATTTTTGGACGCTTTTCACCCTACTGAAGCCGCTAATGTAATCGTTGGTAGGAGATCTTACAATGCTCAGTCATCATCTGATGCTTATCCGATGGATAACCGTCAACTGGCTCAACTTTAAACTTACTGCGTTTCGCCATACCTACGGGTCAGAACACAAGAATTTTTTGAGAAGGCCAAATATTGGTTTGAGATCTCTTATACCAACTACTTTAGTATGTATACCTTTGCAATTGTGTTTGATAATTTGTGTCTACTGTGATTGTTTTGATAAATGTATTTATGTATTATTAATGAAATGAAAACAAGAAGTTAAGTTTAAGCTTAGGCGTACGGATTCTGAAGAGGTAGGTCCCAGCAGAGCCCAGTTAGACCCGCAAGACTCATCTTGAAGAGGGACGTCTGCGCAAAGACCAACTGGTTCCGCAGGACCCACCATGCTCAGAGAGATGAAGACCTTACGCGCAGTACGCCAGCTGTTCCAGCAGGAAAAGCCTCCCAATGGTGAAGTATCCCGCCTGTTCCCGCAGCTGCGGATACAAGCCATCAGGGAAGGCTACCCGCACTAATAGTAAGGCTGCACGCACAAGGCACTAACTCTCAATAATTCAGTAATGTCACCTGAAGAAGGAATGAGCAAGGCGGGAATACTCCCGCCCAAATGAGCCAGTCCGTACGCTTTTGGAAGATCTTTTGTACTATACCTGCCAAGGTATGGACAAAATAGACAAGATCTGACCAAAGCAGCCCATCACAGGGTGACAGCTCACTGACAACAGTACGAGGAGGAGCACGCTCTAGTACAAAATGTCACTATCAGCCGCTGCCTACTCACCAACCCTCATCGTGGCACGTACATAGCCTGCAGTTGGTGGAAAAGGAATAGTACACAGCCGGCCATGTCACTATCAGCCGCTGCCTACCCACCAATCACCAGCACGGCACGTTCGTAGCCCACAGTTGGTAGAAAAGGAATATTATACAGCTGGCTGTACCTGCTTGGAAACCTACCTTCGGCTATAAATACTCCAACACCTTGGAACGGTATCATCATCTTATATCATCACATATCATCTGATATTATCTTATCTAGCTATTTCTCTTAATATACACTTATATTCAGAGTAATCTAGTCTGATTCTCACGCCGGAGGGTGGTCACAAGGAGGTACCCCCCTTCTCAGTGACGAGCTCACGGTGTCTGTTTTGCAGGTCATCAAAAGAATAACCATCTTTGCCTGACCTAACCCTCGTGGGAAACATCTACTTAACCCTAAGATTATCCGTAATCTGCCGGGGTCACTTAGTGTTTCTTCATTGGCGCCATCCGTGCATAAAAGCTAGAACTAATTTTCTCAGTTTTTTCAAAACCACTGGAAAGATGGTTAAGGTTACTCCGGTGCCAAGGCCAACGAGTGACCAAGAAACTCCGGTAACCACAACCCCAGCTACTGGGGGGAACACCGGCGAGTACACAATTTTTACGAACACTACCCCGGTTACCCAAGCCGGGGCAAGTGCAGTAAATAATCCTGCCCTGGGATTCACCGATACCCAGTTGGAGAGACAACAGACGAGGCTCCCCCGCCAAACACTTGATCAAGTTAAAGCGTGGGCGGAAGCACGTCAGAAGGAATTCCAAGCTGAGTTGGATGAACGCTTACGTTCACTCCAACAGGTTGAAGAATTCGGAAGCACTCGGCAACAGCTCAACATGAGTAATGAGTGCGAGTATGATAAAGATTGGGAAGAATCTGACAGTGACGCAAACCCGCGCCATAGGGCGAAAGGGAAGCGTAAACAAGCAGATTTCCACAGAAGAAATTTTGGAGAAACCTTTAAACCAAAAAACGCGGGTGGAAACCCACGTGACTTCTCTAAAACCTTCAGACCAACTGTTGTAAATGCGGGAACGTCCAAATTTGCAAGGGACATTGCGGAAGCAATTGCCCCGAAAAGTGCCAAACAAGTGTCCAACATAGGCACATATGATGGTATATCTGACCCAGACGATCATTTGAACAGATTTATAGCGGGGGCAACCGTCAGCAATTGGACAGAACCCACGTGGTGTTACATGTTCCAAATGACGCTTGTTGGGGCAGCCAGAGCGTGGTTCGACCATCTACCGGTCCACCACATCTACGATTGGGCAGACTTCCAGCAAAAGTTCAGCCAACACTTCAGTCAACAAAGAAAGTATACCGAAGAGCAATGGACGATCCTCAACTGCATCCGAGAGGAAGATGAGTCTTTACTAGACTTCATCACGCGCTTCAATTCAAAGAAGCTAAGTCTGGGCACTATTAGCGAACATCTTGTCCGCGCTGCTTTCATCCAGGGCGCGGAAGACCCAGAGCTCATCCGCACCTTAACGGGTAAAGATGGCATGCCATCCACGTGGGATGCCATCATGACAGCAGCTAAACGCTTCGCGGAAACAGAAAAGCAACTGGGTAGAGATCTTCCCTAGAGTACAAACCTCTACACTCAAAAAACAAGAGAAAACAACGTCCTTACCGCCCGACAAAACAAAAAGAGGAAGCTTGGTATTTGGCAGTCAAGGGTAAACTTTGGCACCTCATCCGGCTCGCACCCTCGGTTAGGCGGAAAGGATAACATGCAGTCGTCGAACCGGAACTCCAGATGGACGCCACTCACCAAAAGCGTCACCGAGATATTTGCCACCGAGAGGCTCCCATGGCCAGAGGCTCCAATAATCCGACAGCGTCCAAACGCTGATCAAAGCAAATCCTGTGACTTCCACAGGACAAAAGGCCACACCACGGAGGAATGCGTAGCCTTGAAGGACGTCGTCGAAGCATTCGTCAGAAATGGGAAACTCACTCACCTCGTGGCGTAATGGACACTAAGCAGGCTAATGCGTGTAGAACCCCAGTTGGGGAAAACACGGATGAAACTGCAGCTTCAATGTTGGAGACTACATACTGCGTAAACAACGAGATTCCGAACCAGGTGCATATCGGCTCGAAAGGCTCGATGACACCCCCATCCCAAGAACATGGAAGGGAGCTCAATTACACAGGCTGCATGTAGATCAATTCCAAACTTGTAAAGAAAAGGCCTAGAGCCACTTCTAATGGAAATGATTCTCCAAATCACATTGACGCTGATGGTCTTACATGTATACTTATGAACTTTCCAGACTGATATGCCGGTATTCACCGCATAAATATGGAAAGAAGTAAGTCGTTGCGTGTGGAAGGCGGCAAAACCCGCATAAACACAAAAAACGGTAAAAATTTCTAAGGAAAAGATGAGGAAAACCTTCACGCAGGTCAGTTATAGGTGAAGTTTGGTCATCCCACAAAATGAAAGTGACGGTCCTACCCGCACAATCATGATAGAGGAAACTGAACATTAACCTATTGACAACCACGCGTCGAAAGGTTAACTTATTCAAAACACTTAGAAAATTTCTAAAAAGATGAGGAAAACCTTCACGCAGGTCAGTTATAGGTGAAGTTTGGCCATCCCACTAAATGAAAGTGACGGTCCTACCCGCACAATCATGATAGAGGAAGCTGAACACTAACCTATTGACAACCACGCGTCGAAAGGTTAACTTATTCAAAACACTTGGAAAATTGCTAAGTTAAACTAAAGTATGCATGAGCGAATCATATATTGTTTATGAGGCAAAACAAGTGCCAAATTAAACTATAATATGCATGAGCAAGTCTTATAACGTTTATAAAGCAAGTCATTATGTGAAAGTGACGGTCCTACCCGCACAAACATTTATATTTCATAAAAAATTCAAACATTACAAGAATGGCCAGGTATCTACCCGCCTACAGAAATATAAATCTATCCTAATGGTGGGAAGGGATCTCAAGGTTCAAACTTCAGGACCACTCCCTCCAAACCCACTTGAACCCGCATCATCAGTTGGCTGTGGCGGTTCAAGGAAAGCCTTGAGAATAGTTAGCCCATCATCAGCAGCAGCAATTTCGTTCACCTTCTCCACCACCGGATGCGGGAAGGCAGCATACTGGTTCACTGCTTGGTCGTAAGCAGCTTCAGTGTCCACGTCATAAAGAGGGAAGTTGGAAGGCGGGATGCCCTTCTCAACAAACCCCAGACCAAGCAGGAAACCAGCCTTTTCCCCATCCTCATGGGAAGCGTTGAGGGCTGCGCTCATGGCATCGTCATAAGATGTGTTCGTGAAGATCCGATGCACAACCTACAAAAAATATATGTATCAAAAACTTTTCTAAGTATAAAGAAAAGCGTAAAGATATTATGAAGCTACGCATACCTGTGACAACGCTTCTCGCAGAAGCCATTCCTTGGTGATCAGAGCTTCCTGGAGGGCAGCTTGAGCTTGGTCACGGGCGCGTTCGGCTTCATTTTTGTTAAGGTTGGCAAGCAACACTTCCTTAGCAGCAGCCTCTTCAACGCCCTTCAGCTTACGCTAAGTGCGGTCAAGCATACCCTTCTGGTCCAGGAGCTCTTGGAGTTTTTTGGCATCTTCTAAAGACAAAGCATCATGAGCCTACTGAAGCCTCTCTAGTTTGGCTTTAAGCTCCTCATTCTCAGCGCGCAGAGGCTCAGCAATGGCTTCAGCTTTGGTGGCCCTCTCGGTCGCGTTCCGCGCAGTTTCCTTAGCCAACCTAAGCTGTTCGTTAACAGCTTGGGTAGCCTTGGAACGGGCCTCGAACCGGGCCTGAACTTCAACCTCGAGGGCCTTGAAGGCCTTTTCCTTCTCCGCAGCAATGGCGGCAAGTCTCCTGTTCTCCTCCCGGATAGCCTGCGCCTGAGCCACTTCCTGGCTACGCGCCGTCTTTAACTTGTCGTTTTCACGACAAAGCAACTCGACGCGAGGCTGCATCCGGGCAAGGAGAATCCGAAGCTCATTCGTCAGCCTACCCTCCTGGTAGCTAGACATGGCTTCCCCCAATGCACCACTTGGGGCTGCGTGACGCGCCCACTCGATGCAGTCCACAGCCGTTCGAAGGGTTGTTCCCCGGCGGATGTTCCACCGTGGAACATACAACTCATTGGAATTCGAAACTGCAAAAACAAAAAACAGTTGGGAAAAGATGATATATAAAAAAAAAAAAATAATAGGCCAAAATAACCCTACGCACCTGTAGGGTCGACAACAGGCCGGTAGCCGCCAAACCCATCACCCGAACCTAAGGGATATCCATCCAAGAGGTCAAGCAGATGGGAAGGAGGCAGAGATTGGCTAGAAGCCCCAACCCTGAACATACCCGATGAACCGGCCGGGGACGAGGTAGTCGCCGGTGCCGGAGGCACGGCTGAAGCCGCCGCGGTAGAGACCATCGGAGGTGAACTCACTGGAGGTGAACTCACAACCGTGGCCGCCGCTGCGGAGGAGCCCGCAGAAAAAATCACCGCCGGCTCAGTGAAGGATGCAGTGAAGATGGCACTGACAGCCGGCGGAGATGACATCACAATTGGAACAGTTGCCTCAACGGGATGAGCAACTGAACCAACACTGCAAACAGGCGCAGCTGCCTGGGTCATCGCCTCGGGTAGGTTGACCAAACCTACCGTCGTGGGTCCAGAACTGCTCCTTCCCGCACCACTTTGGAATGCGGTTGCATCCACGCCTGCATGAAGATAACAAAATATTAAAAACAATGGCGGAAAGAATTGCGGGTAAGATAAATAAAAAGTATACTTACGAGTTTTCTTAAGCTTGAAGGTTCTGACGGGCGGGGACGAACCCGATGGAACTGGCCTCTTCATGCCAGTTACCGTTGTAACGCTTGGCTGCTCGGAGGTGACAGCTGTCCCAACCCCCGTGACAATGGTCTCACCAGGGTTCCCCGCCGCCTCCTCACTTTCGGTCTCCGAGTCGGACCGATTTCCCTGATCGGCGGTGGAGGCGACCTTCGCCTTGCCCTTCATGCCGGCAGCTTTCTTCTTCCTCACGAAGAAAGGCCCATCTGCGGATCCCTCATCAGAAGATGATAAAATTAGGGAAACTCCAGCAGAGGTTTGAGCATGAAGAGGGCGAGGGTTAAAAAATCCCTTACCTGGCTGCGTGGCACTCAAAATCTCGTGGCCCGGCGGGTAGACCTCCACGAACCTATCCGCCGTTTGCTCCAAAATGAGCAACTCGTTCTCATCAAGAGCACGAGTACCCAGCCGAGCGGAACCACCGCTCTCACGCGGTTGCAGAAGCGACTTCAAGTTGTTCCCCTCTGAAAATAAATAGAAAAACAGTTAGAAGAAAAACCCTAAATCAGCAAAAAGAGATGGAGCATACCATAGGGAATAGAATTCGAACCGTATTCGAGGACGATGGGAATCTGTGGCGCCTCTGCCCCAGCATCCTTCCATACCCGGCTCATCCCAAGCATCACCATCCCAGACTCCGCAAAGCGGTAAACCGGAGTCTGGATCCGGGAGATCTTGGTAAACCATTCCGCCTCCTGGTAGTTGGAGGCGTGAAGGTTGGGGAGTGCCCTCCCATTCTTGAATGTCATCGCAATAGGGACGACATGGGCAGAGATATAGAAGAACTCCTGCTTCCAAGACCGAAGACTGCGCTCGGTAGCACAGATCTTCAAACCCTTGATCCGAGTGATCAAGGTGTACCAGCCCTGGATGCACCTCCAGGAATAGAAGGTCATCAGGCGGTCGACGCGGGGCTCAACGCCCAGAATGTGGCACACCCATTCAAAGTGGTGAACCTTTGCGATCGCCATCGGGTGCACCTCCGTTAAGTGTACACCGTGTTTCTCCAAAACACGGTACACAAACTTCGTCAATGGGAACCTGAGATTCCCATAGATGAAGAATGCAGCATACACCCCTATCTTGCCCTTGGGGGCATCGTACACCGTCTGGTGAGGCTCAGGAAACTCAGGCTCGAAAGGCTCGAGCATGAACTTCTTGACGATGTACTGATAAAGGTCGACGGAAAGAGCACACTGGCACTCGCCAGCAGTACTCTTATCGTCCTTGTCAGACGCGGACATCGGGTTCTCAGGGTATACGTCGGACTCTTCGGCAGTAACCTCAGGATCATGAGTAGAAGACATGTTGAGGTTGGAAAGAAGAACGATTTCAGGAGAATGCTCGACAAAAGTTAGAGTATTCGCCGGAAATCGCTTAGAAGAAGAAGTGAAAGTGTGAGTTGAGATGCATCCTCTTCCCCCTTTATATACCCATCGCAATGAATGCGATGAATTTAATGCGGGGGAGAGGGAAAAGCGCAGACACAATGAGACAACGACACGTGGAAAGCAAGCTGGCAACAGCTGTCGACAGGACGCGTGCCGTAAAATTCGCGCCCACGCGCCCGAAAACTCGCGCCCACGCGCCTGAAAAAGCGTCTGGAATGACCATATACTGTCACGTCGCCATAACTTCCTGCACGTCCTGAAACTGTCAGAAGAAACCGTCGGACGACTCTAACGTCCCTTCAACAGTTTGGACTGTTCTTATCCTTTCACCAACTCTTCGAATTTCAAAAAGATTCAAAAAGATTCAAAGATTCAAAAATAAGAGGGAATATACCCCCTTACCTTGGTAACCAAGAAACCGTAAGACAAGTGCGGGTACAGTGTCAAGGCGAAACCCTTCACATACTTAGCACCTGCAGGGAATTGAAGCCAAGAATACCTTGGAAGTCAAGTAACTATAAAACGAGTGCGGGTACAGTGTCAAGGCGAAACCCTTCACATACTTAGCACTTGCAGGGAATTAAAACCAAGAAGGATCTTCTGGGCCATGCTTGTGGAAAGGGAAATAACATCCCCGCATAGCGGGAACGTTGAGAACTAGATTGTTTGAAGCTCCAAGATGGAATTGGTTGTTTAACATAATTGATCACTATGTCTAAAACTACCAAAACCTCGTGGAGAATCTACACAAGTGAAACTCAACGCTCCTGACTTGCGAGGAGGTTACACACCTACCCGCATCATACCCAAAGATCAAGCAGAACAGTCGGGAATTTCTGCACGTGACATTAGGAAAACCGCGGGAAGAATCCCCACGGAAAACCTTAAAACTAAAAACCCTTTTCAAAACCCCTTGCTTAAGTCCAAAAGTTCACCTCATTAACAATTTATGAGAAGAACATTGGACTGGGGGGACTTGAAGAGGTAGGTCCCAGCAGAGCTCAGTTGGACCCGCAAGAATCACCTTGAAGAGGGACGTCTGGGCAAAGACAAACTGGTTCCGCAGGACCCACCATGCTCAGAGAGATGAAGACCTTACGCGCAGTACGCCAGCTGTTCCCGCAGGAAAAGCCTCCCAATGGTGAAGTACCCCGCCTGTTCTCGCAGCTGCGGATACAAGCCATCAGGGAAGGCTACCCGCACTAATAGTAAGGCTACACGCACAAGGCACTAACTCTCAATAATTCAGTAATGTCACCTGAAGAAGGAATGAGCAAGGCGGGAATACTCCCGCCCAAATAAGCCAGTCCGTACGCTTCTGGAGGATCTTTTGTACTATACCTGCCAAGGTATGGACAAAATAGACAAGATCTGACCAAAGCAGCCCATCACAGGGTGACAGCTCACTGACAACAGTACGAGGAGGAGCACGCTCTAGTACAAAATGTCACTATCAGCCGCTGCCTACTCACCAACCCTCATCGTGGCACGTACATAGCCTGCAGTTGGTGGAAAAGGAATAGTACACAGCCGGCCATGTCACTATCAGCCGCTGCCTACCCACCAACCACCAGCACGACACGTGCGTAGCCCACAGTTGGTAGAAAAGGAATATTATACAGCTGGCTGTACCTGCTTGGAAACCTACCTTCGGCTATAAATACTCCAACACCTTGGAACGGTATCATCATCTTATATCATCACATATCATCTGATATTATCTTATCTAGCTATTTCTCTTAATATACACTTATATTTAGAGCAATCTAGTCTGATTCTCACGCCGGAGGGTGGTCACAAGGAGGTACCCCCCCTTCTCAGTGACGAGCTCACGGTGTCTGTTTTGCAGGTCATCAGAAGAATAACCATCTTTGCCGGACCTAACCCTCGTGGGAAACATCTACTTAACCCTAAGATTATCCGTAATCTGCCGGGGTCACTTAGTGTTTCTTCAGATTCAATCCATGCATGCTAGCTCATACATTTGTATAGCCATGTTTCATATCCGGGCCTTTAGTCGATAACATGTCAACATAATATAATAACAAAACAAGGCCTAACAATCTACCATTAGGCTCCTGTACAGATAGCAACTCTCGTCTATAACCCATCAATCGGCCTCGTAGTCATACGAGACATCTTCCTCAAACAACCGATTCTCGACGATGCACTGGACAAACTTGTTGAATGCTTTGACAATGTTGGTGTAGCATCTTTCTTCATCTTACAGATCTCACATCGGTGAGTGGTAGAGCTTCATAATATCTTGTTCGCCGAAACAAAGAAGTTCATGCTCATCAATGAAACAAAACTCTTTCTCACCACCACAATGCACTACGACTTCACCTGTGAAGTTATCGAGCTTGAAGTCAGCTAATGAGTTGGTTCAAAAGCATTAGTGATACACAATAAGCCCACCAACATGCATTTTGTGCTTCAAGTGCCTTCTTTGTATCTTGGAAAGCTTATCGATAGTAGTCAGATGCTTATACTTCTTCCCTTTGTTGACCTCAAACCCGACAAACTTGTTATCAGCCTTGGCCTCTTTTCTTATCTTATCATTCCCAGTCGACTAGACCTGACCCTGAATCGATTTCACAGTCAAGTCTTGAGAAGTGATGTATGTCGATCTCACGAAGATTGTGCAGTTCGCCATGCTGTAAGTGATCTCTCCATTATGTTTTCTGATGGCCCAAGTCCCATGTGCACGACACCATTTCTTGAAGATTATAGTGCTTGCATCATGAAGTGGATCTATTATATATCTTAAGCTCGATGGTTCTTTATAGAGATCCATTTTCTCTTTGTAAACCTAATGAAATCAATTGGATCAGAAGAATCAACCACTTCACCACCACCTTCAGAGTCATCAAGAATTTGTGTTGGGTTAGCATTGCCAATAATGTTTTCACCAATTTCATAGTCAACTTCGTACAGTGACTCATCGCTGCCGGTGATACGAGACAGTGGACCTAAAGACATCTCATCTTATATCCGTTTAAATTTTTCATCAATGCTTTGCTCCATGAGTTTTTTTTCTTCAAGACGCTTCTCAGCTTCCAACTCTTCATCCCATCTCTATGCTTCAGATTCACCTCAGGACCCGTTTTGAACTATCACCGTCTTTATTACCACCACCTCATCCTCCACCACCACCACCATCATCAACATCATCTTCCTCCTCATCATCACCATCATCCTCATCATCCTCTTCATCATTGCCACCACCTTCTTCTTCTATTACAACCTTTTGTTGAATGGTTGTGCCAGAAGGACCAACACCCTTATCATCATCATCATCATCATCATCATCATTGCCACCACCTTCTTCTTCTTCTTCTTCTTCTTCTTCTTCTTCTTCTATCACAACCTTTTGTTGAATGGTTGTGCCAGAAGGACCAACACCCTTATCATCATCATCATCATGATCATCATCATCGTCTTCGTCGTCGTCATCATCGTCTTCGTCGTCATCATCGTCGTCATCGTCATCATCATCATCATCATCATCCGAGGAACTGTTATCGCTGATGCTCTCCCAACTTCTGAACAACTTACTTTGCTTCTTCTTCAACTCATTCATATCGCCACCACCAATCTTGATAAGCTCACTTATAGCCTTGTGTTTCTCAAGCATATATCCTTGTTGATATTTTTTATTTGAATTAGATTACTTGAGCTTTTCAATTTTTGTTTTCAAATCATCTATAATGGTCTTCTGAAGGTCACAGGCCAAATTTTGATCATCCAAAATCTACGATGAGCATTCTCCAAGAATTGCATATTCTCAATTTCATCAGCATGAGTCATCAAGTCTTTCTTGTTATCATTAGTTACCAGCTACTCGTCTGTTGCAACAGAATTTCCACTTGAGTTTCAAGCTGAGCAATTCTTGCCTTGTTTTAGCTTGTAGACTCTCTATTAGTTTGTTTCTGAGTCTTGGCATGATGTATCATATTCAATAATGCTCATACTTCTTTGTGTTTGATTAGTCAAGAGGCGCTATCCTTTTCATCAATGGATCTATAGTGTGTGGAAACTAGATTATAGGGCTCACATACAAAAGTTTTGGTTTATGGATTTCTAAGTGGGTGGATAGATGTGGAGTGTCGGATAGGGTAGGTTGTGTTGGGTTGTGGTTTGGATAGGTAGTTTAATGGTTTGGATATGTCGGCTGATGGTTTGGTCAGGTTGAATAATAGTTAGGGTAGGCTATTCAATAGTTATGGTAGCCTAGGAGGCGGTTATAGTAGGCTGGGAGGTGGTTATGGTGAGTTGTGTAGTGGTTTGGGTGATTGGTGTAGTGGTTTGGATAAGTGGTGCAGTGGTCTGGGTAGGCTGGGTAATGGTCTGAGTATGTGAGGAGTGGTTTGACTGGGTGGAGTAATGGTACGGGTTTGTCGATGTGTGGATGTTGGTGGAGAGGTAAGTCGTCTTATAGGTGAGGTTGGTGATGAGTGTCTAAAAGGTGAGATTGGAGGTGTGGCAAATGGTAAATCAGAAAATTTGGGCTTGGTTTGGTTTGGTTTTGTTGGGTTTTATCTGCTTCATCGATTCAGGAGAAGCAGTATGAGGATTAGGAAGTATGGCAGAGGTTTGGGGAGGATGTGATGTTTGAGGGGGAGATGAGGTTTCAGATGTCTGTGAGACGTAAGATATTTTCTTTGTCTTCACGTTGAACTTTATTTTGTATGCCTTGAAGAAGGGCCTACCTTCTTTATTCTCTTGAGGGGCTGCTTAGATGGGTCACTAGAAGTTGAGAGAGACACACTGACAAGAGGAGTGTTAGGAGCTTTCCTGTTTGCCTTTGTTCGCTTGGTGACCATCGGAGACTCACTTGTTTCTAACTAGGTAGCTTCAACATTAAGAGAAGTGTTAGGAGCTTTCCTATTTGCCTTTGTTTGCTTAGCGACCATCGGAGACTCACTTGCTTCTAACTAGGCAGCTTCAACATTTTCTGGCTCATATTCCTCACTTGGAGGTCCGATTTATATAAAATTTCCAAACTTACGCCAAGGTTTGCAGTGAGGATACTTGTTACTCCTTTTGTTGCTTGGTTTTAGCAGCGAATCAAATATTGTTGGTGCATGAATGTCAGTAGTTCATAGTCTAGTGTCTGTAATCGAGTCTGTAATGTTATTTATGTTTTTGTTTATAAGCGAAGTTGTCAACAAGTTCGCCTAGGCGAACTTGTTGAACAAGAGAAGTTATGGACAACTTCGCCTGAACATATCAGGCGAAGTTGTCGTGTATATAAACACAAGCTTACGGCTTGGTTTAGGGTTAATTGTATTAATCGTTCATTTGGTTATCGAGTTTGTTCGGTAACGTGTGTTTTGTAACAGTGATATCATATCACGTGAGTTCGGTTATCAATATAACGTGTTTCGTGTATCCGTGTGTTTGTGTTCTATACTCGTAACGATCTACGCAGGGATTCCGCACCTGAGTAGACCGCGATATCTCGTGCGATCCGTCCAGGGAACCTACAATTGGTATCAGAGCGTTTGCTCGATTGTGAGGTTCGGGATATTCACGCGGGTATAGATTTCGTCCCGTTTCGACTATTCGCGGGACGTGTTTTCGTGTTTCTAAGTCAATCTTACCTACTACCACAGTATTCAAGCCTTTGCACCATCAAAAACCTTGTTAAATCCAGATTCCAGATCTTCAAAAACGTCCGTGTTCATCAGGCGAAGTTGCCGTCACTGTACGTAGGGTTTCGGCGAAGATATAAGGTTAAGCGAAGTTATCCACAACTTCGCCTACCTTCTCAAGTTCGCCTATTCAAGCGAAGTTCTCTACAACTTCGCCTACCTCTTAAGTTCGCTTATCTCAGCGAAGTTAATCAGCGAAGTTCGTCAGCGAAGTTCTCTTCAACTTCGCCTACTTCAAGCGAAGTTATCCGTAACTTCGCCTTCGGTACTTAAAATTTTTTTTTTTTAATTTTTTTAAGGTTGCTTACTTTTCGGGAAAGATGTCGTCGATCAACATCTCTGAGTTAGTGAAGATGGAAGTTGAAGCAGGGTCGGCTACCAAGGCCCCAAGATTGCTGAAGGGAACCGATTTCGTTGCATGGAAGGATCGGTTCATACAGTACGTCAAATACCAGGATGCGAAGATGTGGGTATGCATCCAGGATGGTTATATTCCACCAATTATGGAGTATGAAGGTCGTGACCAAATCAAGAAGTATAGTAAAATGGAAGAAGAAGAGAAGAAGATGTATGAGGCTGAGAGCAAGGCTCATGCTGCTATAACCATGGCTCTTACACAGGAGATCCTTCATACTTTTAGGAAGTACACTTCAGCAAGGGAGCTTTGGGAAGCCCTTGAGAGCAGATTTGAAGGAAATGTAGGAATCCGGGCTTCAAAAATAAAACTGCTCAAGACCCAGTTCTCAGTCTTCAAGTATTTGAAGAATGAATCATTAGATGATATCATCACTCGATATTATCATCTGATGACTGAACTGAGCAACTATTCCATTTCTTACAGAGAAGAAGAGATAGTTGAGAAGCTTCTGGATGCTCTCCCACCAAAATGGGAGATGTACACCGTGCTGATGAGGGAATACAAGGACTTTCCCACTTATGATCTTGAAACGACAGTCAACAAGCTCAGGACCTTTGAGCTTAACATGGTAAGAAAGGAGACATCTATGGATCAGGTTCAAGATCCAAGTATGTATGGAGCTAAAGTCAACACTAGCTCAGGATCAAAGACTGAATCGACTGCTTACTACTCGAAGGGAGAGTCGGGCCCTAACTCATCACATGAGGGGCATGTGTCAGTTAACACAAATGGGGATGTTTGCTATGTAGCAGCTGGATCTAGTGGTTCTCAACCCCAGGCAAGCAAGAGTAGTTGCTCTTCAAGTGCTCCCAGCAACAACTACTCCAAGATGCCTATGAGTGTCAAGTCTGCTGAAGAGCAGTTTGGCCTCTATGCTTCTTTCATTGCTTCCTATGAGAACTATATTCAAGGGAAGATTGTTGATCCAGCTATGTTGGATGAAGATTACGATCAGATTGATGCTGACGATATGGAAGAAATGGATCTACAATGGCAGATGGCCATGATTGTAAGGAGGGTGAAGAGGTTTATGAATAAGACCGGTAGAAAGTTTGTCGGAGGAAGACCAGGGTTCGACAAGTCAAAGGTAAGGTGCTACAATTGTCAACAAAACGGTCACTTCGCAAAAGAATGTAGGAATGAGCGTGTAGAACGAAGTCAAGGAAAGTCTACACCGCATAATGAGGGAAGAAAAGATTACAGTGCCATGATGTCTAGAGCAGATGGAGAATACAACTGGAACCTGCTTTCTAAAGAATCTTTCGAGCAGGCAAATTTGGCAAAGGTCGAAACAGAAGAAAATGAGAAGGCTGCCGGAGAAGAAAAGGCTCTTATGGCAGACGTTAATGACAAGCTCTCCGAGGTATGCTCTAAAACTACTTGTTCAAAATGTGAGAACTTGTCTGAGCAACTAGCAACCATAACCGATCAGTATGTTAGGTTGGACGCTGAATTTAAAACCATAAAAGAAGATCATCACTTTATTAAATCAAGAGAAAATAATTATAAAATTAAAATAAAAGCTTGTGAAAAAGATGTGAAAAGTTTGAAAACAAAACTTGCTGAAAAAATTGAAGTGATTGATTTAAGTTATGAGGTTTTGGAAGAAAAGACCAAACTAATTGCTGAGAGAGAAAAACAGATAGCTGACCACCAGGTGAAAGTGGTGGAACTGAATCGAAAACTGGAGCAGTTCAGAAATTCTTCTGCTATTCTTGATCACCTTGTTATTGATCAAGGTTCCTCTGCTAAGAGAGGAGGAATCGGTTATCATGAGGTTCCACCACCGTACAATCATAATTACACTTTTAACCCCAGTGTTCAGAATTCTGTTGATTTTGAGGTTGCTCAGACAGTGCCGATTAAAGTAACTGTCAAAGAACCAAATGTTAGTAGAGGCGAAACAAGTTCGCCTGTTTCAAGTGTTGAAATTTCTGATCAGAGTCCTGTCTCATCAGATTCGGATAAGTCATCCGAGTCTGGTAAGGTAAAAGAGGAAGTTGTGTTACCCAAGAGTGGAGAAAAAGATAAAATGAATAAAAAGAGTACTCCACTAAACCCGTACGTCCCACCATATGTGAGACGAACGGCCGGTAATATAGCCTCGACATCTAAAACACCGGTTGATAAAAAGGTTGAGCATAGGTGTTGTTTTAGATGTAATCAGTTAGGACATCTTGTTGCAAATTGCCCTCTGAAGCAGCGATTCAGAGGTGTAAGGCCTACTAAAGCTGAGAATAGACCTAATAGTAATTATCATGCTCCTAAAAATGAAAACCACTTAAATTTTAAAAATGTGAATAATTCAGGTTTTCATAGAAACAAATCTCAGTTTTACACTTCTAATAACCAAACCACAAGCTATAATTCTTTCAGAACTCAAAGGTTTGGAAGGCCTTACAATCAATCTTCAATGAGATATCCTAATGGGACTTACAGGAGTTACCGAGATACTAACTTTGGAAAGCCAAAGTTTGGGATGTATAGATCCAAGACCAATTGGTCTTGGGTCCCTAAATTCTAATCTTTTGCTTTGTTGTGCAGGAACAGTTGAACAGGGCTGCCAATAATCTTTGGGTTGTGGATAGCGGCTGTTCCCGGCACATGATGGGTAACAAATATTTGTTACACGATTTGAAACCTGTTCAAGGAGGGAGAGTAAGCTTTGCCGGAGAAAGTGGAGGCAATATTACTGGAAAGGGAACGGTGTCGAACGGAAAGATGACGTTGGAGAATGTCAACTTTGTAGAAGAACTGAAGCACAATCTGCTGAGTGTGTCGCAGATTTGTGATAAGGAGTACACCGTTCATTTTACAAAGAACGAGGCGATCGTGCTGAAACCGGGTTTTCAGATACCAGAGGAGTGGATTTTGATGAAGGCTCCTCGTGATAGGAATACGTACATTATGGATATGAGATCAACTGAAATGGCCACGGCAGAGTCATGCCTTTTGACAAAAGCGAGTGAAACAGAGTCCGAATTGTGGCATAGGAGAGTGGGACACATTCATCTTCGGAAGATGAACCACATTGTCAAGAATGGGCTTGTGCTGGGCGTTCCCTTGAAGAATTTCAATTTTGAAGATAAATGTATTGCGTGCAAGAAGGGGAAGCAGCACAAGAAATCCCATCTCACCAAGAAAGTAAATTCAATTGCCAGTCCTCTAGAATTGCTTCACATGGATCTCTTCGGTCCCGTGTATGCAAAAAGTCTAGGAGGTACTTCATACTGCTTGGTGATCACTGATGACTACTCACGATACTCGTGGGTATATTTCCTGAAATCAAAAGATGAAACGGCTCAGATGGTGAAGAATTTGATTACCAAAGTTGAGAACGTTATGGATAAAAGGGTTAAGTTCATCAGAAGTGACAATGGAACAGAGTTCAAGAATTTTGAGATGGAGATCTTCTGTCTTCAGAGAGGGATTGAACACCAATACAGCGCTCCTTATACACCGCAACAGAATGGAGTGGCTGAAAGGAAGAACCGAACGTTAATTGAAGGAGCCAGAACTATGCTGGCTGATTCAAAGCTTCCTGTGGTGTTTTGGGCTGAAGCTGTTGCTACAGCCTGTTATGTTCTGAATAGGGTCTTAACTGTTAAAAGACTTGGTAAAACGTGTTATGAGCTTATGCATGGGAGAAAGCCCAACTTGAGTGGTCTTGAACCATTCGGGTCCCCTTGTTCGATTTTGAAGACAAATTCAAAATTTGGTGAAGTAGCCGATGAAGGAATCTTAGTCGGTTATGTTGTTGGGACTCCCAACAGACGTGTCTTCAATACATCGACCAGCAAGATTGAGGTGGTGTGTAACACAAATATCACAAGTTACCAACCGCCAAAACCAAGCAACGGACCTGCGGAGTTTTTCGACTATGTTAAACTTTTTAAGTCTTTTAACATACCGGATTTAGATATCTCTGAAGAAGAAGAAAGAGTTGCTACGAAGATGATCCTTGATGAGGAAGAAAATCTATTGCAAAGACAGCTGATTGATAAATGTCAACCTTCCTCATCAAATACTATCGATACCCCTGCTGCCTCAACTGAAGAAGAATTTATAAATCCTTTTCACTCACAGCATGAATCAACCATTGACGAGCTCTCTTCTAACTTGGAAGACAATTTGCATGTCGGTTCTGTTCCGACCACGAGAATTCATAAAGATCACCCTTTGGAGAATGTGATTGGTGATGTGTCCTCTGGTGTACAAACAAGACGTAGCTTGGATGAGCACACCTGTGTTTACACAAGCATTAAGGAGACAGGAATAATCAACGAATGCTTGTACACCTGCTTTATCAGCCAGATTGAACCGATAAATTATCAAATGGCTTTAAAGGACAGCTCGTGGGTCGAAGCCATGCAAGAAGAGTTGGCTCAGTTCAAGAAAATGGAAGTATGGGATTTGGTTGAAAAACCGAAAAATGTGCATGCGATAGGCACAAAATGGGTGTTTAACTGCAAGAGAGATGAGAAAGGGATTATCATAAGAAACAAGGCGAGGCTAGTTGTGAAAGGATTCAATCAACAAGAGGGGATTGATTATAATGAAGTGTTCGCTCCTGTCGCAAGGTTGGAAGCCATAAGGTTGTTTTTGGCGTTTGCTGCATATAAAAAGATGAAGGTATTTCAGTTGGATGTGAAGAGTGCGTTTCTGAATGGGAAAGTTGATGAGGTAGTGTATGTTGAGCAACCTCCGGGTTTTCCTGACCCAGACTTTCCTGATCACGTGTACAAGTTGAGCAAGGCATTGTATGGACTACATCAGGCACCTCGTGCCTGGTATTCAACTTTATCAGACTACTTGCTTGAAAATGGGTTTGAAAGAGGGAAGATTGATAGTACGTTGTTCGTTAAGAGAGAAGGAAGCGACTTCCTGCTGGTACAAGTCTACGTGGATGACATTATCTGTGCTGCATCTAAAGTCTCCAAGTGTCAGGAGTTTGAGGACGTCATGAAGAAAAGGTTTGAAATGAGTGCTATGGGTGAACTAACTTTCTTTTTAGGATTGCAGGTTGATCAAAAGAAGGATGGAATGTTCATTCATCAGACCAAGTATGTCCATGATGTGCTCAAACGATTCAAGATGGAGGACAGCACTCCATTCGACACTCCTATCTGCGTCAATCACAAATTGGGTGCGGAGTCAGACGGTGATGCAGATGTGGACCCAACTCAGTATCGGGCTATTATAGGTTCTTTAATGTACTTAACTGCTTCTAGGCCTGATATAATGTTTGCTGTTTGTCTTTGTGCTCGTTTTTAGGCAAACCCAAAGGAATCTCACATGAAAGGTGTGAAGAGGATCTTGCGGTATCTCAAGGGCAAACCGAAGCTGGGGTTGTGGTACCCGAGAGGAGGAGACTTGGAGCTAGTCTCCTACACAGACTCTGATTATGGTAGGTGCAATCAGAGTCGGAAGTCAACAACAGGAGGATGTCAGTTTCTTGGTGGCAGATTGGTGTCGTGGCAATGCAAGAAACAGACTTCGGTCGCAATTTCAACCTGTGAAGCAGAATACATGGCAGCATCCAACTGCTGCTCCCAGGTTCTTTGGATTCAACAACAGTTGCGCGACTATGGTCTGAATTTCTTACTTACTCCAATTTGCATTGATAACACAGCTGCTATCTCAGTAACTAACAATCCCGTGAAACATAGTAAAACTAAACATATTGACATACGTCATCATTTCATACGGGATTGTGCTGAGAAGAAACTGATAGTGCTTGAAAAGGTGGATACGCTTGATAATTTCGCTGATCTTTATACAAAAGCGTTTGATAAAACAAGATTTCAAAACCTTATCGAACTAAATGGGATGATCAATCCCGAGTAACCATGCTTTTCTTGTAATATTTAAAAAAAAAAAAAAAAAAAACACTATCGCTTAAAAGTATGTCGGTTACCACAGTTTGAAGGACATGTCTTCGGCTATGTTTTGGTCCTCATTTTCTACTTGTAGATTTTGAGGATAGCCATTAACCAGATGACTGAAAGTGACCGGGGCGGTTTATGATGAGTTTTCATTTTTTCGCTTAAAATTAGTCGATCATACTTGGTTAGAGGGACACATACTTGTATGTGGTCGGTCCAGCTGATCCATTGGATCTTCGGGATAGCCGTTTACCTGAAGACTTTGTTTTGATCGGGGAGATTGAAGTCAAATTTCTTTTAAGGGAAATGAAATTATTTTTCAAGTCTTCTACTTCGTAAGAAGTACGTTTGCTATGTTAATCAGAAAATTGATCCAACCTTGGAAAATGATAGATATACTGATTCTGTGTGCTTAACTAGTGAAGTTATTAGGCTTAAAAGGCTTTAGGACAGTCATTGTATGTCATGGTAACTTTTTATGGTGCGTAAAAGTAGATGTGATACAAACTACAACTACTTGATTTTACGTGGAAACTCCTTACGAGTTTTGCTTGTCTTCATATATATCTTTCCGAATGATAGGTAGAAAAGCGATTACCCAGTCATACACGAGCCCGTAAGTGTTCTGATTCCCGTGAAGATAGCGTTTCAAGAAACTGCAGTGATCCGGATTCGGGACTTGCAGTTGGTTACTACTCTGAAGTCTATGTAAAGTTTATCATAAAAAAAAAAAAAAAAAAAAAAAAACAAACTTTTGAGTTATTGAAACATTCTAGAGATGAAAGTGTCAAGACTTCTCAATCTTAGAGTAAGAAGAAGAACGGGAACCAGATGAAGAGTACTTGCAACTTAATCAGACACTATGGGTCGAAGTCAATTCGGGGTGACTTGGGGAAAGCCAAATACGCTTTGAGGAGAGATAGGAGGCATCAATATTTCTGAGTTGTTGCCCACTTAAATTTTGAGGCTTAATTGAACCTAACTCGTATCACAGAAACGATGAAAACCATCTTAAGTATATTACCTGCTTACAACCTGTCTCTTTATGTCATAATACAGCTAAACACGGATCTATGTGACAGTCACATACTTAGTATGATTCCTGTTCGGATCTTTTCTAAAACGTAGCAGTCCCTATCGAGGCTGAAATTTGATCCCTTATACTTAAATTGTTTAAAGTTTTCTTTTTCTGTAGTTGTATTTGTTTATAACGGGTTACTTGGACTTGAACGTGTCATTTAGTTCTTAAAGGAAAGTTTTATAACTTAATTGGAAAAATGTTAAAATTATAAGGTTAAATTTTGTAAATATAGGCGATGTTGTTGAACAGGCGAAGTTACCTTAACTTCGCCTGTATAACTTCGCCCCTATATAAGGATTTTCAAGAGTCAAACAGTTCATTATTCTCAACTCAGCGAACTTATCTCCGTTTTCACAGCGAACTTATACACAGATCAAAACTTGTTATCTTGTTCTTCGATTTCAAACCGATCTAAAGGTTGTTTGGGTTCTTTTATCACATGTTATATGTTCATTGATGTTAATCTAAGGTTGTTTCGACAACCGGTTAATAACCTCGAACAACCGATCTTTAAACCCGAGTTCAAAACTTGTTTTACGTGTTCATGAGTAAACTAGTCGTTTAGTTATCATTAATATCATGTGTTTGAGCCTCCTCAATCGTCAAAGTTAATCGAAACACTGGTTTTCCGGATTTCGATTAACCTTACTGTCGCCGTTTCTGATTCAGGCGAAGTTAAGGTTTAGGCGAAGTTATCCGTAACTTCGCCTGGAGCTTAAGGTTTAGGCGAAGTTAAGGTTTAGGCGAGTTAAGGACCAAGAAGAGAAACGACAGAGACGATGATTCCAATGCACCGAAAGGTGCAGGTGGTGAGTTGCCAAGAACTACTCAAGCTCTTGGGACTTCCATAGCTCAGGGGGAGTCTGCAGGTGCAGTTGGTGGTGATGAGGTGGTGATGGTTGATGATGAAGATGATGTGATTGATGCGTTGAGAGAGTTAGATGATGATATGCTAGATGATGATGTGTTTGATGATGATGTGCTGCCGTGTGAGGAGATTGAGAAGATTGGCGCACAGATTTTGATTGAAGATGGGATAGAAGAGGGGGAGATAGTAGAAGAAGACGTTGAACACGAGATCCCAGATGTTGAGAAAGCCGACATGGGTACTGAGATGGATGAGACTGAGTGGGAGGAGCAGCCTAGGTGGAAGGAAGGCTGTGCTCATTGGTTTATTAAGACCAAGAAGCCTGCTGTTCCAGCCATGTTCAAGAAGAGTTATAACATCAAAGGCTATGCTGAGTCGAAGAAGGGAATTATCTGTTGGATATATGATGAACAGATAAAGTTGTTTGTGGTGAAGCGTTATGATGGTATTCAATACTTCAAAAGAACCCTGAGATCTCTCAATACGTTGCCGGAATGTGAGGTGAAGGATTTGGCCAGGTTGGGCCTGATAAATAGAAGTGACGACAACATGGCAAGAGTGATTGGGAAGATCGTGTGGAAAGAAAGCATAAAAGAGAAGAAGTTTGAATTATTAAAGCCACAGAAGGGAAAGCTCGTGGAGGATACAGAAAGGGGAATGAGAGCAGATGGCAAGCCATGGATGGTGATGAAGTACAAACCGATCCGATGCATCAAGGAGGTTCCAATGAAGACTATGCCTCAAGATGTGTTGAAGAATCTTAAATGGTGGTATGTTGATTGCCAGACTGCTGAAGCCGTGATGGAAGACGAAGACGAACAAGAAGGGCTGAGGGTGTATGATCCGATGCATCTTGTTAACTTATCGAAAGCTGATCTGCAAGTGTTGAATGAAAAGAAGATATTCTATATTCCTGCTTGGAAGGATGAAGCAAGGAAATATCAGCGAGTAGTCACGGTATGTGTTAGAGAAGGAGTGCATGCGTGAAGATACAGGATTACAAGACAAAAGCCTAAAGATCAAGATATGAAGCTACTGCCAAGGGGGAGTCTGTTGGTGCATGAATGTCAGTAGTTCATAGTCTAGTGTCTGTAATCGAGTCTGTAATGTTATTTATGTTTTTGTTTATAAGCGAAGTTGTCAACAAGTTCGCCTAGGCGAACTTGTTGAACAAGCGAAGTTATGGACAACTTCGCCTGAACATATCAGGCGAAGTTGTCGTGTATATAAACACAAGCTTACGGCTTGGTTTAGGGTTAATTGTATTAATCGTTCATTTGGTTATCGAGTTTGTTCGGTAACGTGTATCCAATCCTTTAAACCCCATCATGATGCGGTTCTGTTGGAGCAATTTTTTCACCATCTTCAACACCTTCAATTTCATATACAGGTCAAACGTTGGGCAACAATGTGCACCATATACTTCTAGTAGGCTGGCAAGCATTTCTTGTCAAACGTTCCTAACGAAGTATCATATCCCATTGTGTTAACAGTGGGCACAACATCCTCCTTGTTGAACCTCCTGGTCAATGAATTTGGAGAGTATTTGATCTGCAGTACTCCCTCACATCATCTTCAATTTAGTAATCCTTTTGTCTGAACTTTTTTTTGTAACCACTAGCTCTCCTTTCTTGTCAGTATTCTTCTTTGAGTACGCCTAGAATTCTTCAATCCACCAGGTGTGAATGGCCTAGAATTCTTCAATCCACCAGGTGTGAATGGTTGGATTGTGAATGGTTGTATTGGCACTAATAGCATAGGCATGTGGATATTCTCTTAATCTCTTTATCATTGAGATGAATAGTTTATGGTGTGGATTTTTAGGAATTTCGAAGGGAGCATATATATTATGAGTCATCTTGAAGAAAATAAGACGTAAATAAAAATATAAAAGTAAGATTAAAAACTAAAAAACTAACATTTAAAAAATTTGAAATCGCAATGAAAGGGATTCGCATTCGCGATGTAGTATTGTTCATCTGCAAATTGATTCTAGAATGCGAATTGGCAATGTTCATTTGCGATTGCGAAAATGATGTATTTGCGAATAGGATCATTTGAGAATTGATATCAATTGCAAATGCGAATTTTATCTTGAACAGAAAATTTCCAGATTAGCAATTCACAAACTCTAGAATTTAGGAATCATATCAAAACATGTTTAAAATCAAATTAAACAGGCATGGAGCATCACCATACTAACGAAATCAAAACCTTATCAATAATTAGGCAAACAATAACTCTAGAAACCCGAATTTGATTCCTAAAGGTTTGGTTTAGGGCATCACATGAAGTTTCGTACGTTGATGTATGGATGAAGGATTGATGAATAAAAAGCAAAAACGTACAAGATTTGATTCAACACCGGTATTAAGGCTTGAAAGTTGAAAGATTTGAGAGAGTTTGAGAGTAGACAAAGATAGTGTGAGGAAAAAGTGAAAAGGAAATTCGAGTTTTTCTTTTATAGGGTCTGACCATCGCATAATATGGTAAAAAACACTTAAACATCATTGAAAATTTTCAAAACAACCCTCGATTTTAATAACATCTCAAATCGATCCCCAAAAGATCCACTCCAATCGCTCAAGTCTTTAAGAAATTTCATTTTGATTCCAAACTTTTGACAAGCTTTGCATGAACGATCTTAAGTACAAAATGCCAACTTTAAAGAAATACAAGTAAGAAAAATTTATAGTAAAAAAAATTTAATAAAGAAATTTTTTTTTTGGTGTTCCTAATATATAGTGAAGAATACTTACACATTTGAGAGAGAGAGAGAGAGTTTAATGTTAGAAAGTTTAACAGCCCAGCTCCGCTATGGTCGGGACGTACCCCCATCGCCTCACGAATTTGCTTTTGGTTGCGCAGGTGGAGACTTCTTAGGAGGTCAGCATCCTGGTACTACTCCCACATGAGCACGATTAACTGTGGAGTTATCCTCTCATCCGCTATCATTAAGCGCTCTAAATGCGCTATGATGAGGAAGGTATCCACCTCCTTATAAATAAGGCTTCGCTCCTCATCCCAACCAACGTCATATGTCCGGATCCACCCCATTAGGGGTCCAACATTCTCGAGGTACCTGACACCACTGGTTCGGCTTTGGATCTGATACCATCTGCAACACCCCAGCTACCGCCGTATAACAATATTGTCCACTTTGGTCGAAATGTACCGCAATCGCCTCACATATTTGCTTTTGTTTGCGTAGGTGGAGATTTCTCAGGAGGTCATATATCCTGATACTACTCCCACCTGAGCACGCTTAACTATGGAGTTCTCCTGTCATCCACTATCATTAAGCGTCCAAAACGCACTATGATGAGGAAGGTATCTACCCACTTATAAAGAAGGCTTTTTTCTCCTCTCATCACAGAAAGATCATAACACGGGATCATATTGATTGAAATGCCATTCACAACATATCATTTTCAGTTGTTATTTCAGCACTAATTCAGATTGATTGCTGATATATTGAACAACTTTAAACTTAACATGTATTTCAAAAACCTTATGATATTGATTAAGTTATAATTAGGCATAAATTATGTGTGTTCCCCACTTATTAGAATAATGATGCCTCATTCTATTTTCAAGGCTTATTATGGTTTCTTCAAATCACCCCAAATTGACTTCAACCCTGTAGTGTCTGGTCAAAAACTTGTAGAGCAATAAATTTAAATAATATTTTAAGAGGCTTGCTAACTTTTACAAATATTAAAGATTGAACTATGGACTTACTTGCCCTGTAGTTCGGCCTTACATGCCACTCATTTAAGGTGTTTACAATTGTTAGATTACTAACCCCCCCAAGTAGTTCTAATATACCCTTTTATATTTGGATTTTGTCAACAATTTACATTGATCTTTAAACATTTAATCACTTTTGCAGTTTTCTTTTGAATTTTCAACATTTGAGAACAAAAGCAGTAAACGTTTGCGTTTTCATGGTGATCAACTGACTACAAACAAACTTGTGTATGACCGGATAATCACATTTCTTCCTATCATTCGGAAATATGTATTTTGAGACATGCACAACCTTTCAAAGAGTAAGACCACTAAATCTAGTTGATTTTAGTTTATATCACATTAGTTCTTACTTAACATGAAAACACAATCGAGCACATCAAATTATGAAATAATTGCGCTTTTTAGCCTATTTATCCATGACCTAGGAGTATTCAGACAATGTACTATCATAATATTCCAACGGTCGGATCAATTTGTTAAAGAACTAAAGTTTGTTACTCCCTCTAAATCCAAGAACTTTCTTTTTGAAGCATTTTCAGGGTTTTTATAATAAGAAAACAAAGTTAAAATCTTCTGTCGAATTAACGAACTCATTCCCCCCCCCCTAAATTTGTGACATATAAGAAAATATATATAAATTTATACACAAAGCGATTCAACAAGATATTCGAATCGGTCATGATCGAAAGCTTCTGTGAAAAGACCCGCAATGTTGTAACCAGTATGGAGCCTTTCAATGTTGACAAGTTTTCGATCATAGAAATCTCGAATGAAATGCATTCTAAGATCAATATGATTTGTATTTGACGACGGGGGTTTTCACAATACACACAGCTACATCATTATCAAAGCTAATATGAGTGTTAAACAAATAAGTTCAAACGGTAATCCAACAACAGATTCTAGATCCTAATGACTTGGGAACAATAGTTAGATGTGGTGACGTATTTAGCTTCAGTAATCAATGTGGACACAGTCATCTTCTTGCATTGCCAAAAGATTATGCAATCACCAAGGAATTGACAGCCTCCTAAAGTTGACTTCCGATACGAACTTGCTAACGAATCACCCTCTGATTCGCTAAGCTCCCATAACGAACTAGCTAACGAATCACCCTCTGATTCGCTAAGCTCCCATAACGAACTAGCTAACGAATCACCCTCTGATTCGCTAAGCTCCCATAACGAACTAGCTAACGAATCACCCTCTGATTTGCTAAGCTCCCACAATGAACTAGCTAACGAATCACCCTCTGATTCGCTAAGCTCCCATAACGAACTAGCTAAAGAATCACCCTCTAGTTCTCTAAGTTTCCTTAGCAAACTAGGGTTAGGTAAGGGAACATTCCGTGACACCTTTATCTTTTCCGGTGCCGTCATCGCCGGAAAACCGCGTTTTCGCCGGAAAAACGAGATCTCACTCGTTCTTCCACCGTTTTCATTATTTTTCGTCCCTTTTGATCCAGATTTGAGCTAGGGTGATCCCTAAACTCATCTTAGGTCCGGTTTATACCCGATTCCACCCGGATCTTGTGATTTAAACGGTTTAACGGTGTCGGCTCGTCGTTACGCGACTATAACTAACGTTTTAGGCTCGTACAATATTAAACTATCATTACCTCGGGTCGGTGCTCGGTTTCCTTCTTGATTTCGGCTAGAGATAAGGAAGAACTAGAGAGAAATCTTAAGTGTGTGTTTTGGGTGGTGTATGGAATATGCGTGAATGAGAATTAAATGGATATTAAGGGTTTATATATTTATGGATCATGGGCTCAAGCCCATGGACTCTCCTTCCTTCTTTCATAACCCAAGTCCATAACCCATATCCATTAACCAACACTAGCACGACCCATACCAACTCCTACTCTATTTAATTATTTTTCGATAACCCGAGTAGACTTTCCCTCTATTATTAAATAATATAATTAATATTATTTTGGAAATTTCGGGATGTTACAAGTCTTCCCTCCTTAAAGAGGTTTCGTCCCCGAAACCTAGCTTATTCCTTATAAAAGGAATACCTTTTTCTTTATAATCGCACATTTTATTGAATCACCTTCGCTTTGTGAGTTATCCTTCTTACTCCCGACTTTGCAGCCATCGAATGGTGGTCTTGTGTTTTAGCTATTTAAGGTAGCTTATCCATGAGACCCTCGATGTACCAAGACTCATCTCATCCTTCCAAGGGCCTCGTTTAGTACTTTTAACACTATTGTCTAAAACGATACTTTATCATAACATAATAATCATTCATAACCAAACTCAATATATTACACGTCATTGATAAACATAAGTTTTAAACCTTAACACAAAACAAGTTCTTAAGCAAATGTAATTTAAACAAATAAAACCATTGCATGAGCAATTATTCCTTCATCAAGTGTTCCTCTCTGCAGTTTCCTCAAGTCTTTATCCTTTCGCACCTCCCGCCCCTGATTCCTTGCAATCCCTAGCCATGTGGTCAGCTTTTTCGCATTTGAAGCACTTTAGATGATCAGGGCATTCTCGAGAGTAATGCCACTCTTTCCACACCGATAGCACCTGTTTGTCCCAGTCTTGCATTCTCCCTGGTGCACCTGCCCACACGTCTTACATGCATCCTTGTTCCCAACCTTGGCCTTCCTCTCATCAGTTGTTGTCACCATCTTGCCAGACCGCTTAACAGAGGTAGCCCATTTCTTCTCCTTCTTTTCCTCCACCACCACATCGTCCTCAGCTAGGTCAGCATAAACCACTTCTGCAAGTTCAACACCAGAGTCAAAAGTAGCAAGTTTATTTGCGCTGACTAACATGCGGACCTTTTGTGGCAATCCCCTCACATAACATTTGATTCTCTTGACCTCAGTGTCAACCATATCAGGCACCAACCTAGATAGTCGGTTGAATTCAGTAGTATACTCACGATGTGTCATCATACCGGCCTTTAAATTCAGGAAATTCATCTCCGTTCTTTCAACCTCGACATCTGCACAAAACTTCTTCATCACCAACTCTTTCAGATCATCCCATCTCAACGCCTTGATCTCATCCCTAGTCTTTCTCTGCTACACGCTTTCCCACCAGTACATAGCTTCTTCTTCAAATGACTGAGTAGCATAACCCACAGCTTGGTCGGGACGGCATTCGCTAATGCGGATAATCTTGTCCATAGTGGTTATCCATTGGAGAGTAGCGATTGCGTCTCCCAAACCAGTCAGCTTCGGTGGGTCCCATCCTTTGAAGGACTTGTAGTTACACCCACCTCGACCTCTCTTTCCATCACCAACCTTGACAGATCCAGCTTCACTCGAGTCACCCTTCCCTCCCTCACCATCCTTCCTACCATTCTCTCCTGATCCTTCAGCAGTTCTTCCAGCAGATCCTTTAGGATTCCCAGTCTTCATGGCAGTTGCCACAGCTTGGGCAATGGCAGCTAGAACAGCAGGGTCAAGTTGATGTCCTTCGTTGTTGCTCTGGTTTCCTCCAGTTGTGCCTCCTTCGTCTCCGGTGTTGGAAGCTTCTTCTACCGAGGGTTGCCGGACAAGACGAGGCCTTCCACGACGTCCAGTGCGACCTCCAGTTCCAACAATTTCTCCAGCTCCAGCCATTAGTATTCTAAAAGGGAAAACACAAACGCCATCCCTCTAGGAATTATTTAGCACATGATTTGTAAGGTAAGTAGCTAATGACATTGATCAAGTGTAATTAACTATTTGCATTACTCCTCAGGTTCTACATACTTCCCTTTATGATTTCACTTGTGCTAGTTTCTACTTTTAAACAGTTAATCCATCAAACAATCAATCAATTAATCCTATCCCTAACATTATCGTTCATTAACTATATACCTTACCATTACTGAGCTTGCTTGAGTGACACATGGCTATCTTGAACTGGCATCTTCTTTCCTTTTCTTACTAAAATCCCATTTTATTTTCGAGTCTAAGCATGTAGGATGCTTAAATCTATCGAACTTATGCTCTGATACCAACTTGTAAGGCCCCGTTCCTGGTAGCCCTACTTTAGCGTCGGATTTACTCATAAACACAGTTCTACAAATCAGAGTTTATTAAAACTTTCACAGAATATAAAACTTTAACCGTTTATTACAAAACATTTAATCTTTTCTTTGATACCATAACACAAAATATTATATTTAAAACATCTTTTCTCCTATCTTCAGATGCCAGCCGTTCAACCCATGCCATGTGTCATTCTCATGCCTTCTCGATAAACATATATACCTGCGTGCATACTAAAAGTCAGCTACGCTGAGTGAGTTCTAGTTAATCAGGCGACATACAATACATACACATATCATACATACATACATATCTACAATCACTAACCCTGGTCTACCGAGAGTACGATCATAGTCCGCTGTCTATACCTATACTCAAGGTTGTGAACACGTAAAAGGTCCGCAGTCCTTACCTATGTTCACCAGTTATGGTATGTGCAAGGTCCGCAGTCCTTCCCTATACCATCCTATATTGACAACACGTAGAAGGTCCTCAGTCCTTCCCTATGTTGCAACCTAAACCATAGCACATACGAAGTCCGCAGTCCTCCCCTATGCTACCACAACACAAATATAGCACGTATAAAGTCCACAGTCCTTTCCTGTGCTGACGCCTATCTACATTACGTATAAGGTCCGCAGTCCTTATCTACGTTGGCGTCTATCTCCTATAACACGTATAAGGCCCACCGTCCCTATCTACGTCTACATCTATCATCTACATCACGTATAAGGCCCGCAGTCCTTAGCTACGCCATCACCAGCCGAGTCTATGTCCAACAGAAGATAGAGGGATTTGCCTCCTAACTTACTATGTCGAACGTAGGTCTCATATACCATTAGTGTACCTGTATACACATACTTCACATATACAATAATTACATTATAGCATAAGAACACTCTAGGCGTTCTTTACATCATTCATTTAACAACCATACCCCTTGTCGATACGTGCAATATCCGAAGATCGTTCACGCCCCGACAAGTGTTCATTTGTAATGTTCATACATCTTCCATATATAATATTCATACCTGTATTTATAACCTGATAGTACGCGCAATATCCGAAGACTTTTCGCGTACAAGACAAGCAATCATTCATATCTATCACATATATCACATATGGCATACACTTATCACTTAGGATACATGTATTAACAACACATCGAGTATATACACAGCCCCGAAAACATAACAAGGAAGTGGGGCTAGAAACTCACCTGAACTTGGTTACTTCTTCTGCTACTGGTTATTCCTTCTCGAGCTGTACGCGTCTAACTGTTTAATAATTGAATATCAAATACTACTCTAGCCATTCTCATTACTACTTAATTAGTCTTACGTGTCTAAGCCGATTTTACTTCATTGAATCATTACCCGGTTTGTTAATCGTTACTCGTTAACCTTTTAAAGGTATCTTTCATAATTTACAAACTCCAAGGGCTGTTATGTAATTATATAATTCTTTTCTAAGTCCAGGAACCATTCTGTCTTTATATTAAACTCCTAGTTCGTTACTTTGCCCTTAACGAAATGGGTAAAGAATCATCCTCTGATTCGCTAAGCTCCCATAACAAACTAGCTAACGAATCACCATCTGATTCGTTAAGCTCCCATAACGAACTAGCTAACGAATCACCCTCTGATTCGCTAAGCTCCACTAACGAACTAGCTAACGAATCACCCTCTGATTCGCTAAGCTCCCATAACGAACTAGCTAACGAATCACCCTCTGATTCGCTAAGCTCCCATAACGAACTAGCTAACGAATCACCCTCTGATTCGCTAAGCTCCCATAACGAACTAGCTAACGAATCACCTTCTGATTCGCTAAGCTCCCATAACGAACTAGCTAAAGAATCACCCTCTAGTTCTCTAAGTTTCCTTAGCGAACTAGGGTTAGGTAAGGAAACATTCCCTGACACCTTTATCTTTTCCGGCGCCGTCATCGCCGGAAAACCGCGTTTTCGCCGGAAAAACGAGATCTCACTCGTTCTTCCACCGTTTTCATCGTTTTTCGTCCCGTTTGATCCAGATTTGAGCTAGGGTGATCCCTAAACTCATCTTAGGTCCGGTTTATACCCGATTCCACCCGGATCTTGTGATTTAAACGGTTTAACGGTGTCGGCTCGTCGTTACGCGACTATAACTAACGTTTTAGGCTCGTACAATATTAAACTATCATTACCTCGGGTCGGTGCTCGGTTTCCTTCTTGATTTCGGCTAGAGATAAGGAAGAACTAGAGAGAAATCTTAAGTGTGTGTTTTGGGTGGTGTATGGAATATGCGTTAATGAGAATTAAATGGATATTAAGGGTTTATATATTTATGGATCATAGGCTCAAGCCCATGGACTCTCCTTCCTTCTTTCATAACCCAAGTCCATAACCCATATCCATTAACCAACACTAGCACGACCCATACCCTCCTACTCTATTTAATTATTTTTCGATAACCCGAGTAAACTTTCCCTCTATTATTAAATAATATAATTAATATTATTTTGTAAATTTCGGGATGTTACAGCTTGTATGATTGTCAATGAGGGTCATGAATTTAATTAATAATTTATGAGTTTCATCCTTGGATTCTAACAGAAAAGTCCATGTGAAATGAGAAAAATCACCAGTAACAAGACAACAGGCTTTTCGACCTATTGCCAAAGGATGAAAAGGACAAAACATATCCATATGCAAAAGCTGAAGAATGGAATATACAGATTTGAACGTTTTCGTCTTGTGAGAGAGTTTATGTTGTTTGCATGTTGAACATGAATACATTTTTTTGTACTTGAAAAAGATTTAAAAAGAAAACCCTTTATGTGTTCACCTTTGACAAGTCTGTTCAAATTCTTAAAGTTGATACGCCGAGACGACGATGTCAAAGTGATGAATCATTTTCCGAGTCCTTATTCATCAAACGCAAAGCAATTTGATGAGAGTACTAACTGTTCATCTCTAACAAGTAAGCATCATTATGCCTCAGAGTAATTCATGTAACTCCCTTGGCAAACACAACATCGTCCCACTCTTAGGAAAATCCCACATCGGTTGTGGACAAGAGAGATCCTTGGTTCATAAGTAATGTACTGCCTCTTAACATCACCAATGCGTTTTGGGCTTAGTTGGCTGTGGAGCACATGAAAACTCTACGGTTAAGCGCGCTTAGGTGGAAGTAGTACTAGGATGGGTGACCACCTAGGAAGTCTCTACCTGGGCAACCAAAAACAAAGCCGTGAGTTCCCGGATGGGCAACCCATCGGGGGCAAAGCGGACCATATTGGTGGTACGAGAGGTCGGGAATGTTACAGGTGGTATCGGAGCCAATCCTGTGCCATTTGGGATGATGGGACACGCCTCATCGAAGACGATGAGTCCAAAGGGGGGTTGTTTGTAATACCCTTGGCAAACACAACATCGTCCCACTCTTAGGCAAATCCCACATCGGCTGTGGACAAGAAAGATCATTGGTTCATAAGTAATGTCCTGCCTTTTAACATCACCAACGCGTTTTGGTCTTAGTTGGCTGTGGAGCACATGGAAACTCCATGGTTAAGCGCGCTTAGGTGGAAGTAGTACTAGGATGGGTGACCACCTGGGAAATCTCTACCTGGGCAACCAAAAACAAAGCCGTGAGTTTCCGGATGGGCAACCCATCGGGGGCAAGGCGGACAATATTGGTGGTACGAGAGGCCGGGATGTTACAATTCAGAAACACCATTCAGTTTGACTTATGGAACTGAAGCCATGATCCGCGCTGAGATTGGGGTACCATCCGCAAGAATGTTGTCCATTAATAACAACGAGTAAGAATTACGTCTGAACCTTGATCTTCTTGAGGAAACGCGAGAATTGGCACTTATTAATGAATACAACTACAAACGACAGTTGCAAAATATTATGATTCAAGAGTCCAGATGTGCAATTTCTATGCGGGAGATTTCGTCTTCCGCAATAATGATGTGTCGGGATAAGAACCTTTGGGCAAATTAGCTCCAACTTGGGAAGGGCCATATTGAGTTAAGGAAGTATTAACGAAAGGCTCCTACAAGTTAGATAAACTGGATGGGACTGAAATCCCAAGAACTTGGAACGTTGCCCAATTTAAAAAGTGCTGCAATTGAAAATTGCAAGATTGTTTTTATTTTTGGCATGCGTGCCACCAGTAGACAAAAAAATGTGCGTATTGCTTTATGTTGAATAATGTCTTGTAAATTGGTCTGCGTGCCATTCTTATCCAAGTTTCGTTTCACCGTAATATGCGTCATGTACAAATTGTCTATATTCCTGGCTTACGTGTCTGAAGTGACCCACGTGTCATTAAACTTATATTCCTGGTCTACGTGTCAGAAGTGACCCGCGTTTCATCAAACTTATATTCCTGGTCTGCATGCCAGAAGTGGCCCGTATGTCATTGAACTTATATTCCTGGTATGCTTGCCAGAAGTAACCCGCGTATCATTAAACTTATTTTCCTGGCCTAAGTGACATGTGTGTCATTAAACTTATATTCCTGGCATGTGTGCCAGAAGTGACCCGCGTGCCATTAAACTTAAAGCCATGATAGTTGGTTACGAAATCCTTTATTGACGTATAAGAAGATCCTAAAACTAGCACTTATATTATTTATAACACTTCTTATATAGATCAAAAGAGGATTACAGAGAAGTGATGATTACAATATATCTTCCTCAAAAACACAATTACATAATCCTACACTACAGGATCTTGAGTAGCGAGATCTCTTGATCTTGAGCAGGAGGAGTATCGGGTTAGGGAGAAGCTGGAGGAGTAGCAACGTCATCTGAGGGCCCACTCAGAAATTCTTTTAAGCGCTGAACTCCATTATTATCCACGGCAAATTCTGGGATCATACCTTGAAGAGGGAAAGTTAGGTTATTATAAGCCTTCATCTTCTTACCGTAATCCCCCGCCACGTTTAGGCCATGAAGAGGGTGCTCTTCAAGTGGATGTTGGGACTTTACATACTCAACGCCCTCCTCAAAACCAATCTTGTGGCCGGTTTGTGTTGAGGCATTGAGCAAAGCAGCAAGGCAGTCACCCAACTCTTTCCTATCCTTAATGTAGTCAATGACTTGTCAAGTGATAACACCAAGATTAATACCTTTCAACAATAGCAAGATAACTAATTCTTTAAGGAGAAGACGTAATACCTGCGCAAGACCCTCAGTCATTAACCATTGCCTCTCCTCTTCAGCCTTTTTGCCCACTTCTCCATCTCACGGTACCCATCATCAAGCAGCATGTTGTCCGCATATAGCTTTTTCGTACGTTGCTCTAACTCTTTATGAGTTTTCGCAAGCTCGAGGTTCGCAGACTTAAGATCTTCCTATCTATTATCCATCTCCTCGGCCTGCTCCTTCCGCAGCCTGGCCTCATCCTCATATGTTTGAATCAAATTACCTTGGTTGGTAATTTGATTCTCCAAAGCAGTGCTAGCCTCCAAGGCCTTCGCCAGGTCTTCCTCCTTATGCTTGGTCTCATCAAGGGCAGCGGCAAGGATGACATTCTGCTTTTTGCACGAGTCTTCCCATGCGCGTGCAGGTGTCGCTTGTCTGTCTTTCTCGGATTGGAGAGCGATCTCAGCGTCTTTTAGCTTCCACTTTACAGTGTTAGCTTCCAGACGACAGTCTTCAGAAACCTTTTTAGCCTTCTTTGTTTATTAGGACATATCACCCCATTTCTCCCCCATGGAGAGCCATTCCCTAAAAATCTCTTGCTCGCACGCCATAGTGTTGGCCATGACAAAGTTGTAGCTGCGGGCAAGATCATGGCGTGAACGACCACGCTGGAATGCATGTTCTACAAGCGGAATCCCGTGGCTGAGAAATTCAGCACAGACTTCCGCCTTCGTGAACCGTGATCCTTTGACCAAATTCCGACAGGGTATGTGCAGGTGGTCGTTCTCCATGGGATTAGCCATCCCATATAATAATCGGCGTCGGAAGGGTGAAAAAATCGCCTAAAATCAGACGACTGAGACATTCCTCCACCACCTGTCTAGTGTAGAGGCGAGGAACGAGAATAGTATGGCGGTGAATGTAGAGGAGAATGCGGAGGAGACAACGGGGAAGCATGTGGAGACTCCTACGTCTTCGATCCCTAAACATCTTGGACTGGTTCCTTCCCTTTTGAACCTGACGTGTCGTCGGAAATAACAATCGTCTGTGCAGGAGATGGTGGGTCTTGAATCGTTACACCTTGATCAGGTACAACTACGGCTTCTACGAATGAAATATAATATATCAAGATAAGAAAAAACAAACGAGAATAGTCAGAAATTTCACAAGCAATGGCTTACTTGTTGGCGATCACATCGCAGCCTCTTTCACCATGTCCTCTAAACGGACCTTCTTAAACTTTTTGGGCCCTGTTGCCTGTTTCTTCTTCGACGGTTCCTCCTCAGCCCCGGATTGGCTACCTTTTGCCTCACTAGACTTGGAAGGACGTTGTTTTCTTTTCCGCTTAGGATCTGCCAGAGCACACATAACAGCCGATGTGTCAGACATATCATCAGAATCTTGCTCCTCGCGGGGTGATAATTTGTCAATCAAAGACAGTAACATGATCACCCCATCCGAGGTCAAAGCATTCGAAGGACGGGGTTCAAAGGAAACGCACCTATCTGAAAGATTGCCTCCGAAACCACAGGTTCGGAGGGCAATGTTTTGAGAATAGAAAGTGTTCTCGTGTCTTGTCAAGAATAGGCGGGGCTTTTGAATCATGGAAACGCCTCTGAACACACCCCATTATCTTGTCCAACAGATCATCAAGCATTGACCCCTCACCTAGGACAATACAAAAAAGATAATAAGTAAAAATTCATGACAACAAATGCGAAAGATAGGAAAAACTTACTTTCATCTGCATACTAAAAAAAGGGTTCCAGATCGGGATAGGGCCATAAGCGGCTCATACCAGCCCACACCAGTGCTTCCTCAACGATTTCTCGCATGGGCTTCGACTTCTGGATAAGCCTTTTGAACCATGTCTGGCCCTCAAAAGCTACAATATTCATATCTACAAGCTTTTTGTTAGGAGGACGACGAACCACGGTTATCAGGACCACGTCGTCCCATAAAAGAAAAATTTTGTCCTCCATTCATAAGCACTGCGTGGAGGTTCCCTCTTCGCCACGGCGACACAATTTAACAATCCATCACAGTCGTTCATCTTGTAAAAAACTGAAAATTTGTCAACTGTAGGCATAATATCGCTCGCCCTACAAACAAATTCGAAGTGACAAATTCTCATTAGGCCAAAGGCGTGAACCTGAGACAGATGTATCCCATGGTTGGTCAAGACGTTTCCTAGGAACTTGGTTATCGGAAACCGAAGATTCCCATACGTAAAGAACTCGGCATAAACGGCCATCTTACCTACAGGAGGCTTAATGGCGGTGGATCCGGCATCTGGGAAATCTGGTTCCCACTCTGGTGCTATATTATATGTCGTAACGAGTTTCTCGAACTCCGACTCCTTCTAATTTATCTCTATCGTTTCTACGTTTGGAGATGACATAGCCTTTTTGTCACTAGCCATTATTTCAGAAGAAAACGGAAAGCACCGAGCAATGATGAACGATGGAAATCATATCTGGTTTGAAAGAACTAAAGAAGAAGATGAAGATTTAAGGGCGATAAAGGTTCGATTGAAACTCTAGAGTCCTATTTATACCCATCGCAGTTAATGCGATGGGAGTGGGACAGTGGGTAGAAACGAACGACCCAAAAGAAATACGCCACATCACGCGGGAAAACCGAAAAAGCGAAAAGGATGGTACAGTAACGTACAGTTGACAGCCAGCTTAGACGTCACGTCACTATACAGCGCATGACAACTGTCACATCGTCCCTTTTTTACGTTTATCTTCAAAAATAAATATCTCCACAAAGCACGCACAAATTCAAAAATCCCCATAAAAAGATCATAAGTCCATATATCAACCGCATAAAAACTTCATGCGGAAGAAACAATGAACTTGGGGGACTTACATAGGTAGGGTAATGAGAAGACCCAAATATCCATAAACGGATCATCCGCCGATTAATCTGGACTCCTTTAGAATTCATCGGCGGAACATACCCATCACCCGCATAACTCAATGTCAGAGGAAGATTAAGAATAAGTTCCAGAGACCGCTTGCGTGTCGATCAGGACGTTCTCGGAAGTTATCCGCTAGATATTCTTTCGAATCGCGGAAATAACTAGCTAGAGGGTGACGCCAGCAAGTCAGTTGTAACTAACTTCCTTCTAGAAAATTTACACGAAGATCTTTCCTTTGGAAAGCACGTGAAGTAACAACCAATCAGAGAAGGACAGCTAGAAAGGTTGTTATAACTGTGCACATGGCCAAATAATCTATCCTATCACATGCAGACACATGTCCAGGTTGTTACGAAAAGCATCTTCTAGAAAGGGACAGCTATACCAATAATATTTCCTTACCCTTCGGCTATAAATGCCTTCTTCATCACCATAAGGTATTCATTCACACTTCACTGATTTCATCAATTACTTAAAGTACTTTCTCTCTATAGAATTGTACTTATTCTCACGTCGGAGGGTGGTTACGGGAAGACTCCCCCTCTTGTCATTCCCGTAGCGAGTTCACGGTGGTTGTCTTGTAGGTTTCCGTCATCAGACTTTGGATGAGACGATTCTATTATATTATTGTTCATCACCCGACCTATATCTTGTGGACTCATTGATCTAACTCCTTACGGAATAGATCCGTGTTTCTTCAGGGGCAAAAACCTGATCAAAGTCTACCTCGTTCTCTTGCACGTACCCATTCGCGACTATTCTTGCTTTGTACATCGTTATTGACCCATCTACATCACGTTTGGTTTTAAACACCCATTTCAAACCGATCGCCTTGTAACCCACTGGTAGGTTACATAACTCCCACGTATTGTTTTGTTCGATTGAGACTAATTCGGATCTCATTGCTTCTTGTCATTTTTTAGAATTGTTTGCCTCTTCAAAGGTAGATGGTTATTTATCTAGGAGTGGACATACTCCTTCACTAAACATTACATAATCTTCAAATCTTTTCGGAGGGACCGATTGATGACTAGTTCTTCGCAGCTCAGGTTCGGGATTTTCTTCCGGTTGGTCTTTAAATTCAGGCATGTTAAGGTCTGTTGGGTCTTCATTTTCAATTAGAATTTCTTGTTGAACTTCTTCTTAGACTGACTCAGTTATAAATTCAACCCATTCGGGTCCGGTTCTGACTTGAAACGAGTCGTTATGTCGAGACCAGTCAGACTTTTGACTTTCTTCGAAACGGACATCCCGGTCACATAAATACGTTTTTGAGCCGGGTCATAAAATCTATAAACTTTTGATCCCAGTTCGGTTTCGAGATGTATAACCTCCATGCATTGGTCATTTAACTTTGTAGGTTGATGGTAGGTATCTTCATGTACGTTAAGCACCCAAACACTCGTAAGTGTTTTATATTGGGCTTTCGGCCCTTTAATGCTTCATAGTGGGCTACCGTCTTCAATGGTTCAGTTGGTGCCCGATTCAACACGTAAACTGAGTGTCTCAACGTTTCTCCCCATAAATATTGCGGAAGGTCCATAGCTTTCATTATACTTCTTGTTGCATTTAGGACCGTTTGGTTTCGCCTTTTGACTACACCATTTTGTTGAGGAGAGTAAGGAGCCATTAACATTCTTTTTATTCCTTCTTGATCACAATATTCGGTGAAAAGTTTGTTGAGAAACTCGCCACCTCGATCACTTCTTTGAGCTTTAACTTTTAACGAATGCTCTAACTCCACTTCCTATATAACCTTTTTGAAAATACACAAAGCATCATTCTTATTTGTAATGGTATAAACCCACATGTACCTTGTATGATCATCTACAATAAGCACAAAACACCGGTTTCCTTCTAAAGTAGAAGGTGAGATTGGTCCACATAAATCGGTGTGGACCAACTCTAATGGTCTTGTGACACGAAACATGATGGATTTAGGAAATGGATTTCTACTGTGTTTGCCTAGCATACATGCATTGTAAACAGGCTCAACATGCAATGTTTGAATATCACCATGTACCATATTTTAGACTTCATATATATTTTTTTTCAAAATAAAACATGACCAAGTCTAGCATGCCATAGCCATCCTTGGTCTTTTATTGAAGATAAAAGACATACCGGGGTTCCAATTTTGAGCTTGATATTTGCAAACACGGTTTGAACTTCTCGGGACTCTCATTAGCAAGCGATCTCCTTCCTCGTATAGCCGCAAGTGGTCGCTTGCTATCCAAACCTAACACCCTTCTTCGGTTAACTAACTGATGCTTAGTATGTTGCTACATAAGTCGGGTATGAAATAAACGTCATTCATAACCCGCTGCTCACCATTCTTGCGATCGAAAATAATGGAACCTCTCCTTTGGGATTCACTTTGGACCCATCTCAAGATTACACCAAACCGATCACTCGATAATCAATTTAGGCAAAGTGGGCTTCACATCCGGTCACAAGAGATGCCTCATTATCCAAATTCCAAATTGAATTGCTTACCGAGTCTTTTGCATAACAGATTGGATGAACATTCTCCTCGTTTAACATAACTTGTTCTTTATCAACTTCAATCGATGCCATCATAAGAGTTGGCGGATTAGCTTCGGCTTGGTTCAGATTCGCTACTTGAGTCGGTTGTCTCGGACCTTCCTACGCAAAGTGGCCCAAAACATTATAATTATATCACCGAACACCGCTTTTATCTCTACCTTGATTGCCATCTCTACCTTGGTTGTTCGTGTTTGGTTGGTTATTGTCTCTTCGGCTGTCATAGTTTTGATTAAACCGACCTCGTTTTCTACTCGAACCACCACCACGGCATCTTCCACGGCCCTGTTGGTTATAACCCAAGGAGCGACGAACCCGAGCATTCTTTTTTCGGTCATGATCGGTGTCCATTCTTCCTTGATTATCATTTTTGGCACACAATAACTTTCCCATCTCGGCCGATGCTTCCTTGCCTTAGTTTCACTCTTCAAATCCTTTAACCTTGCTATACAATCTTAAATTACCATAGTGTTAAGATCGGCCCATTGTTCACAATAGCAATAACACTGTCCATGACACTATCGAGCAGTTTTTCACGAGTTCAGGTTCTTCCATTTGACTACCCAAACTATCTTGCGAGGCGTATTCCGTTATCTTCCCGGCAAAGTCTTCAGTAGATTCTTTTTCTCACATCTTCAATTGATTAAAATCTCGTTTTAATGATCGTAAGAGAGCTTGTTGCACACTATCAGCTCCGAGAAATCTAACTTGTAGTGATTCCCAAATCTCCTGAGCATCACGAGTTCTTGCAACTTGTATCAACACGTGTTCCGGTAAGGCTTGAAAAATAATAGCCCTTACCATCTTGTTTTTTCTCTCGTCTAGGGCGTTTCCGGACACCACCTCTCATAATCCTTGAACATCAAGGATCGATTCCTTAATTGCAACCCACGTGTTGTAGTTTATTTTTGTTAACTTCGGACATTGTAACGAAGTTGAACTTGGTTCCCTTACTTGCACAACTTGGTTCGCGCCCGGTACCGTGTCTCCCATAGTCACCGTGTTCGTTGATTGATCTGAAAAAACGTGAATCATACTCCTTATTGCAGAATTGTTCTTATCAGTCAGATGTTGTTATTCGCCCCACACCGTTCTTGTTCTTCTCAAAGATCGTAGATCGCCTACGCTCTTGATACCAATTGTTGAAGAAATTAATTGGATTTATAATGTGTTCTTGAAACTTGAACATGGAATGGAAATCGTCGGAGGGTAAATTGTTATGGCTTCATCGGTGGAAAAAACAAGAAATAATGATCAAGGAAATAGAGTTTGATAACTTGTGGCTCCAAGTTAAAATAAACAGAATGCGAGGATTTTTTAATCGGAACTCGGACGGAAGGAACAAATTTGTTTTTTTAACCTTCAACTTATTATTAACTTCAATACTCAAAAACTATTTATAAACCTAACAAACACAATTTGACTAGAAGTGGGAAACTAATAAAAGACAAACATAAAATTTAAATAAATAAAACTTAAATAATTATAGATTTGATTTGATCTTCTCCTTATGCTCCCCTTGAGATCGACCTAGCCACCCGTCAGTTTATCTTTAACGAATCAGGATTATAATTATCAATAAGTTGGTAATGCCTTTGTAAGTTGAATACTAACATCATTGTTTTTGACAGAGTCCCAATGGCCAATCGGCCATTCACCTTAACTATGGGACTTCAAACCAATGTGTCCGTATGTGAAATCTTTTTGTTTTTTTTTCTATTTTGTTGTGTAAAATTATGTGTTTCGTTAGAGTGTCACACTTCATCCATGAAGCACAAGTTCCAAGAAAATGCAGACCAGTGATTTAAGGCTACGTATAGTGGAGGAGCTACAAAATGAGGCGTTTTGTATCATGTGACACCCATTCAGCAAATGGTAGGTTTTCGTTTCAGGGGTGTACGTAGTGGTGTTGTAGCCCAATATATATATGTACACACACACACACACATATATATATAGGGGAGAGATATTTTGAGAACTTTGATGAGTTGTAAGAACTTTAAAAACTTAACATGGACTACACATTTAATTAAATGAGTATGAAATATGTTAAAAATGAATCAGAAGAGAGAATAAAGATTTTTGATGATTACACAAATTTAAATGTTAGTTACATCTGTGTAATAAGTCGATTATGTGTGTAAAAAAATATTGTAACTTTTTTACGTTACTTACACTTACGTATTACATACGTGTAAAAAAAATGTTACGTTGAGTTCGTTTGAGTTCTTAAAACTCAAAGTGATTCTCAAAATAAATTAATCCTATATATATACATCGCACACAAAAGAATATAATAATAATATTATTTAAGCATGCACACGCGAGAAATATTCATTGCCCCTCCCCCCTTCTCGCCCCCCTTTATCAGCTGGGAGGGTGGGGGTGTTCCCTCCAAATTTCGTCCAAAATCGCCCATAATTCTCGCTCATTACTCCTTCCCTAATATTTTTTTTTGGCTATTTTTCGTGAGTTTTCTTCTTCAGCATGTTAATGGGTGGGTCTTCTTAATTCTTTTTCGTTTTATTATCCTTTTCTTTATAACTTTATGTTATAATCGATGTTGGTAATCTATGAAGTCAAACGCATTAATGCCCATTAATTGGTTGCATAGTTGAACAAGTCAACGGTAACATATATGGGCTGGATATTTAGCCATAAATACAAGTCGGTGATGATGATTCGAGGTTTGACTTTTCTTATTAAACCAAGATGATGTGTTTGCTGTTATTTTTTTAGCTCACAAAAATGTTATATAGATTGTATTATCAGTAAATCAGATTATATTATAAAAATGTCCTTTTAGTAGTGCAAGATCAACCAATTTCAATCTGCTATGCTTGTCGGATATCATTGGGAGAGCTAAAAGATTAATTGACAAAATGGATAACAATAGTTTCTAGATATCCGATGGTGGAGTGGTATGAAGAGACACGGATTCAGGTGACACATGTTTGATTCATGGCCCCATCATTTAGTTTTCAGCGGCACTAGGTGATGATGGGAGACTAGACAAGTAGGTGGTGTTTATTAGTTGAATCCTTAAACTGGACGAGTTTTATCTTACAGCACTGTCGTGTTTTCGGAAGAGTGTTCACGGGTGTTGGCCTTAGACGGGGTTTTCTCCGGATCAAAAGACGAGTGTATCCCAATGTGATGAATTCAACCAGTATCTCCGTTTCATTTGAAAGATTCGTTACCCGTTAAAAATATATATTTTGACCATTTCAATAAAAAATAAATATTTTGACCGTTAAAAAAATCTTCGAGAGCACAGTCGTGGTGTTAGCAAGACCATATTCTTCGGGTTGTGATATTTATGGGTTGGACTCTAATTATGGGTGTGCGATGGATCGTTTACGTACTTCACTTCCAGATTTTGATCTTAGCGGGTTCTCTAATAAGGACACCCCCCCCCCCCCAAAGCCCAACATGTTATGGCGAGTGCCTTATTTAGTGGAATTATCAAGAGTTTAGAAGTGAAGTTTGATCTATCCCCTCGCCAAAAGGCGGTGTTTGAATGCCTTCGGGCTCCTCGGGCTTAGGATTTTCTAACGGCCATCCCCATTGAAGGATTAGGCCAACGTATGTCGGGTTTGGAGTATCGGGCTATCCTTAAGTACCGGTTAATGATCCCTATGTTCCCGACTGATGAACCTTCCCCAGTTTGGCGCAAGGTCTGTTTGGATTCTTTTGGTGACCATGCGGTGCATTGCAAAGAATTGTCTGGCTTTAAATACAGACAAGATTTGGTTAGGGATGTTCTGTGTGATGTTCTTAAACGGGCAGGGATTTCTGCTAAAAAGGAGGCTCTTGTTAACTTTCTCACGGATCCTCTTGGAGGGAGGTATACTTTACGACCAGCTGATATTCTTGTGTTTGGGTGGACAGAGGGAAACACGCTGGTGTGGATCTTACAGGAGTGTCTCCTCTTGTTGGGCTCAAGGACCGTGAGTTTGTTGTGGGTCAGGCTGCGTTGAAGGATGAATCGGACAAAGTTGTTAAACACGAGAAAGCTTGTTTAGATAATCAACATGACTTTCTACCATTTGCCTTTGATACATTTGTTTTTTTTTTGCTCCAGAGGCTGTGAAATTTTTTAGTAGGGTTCAGCGCGTCGTACAGGAGACCTCTTCAGCTTCTAGGTCCCAAAGCTTCGTTTTTAGCAGGATTGGCTTTCCTATTCAAAAGGGGGTTGCGGCGCAACTTGTTGCCCGTTTGTCTGCCACTTTATTGTAATCGTTTTATAGGAAATTTATTAAATATTATAACTAAAAAAAATAAAAAAAACTTGATTGCTATAGAATTTAATGAACCAATCAGTACTCAACAAGAAAAATTGTAGCAGTTGTATCAATATGGTTTTCCAAATCTCTAGATAAAATCATATTGAGTAAAGCTCCCAAAAAAAACTTGTTCTTACTGTTGAAACCCACACATTTATTCCGCGTAAATTTAATGCACCCGTCCAACTTTCCAACCGTAAAACTTAATATGGACAAATAGTCATCTGCCACTTGATATCTCTCCATCATAAACACACAATAACACACACAACACATGTGCTTTTGTGTGTATAAATACACACCAACCAAGTCATTGGGATATCAATATCATCCCACACTTTTGCTAGACAACCCCTCTTGCTTGCATTCACTTTTTGCAGCATTTGTAGAAATGACACGTGAGTAAAAAAGATGGTTTGTTGTGATAATATCAATAATCATTACACTAACAATGGTGTCGTTTGAAGTTAATGGTGTCCCTCAAGTTCCGTGTTACTTCATTTTTGGCGATTCTTTGGTCGATAACGGAAACAATAACCGTATCGTGTCATTGGCAAAAGCCAATTACTTGCCATACGGTATTGATTTCCCGAATGGCCCGACAGGAAGGTTTAGCAATGGCAAAACTGTTGTCGATACTGTTGGTAAGTTTCATCACTTTACTTTGTTACGTATGAAATCATGCATGTACATATATATTACTCTCACACTATTTCAAATGACCGTTCTGATAGAGGTTTTTGAGAAAAAAATTCAAGTTGGACCATCTATAGTAAGAACACCCATTCATGTATTGGTCGCACGACTATTCTGACATTTTTTTTTCAAAGTTTGACTCCAAATTGCCAAAATTAAGTTTGACAAAAAAATTTTTTAACCTCTCCCCCCTTAAGTTGCTAAAATTAATTGTTAACGGTCGTTTGATGGTGTGAAATTAGTACCCTTTTATTTTCTACTTATAATCATGCATGTTCATGTTTAACGTGCTCATATATAAGTCTTACGAAGCTACCAATTTCTTCATCTTTAGCTGAGCTTCTGGGATTCAATGGTTATATTCCACCCTATTCAAATGCTAGGGGTCGTGCGATACTTAACGGCGTAAATTATGCATCGGCAGCGGCAGGAATCAGAGAAGAAACTGGACAACAATTGGTACATGTTATCTAAAGTTCTACAATTCTGTTCCTGGACATTATTAACTGTTAATTTTAGTTTAATTAGCATCACTAAACACTTATAATGCAAGCATTGATTTATAGGGTGCACGAATTAGCTTCGGTGGGCAGGTGAATAACTACAAAAATACAGTGTCACAAGTGGTGAATATACTCGGAAACCAAACTTCAGCAGCGAATTATCTTAGACAATGTATATACTCGGTTGGATTGGGAAGCAACGATTATCTCAACAACTACTTCATGCCTACTTTCTACCGAACTAGCAGACAATATACACCGGAGCAGTATGCTTCAGTTCTCATTCAACAATATTCTCAGCTAATAAGAGTAAAAGTAACATTCATACTTTCATGGTATGACTGTATGAGTTATGTTTTCGAATATTGATAAATTTAGTGTTTTCATATTTTGATATTCACTGTTTTTTAAAATAGATGTGTAACCCAATTACAAGATAATGAGATATTGGTAAATCCACAATAACAATCAAAATATTCAAGCTGTAGACTAAGATACAAATGTACGCAAAAATTACATTAAATAATAATAACTATGATAGATATAGATAATAAACTCGGCCATTTTTTTTATTACCAACAAAAATGAATTTTGGTACTTTCAGGTCCTGTATAACTATGGAGCTAGGAAACTCGTGTTAAATGGCATTGGGCAGACCGGGTGTAGTCCAAACGCGTTGGCTCAAAATAGTAACGATGGATCTACATGTGTTGAGAAAATCAACTCCGCGAACAAATTGTTCAACAACAAACTTATATCTCTTGTCGATAACTTCAACAGGGACCTACCCGATGCAAAATTCATCTACATCAACAATTACGACATTTTCCAAGACTTGATCAATAATCGTCAATCCTACGGTATATACTTAGATCAATAGTTTGTGATTCGAAGGAACATGTTTCAAGATATTAACATTGTTCTGATCAATGAAATGTGCAGGTTTCACAGTGACAAATGCCGGATGTTGCGGAGTGGGAAAGAACAACGGGCAAATCACTTGTCTTCCTGCTCAAACACCTTGCCGAAACAGAGATCAACATCTATTTTGGGAAGCTTTTCACCCTACTGAAGCCGCTAATGTAATCGTTGGTAGGAGATCTTACAATGCTCAGTCATCATCTGATGCTTATCCGATGGATATCCGTCAACTGGCTCAGCTTTAAACTTACCGCGTTTCGCCATACCTACGAGTCAGATTACAAGAGTTTTTTGAGACGGCAAAATATTGGTTTGAGATCCCTTATATCAACTTCTTTGGTATGTATACCTTCGCGCGCAATTGTGTTTGATTATTTGTGTCTACTGTGATTGTTTTGATAAATGTATTTTTGTATTATTAATGAAATGAAAACAGCAAGCTAAGTTTAAGCTTAAGTGTACGGATTCAATCCATGCATGCTAGCGCATAAATTTGTATAGCCATGTTTCATATCCGGGCCTTTAGTCGATAATGTTGTATATATGCGTACCTTGAGGATGAATTCGATTAATGATGCAAACCTGTAATCATGATTTCAATCTTGGTTTATTGAACAATTTACTGGATTAATCTCTGAATCGTGAATCACTTTCAGATAAACCTATTTGCGGGTTACACGCAATGATTTATTAGATAAGACAGAGATTTTCTGTAGTTGGAATTGAATTTTGATGATTCTGTGAATGCGATGAAGAACAAGATAAGAAGTAATCGTCATCTCTCTGTTCTATGTGTGTCGATTGATGGAGAGGTTTTTAGAGAATGAAAACATCGGCATATAAACCAATTTCCATATCTCACATGAGCCCAAATAATTAATCATAAGCCCAGTTATCATTATACTTAAGCCTAAGTATAAAACCAAATAACAAAGCCCAAATAACATTATTGTTAAACAAGCCTGCACTCCCGCGTCACCTAACTCGTTTAATCTCTAACGTTATTTCCTCCATCGACAAGTTAATCCAATAACACTAAAATAACCAACAATCCTCCCCTATTTTAGTTATATCCATGATAACTTAACCATTATCACAGAAACGCAAACGTATGCATAAATGAAAATGTCCTACGGATTGAATTTTCATTTTAGTAAATTACACGATCAAAATATTCGAATATCGGGGTGTCCCATGGATTGAACCCTTGCTATCCGTTTGAATACTTCAAGGCAAAATACACATACGTTTATAAATCCAAATTCCACTCGACACAATATTTTACTAGCCTGTGTCCTAATCCTTCAAAGAATATATCAAAGCTCAAGTCCAAAGCTTCTTGAAGCAGCTAAACTTCATATTCTTATAGGCAGTTCATTATTCTCGCACCCGCAATGCAATTTATCAATGAACTATTAAGAAGCTATACTTCAACCTACTTTATCTCGCTGTCCGAACACAAACCTTAGGATGTTTATGATATTGTGTTCCAATATCTCTATGACAAGCTTTCCGCATTGAATTCAGCATCTAACGTTGTATTAGATGGGAATTGGGTGTCTTGACACAGGATATTTAAGTGTGGACTTTAAACCCATCCCCATGACTGATTTATTCACGAGTTCTCTTCCTAACTTACAGTTAGACAATCAGTGAAATTATACTTAGATTTTACATACTCAACAGATATCACACCGTGCACGATGAGCTCATAAATCATGCTATGTATAGCACACAACCGTCTAGACTTTCCGTTATACACCTGGCTATAATCTTTAGCCAGCCCTATCAAACCTGATAGATAATGATGATATCAGTTTAGTCCATAATGGAATTTCATAATACAAGTTACTCAGCCTCTTTACCAATTGTTGAAATTGCTACAAACTCACATTCCATTATCAAATGATGCAAAGTTCGTTTCGTTTCTTAATTACCTAAGAAATGAGACCTTTCCCAAAAGAGAATACTCATTAATTTAGTTATACAACTTGCAATCGAATACCCTTCTAAATCTGAAGAAGATTACTGAATAACACAAACCATAGGTTATGGTTGTTTTAGTTTTTACCCATGAATATATCATCTTCAATATTATAACAATATTGAGCCCACTTGGGCCCATAAATTCTAGATATTAGAAAGATGAAACCTGGAATTAATATGGACCCAAGTGGGCTTGCCCACGGGAATTTACGAAACAAATAGCCTCAGACCCAATACAATGAGTTAAGCGAGAGCTACAATAATATTACAATAACGAGATATCTAATGCATAAGCGTAACATAATATAATAACAAAATAAGGCCTAACAATCTACCATTAGGCTCCTATATAGATAGCAACTCTCGTCTATAACCCATCAATCGGCCTCGTAGTCATACGAGACATCTTCCTCAACAACCGATTCTCGACGATGCAATGGAAAACTTGTTGAATGCTTTGACAATGTTGGTGTAGCATCTTTCTTCATCTTACAGATCTCACATCAGTGAGTGGTAGAGCTTCATAATATCTTGTTCGCCGAAACAAAGAAGTTCATGCTCATCAATGAAACGAAACTCTTTCTCACCACCACAATGCACTACGACTTCACCTGTGAAGTTATCGAAACCCTAAAGCTTAAAGTCAGCTAAGGAGTTGGTTCAAAAGCATTAGTGATACAAATAAGCCCACCAGCATGCATTTTGTGCTTCAAGTCCCTTCTTTGTATCTTGGTATGCTTATCGATAATAGTCGGATGCTTATACTTCTTTCCTTTGTTGACCTCAAACCCGACAAACTTGTTATCAACCTTGGCCTCCTTTCATATCTTATCATTCCCAGTCGACTAAACCAGACCCTGAATTGATTTCACAGTCAAGTCTTGAGAAGTGATGTATGTCGATCTCACGAATATTGTGCAGTTCGCCATGATGTAAGTGATATCTCCATTATGTTTTCTGATGGCCCAAGTCCCATGTGCACGACACCATTTCTTGAAGGTAATAATGCTTGCATCATGAAGTGGATCTATTCTATATCTAAAACTCCATGGTTCTTTATAGAGATCCACTTTCTCTTTGTAAACCTAATGAAATCAATTGGAGCAGAAGAATCAACCACTTTACCACCACCACCTTTAGACTCATCAAGAATTTGTGTTAGGCCAGCACTGCCAATAATGTTTTCACCGATTGCATAGTCAACTTTGTACATTGACTCATTGCTGCCGGTGATACGAGAAAGTGGACCTAAAGACATCTCATCATATATCCGTTTAAATTGTTCATCAACGTTTTGCTCCATGAGTCTTTCTTCTTCAAGACGCTTCTTAGCTTCCAACTCTTCATCCCATCTCTATGCTTCAGATTCACCATCAGCACCCGTTTTGAACTATCACCGTCTTTATTACCACCACCTCATCCTCCTCCACCACCACCACCACCATCATCATCATCTTCCTCCTCATCATCACCATCATCCCCATCATCCTCTTCATCATTGCCACCACCTTCTTCTTCTATCAGAACCTTTTGTTGAATGGTTGTGCCAGAAGGACCATCATCATCATCTTTCTCCTCATCATCACCATCATCCTCATCATCCTATTCATTATTGCCACCACCTTCTTCTTCTTCTTCTATCACAACCTTTTGTTGAATGGTTTTGCCAGAAGGACCAACACCCTTATCATCATCATCATCGTCGTCGTCATCGTCATCATCATCATCATCATCCGAGGAACTGTTATCGCTGATGCTCTCCCAACTTCTGAACAGCTTACTTAGCTTCTTCTTCAACTCCTTCATATCGCCACCACCAATCTTGATAAGTTCACTTGCAGGCTTGTGTTTCTCAAGCATATATCCTTGTTGATATTTTTTGATTTGAATTAGATTACTTGAGCTTTTAAAATTTTGTTTTCAAATCATCAATAATGGTCTTCTAAAGGTCACAAGCCAAATTATGATCATCCAAAATCTACGATGAGCATTCTCCAAGAATTGAATATTCTCAATTTCATCAGCATGAGTCATCAAGTCTTTCTTGTTATCATTAGTTGCCAACTACCGGTCTGGCGCAACATAATTTCCACTTGAGTTTCAAGTTGAGCAATTCTTGCCTTGTTTTAGCTTATAGACTCTTTATTAGTTTGTTTCTGAGTCTTGGCATGATGTATCATTTTCAATCACGCTCATACTTCTTTGTGTTTGATTCGTCAAGAGGCGCTATCCTTTTCATCAATGGATCTGTAGTGTGTGGAAACTAGATTATAGGGCTCATATACAAAAGTTTTGGGTTACGGATTTCTAAGTGGGTGGATTAATGTGGAGTGTCGGATAGGGTAGGTTGTGTTGGGTTGTGGTTTGGATAGGTTTTAATGGGTTGGATATGTAGGGTGATGGTTTGGTCAGGTTGAATAATAGTTAGGGTAGGCTATTCAATTGTTATGGTAGCCTAGGAGGCGATTATGGTAGGCTGGGAGGTGGTTATAGTGAGTTGTGTAGTGGTACGGGTGATTGGTGTAGTGGTTTGGATAAGTGGTGTAGTGTTCTGGGTAGGCTGGTTAATGGTCCGAGTATGTGAGGAGTGGTTTGGCTGGGTGGAGTAATGGTACGGGTTTGTCGATGTGTGGATGTTGGTGGAGAGGTAAGTCGTCTTATAGGTGAGGTTGGTGATGAGTGTCTAAAAGGTGAGATTGGAGGTGTGGCAAATGGTAAATCAGAAAATTTGGGCTTGGTTTGGTTTGGTTTTGCTGGGTTTTATCTGCTTCATCGATTCAGGAGAAGCAGTGTGAGGATTAGGAAGTATGGCAGAGGTTTGGGGATGATGTGATGTTTGAGGGGGAGATGAGGTTTCAGATGTCTGTGAGACGTAAGATATTTTCTTTGTCTTCACGTTGAACTTTATTTTGTATGCCTTGAAGAAGGGCCTACCTTCTTTATTCTCTTGAGGGGCTGCTTAGATGGGTCACTTGAAGTTGAGAGAGACACACTGACAAGAGGAGTGTTAGGAGCTTTCTTGTTTGCCTTTGTTTGCTTAGTGACCATCGGAGACTCACTTGCTTCTAACTAGGGAGCTTCAACATTTTCTGGCTCATATTCCTCACTTGGAGGTCCGATTTATATAAAATTTCCAAACTTACGCCAAGGTTTGGAGTGAGAATACTTGTTACTCCTTTTGCTGCTTGGTTTTAGCAGCGAATCAAATATCCAATCCTTTAAACCCCAACATGATGCGGTTCTGTTGGAGCAACTTTTTCACCATCTTCAACACCTTCAATTTTATATACGGGTCTGGGAACATCGGGAAACTTATCATATAGAAATAGTTACAAGAATCTTAGATTTAAAAACCTCTTTTCCTTCTGACCAGAATGTGTATACATAATATTGAAAAGAAATCGTGAATAGTTGTAATCCACCTTTTCAATCAAACATGCCATAATTCCGTCCTCTTCTAGTCGAAGTCTATTGAAACCTCCTTTCAGATCACTAGGGTGGAAAGTATTTCTTGTCAAACGTTCCTAAGTGAGTATATCATATCCCATTGTGTTAACAGTGGGCACAACATCCTCCTTATTGAACCTCCTGGTCAATGAATTTGAAGAGTATTTGATCTGCAATACTCCCTCACATCATATTCAGTTTTAGTAATCCTTTTGTCCGAACTTTTTTGTGTAACCATTGGCTCTCCTTTCTTGTCAGTATTCTTCTTTGAGTACGCCTAGAATTCTTCAATCCACCAGGTGTGAATGGTTGGATTGTGAATGGTTGGATTGGCACTAATAGCATAGGCCGGTGGATATTCTCTTAATCCCTTTATCATTGAGATGAATTATTTGTGGTGTGGATTTGTAGGGATTACGAAGGGAGCATATATATTATGAGTCATCTTCAAGAAAATAAGACGTAAATAAAAATATAAAAGTAAGATTAAAAACTAAAAAAACCATATTTAAAAAATTTGCAATCACAATGAAAGGGATTCGCATTCGCAATGTAGTATTGTTCATATGCAAATTGATTCTAGAATGCGAATTGGCAATGCTCATTTGCGATTGAGAAAATGATGTATTTGCGAAAAGGATCATTTGAGAATTGGATATCAATTGCAAATGCGAATTTATCTTGAGCTGGAAAATTTCCAGATTAGCAATTCACAAACTCTAGAATTTAGAAATCATATCAAAACATGTTTAAAATCAAATTAAACAGGCATGGAGCATCACCATACTAGCAAAATTAAAACCCTATCAATAATTAGGCAAACAATAACTCTAGAAACCCGAATTTGATTGCCTAAGGTTCGGTGTAGGGCATCACACGAAGTGTCGTACCTTGATTTATGGATGAAGGATTGATGAATAAAAAGAAAGAATGTACAATATTTGATTCAACACCGGTATAAAGGCTTGAAAGTTGAAAGATTTGAGAGAGTTTTGAGAGAGTTTTGAGAGAGTTTGAGAGTAGAGAAAGACAGTGTGAGGAAAAAGTTAAAAGGAAATTTGAGTTTTTCTTTTATAGGGTTTGACCATCGCATAATATGGTAAACAACTCTCGATATGTTTGAAAATTTTCAAAACAACCCTCAATTTTAATACATCTCAAGTCGATCCCGAAAAGATCCACTCCAATCACTCAAGTCATTAAGAATTTCATTTTGATTCCAAACTTTTGACAAGCTTTGCATGAACGATCTTAACAACCAAATGCCAACTTTAAAGAAATACAAGTAAAGAAAACTTTATAGTAAAAAATATTAATAAAGAAAAAAAAACTTTTTGGAGTTCCTAATATATAATGAAGAATACTTACACATTTGTGTGTGTGTGTGTGAGAGAGAGAGAGAGAGTGAGAGAGAGAAATAGTTTAATGTTAGAAAGTTTAACAACCCAGTTACTTCCGCACCATAATATTGTCCTCTATGGTCGGGACGTATCACCATCATCTCACGAATTTGCTTTTGGTTGCGCAGGTGGAGACTTCCTAGGAGGTCACCATCCTGGTACTACTCCCACATGAGCACGATTAACTGTAGAGTTCTCCTCTCATCCGCTATCATTAAGCTCTCCAAACACGCTATGATGATGTAACATCCTACTTTCGGTTATATTAATAAAATAAATTTCGTTATTTTATAGTGGGTCGTTATCGGTTTAGATAAATAGAATGCGAGATGGGCTAAATGAATATGGGTTATGGACTTGGGTTAGGAAAGAAAGAAGGAAAGACCATGGGCTTAAGCCCATGATCCATAATTATATAAACCATTAATCACCATTTAATCCTCATTCACACATATTCTATACACCACCAAAACACACACTTAAGATTTCTCTCTAGTTCTTCCTTATCCCTAGCCGAAATCAAGAAGGAAACCGAGCACCGACCCGAGGTAATGATAGTTTAATATTGTATGAGCTAAAACCGTTAGATATAGTTGCGAAACGACGAGCCGACACCGTTTAACCGTTTAAATCACGAGATCCGGGTGGAATCGGGTATAAACCGAACCTATGATGAGCTTAGGGATCACCCTTGCTCAGATCTGGATCGAACGGGGTGAAAAATGGTGAAAAACGAGTTAAAACTCGTTTTTCCGGTGAGTTCACGTTTTTCCGGCGGCTTTCCGGCAATGACGGAGCCGGAAAGGCGGCGCCGGAAAAGTGTACGAGGATAATGAATATGTCAGGGAATGTTCCCTGACATTCTGACCTAACCCTAGTTCGCTATGGTAACTTAGCGAATTGAAGGGTGATTCGTTAGTTGAGAGTACAACGAACTAGCTCTAGTTTGCCTCTGATTCGTTAGGGAAAGGGGTAACGAATTACCCCTTGATTCGTATTAGCCAGTTCGTTAAAGGAGATAACAAATTAGATTATCCAGTTCGCTACAGGAACTGATTCGTTTAAACAACCAGTTCGTTAAGGGGTCAATTCGTTACAAGAACCAGTTCGTATGACAGCCCGATTCGTTAAGAATAATGTAACGAATTAGAAGTTTAACATAATGACAGAATGGTCCCTGAACTTGAAAAGAATGATTTAATTACAAAGAAGCCCTTGAACTGCCCCTTGGACCCTGCTAGGGGCTGCCGCCCCTAGACCCCGCTGCCAGGGGCACTGCCCCCAGACCCCCGTTCGTTGAGGGTTATAATTAGAATAGAAACGTGATATGGCTAGTGATAGATAATTGATACGAGTAATTTTTATACAGTTAGTCGCGCACAACTAAAGAAGGGAATAACTATTAACGGCAAACGCAACCGAATTCAGGTGAGTTTCTAGTCCCATTCCTTGTTACGTTTTCGGGGCTATGTGCATACTCGATGTGATTAGTTAATACACTTATCCTAAGTGACAAGTGTATGCCATATATGTATTATGTGAAATGTATGAATGGTTTCTTGTCGATACATGAACGATCTTCGGAATTGCATGTATTGCCAGGAAATGGTTGATGTTATATGTATGTTGTAAGATGAAGAATGAATTATGTATGTATGAAACTTACGATTATGTATATAGAAGAGTATGTTAAAAAGGTATGGAAGAAAGGGTACCGGACCCTAGTAATATTCGAGGATGAAGGGTACCGGACCCTAATAATATCCGAGGATGGAGGGCACCGGACCCTGATAATATCCGAGGATGGAGGGTACCGGACCCTAATAATATCCGAGGTATGTAGGGCGAATGCTCTTTATAACGTAAGGTTAGATATGTATGTGTATGAAAGATTGATGGACAGGTTAAGTATGTAATGTGTACCTACGGGCACGCGTATGTGTATGTAAAGTAAGTTATGTGTTTAATTAGAACTCACTCAGCGTAGCTGACTTTTAGTATGCACACAGGCAAATAGGTTGAGGCAACTCGCTTGATGAGGACACATGGCAGAAGAATAAGAGTCTGGCATCTGAAGACTTAAAGACGCTTTAGTATTTATAATTGAATGGAAAGACAATATGTTTTATTATGACAAAGTTATGGATTTATATGTAATGTTTATTGAATGTTTTAATGTTCCACGAATGTTTTAATTAACTCTGATATTTAGAACTGCGTTTATGAGTAAATCCAACAACAAATGTAGGGCTACCGGTAACGGGGCCTTACAGATGAGGAAGGTATCTACCTCCTTATAAATAAGGCTTCGTTGTCCATCCCAGACGACGTCATATGTCCCGATCCAACCCCTTAGGGGTCCAAAATCCTCGAAGTACCTGACACCACTAGTTCGGATCTAGCTCTGATACCATCTGCAACACCCAAGCTATCGCCGCACAATAATATTGTCCACTTTGGCCGTGATGTACCACCATCGCCTCACAGATTTGCTTTTGGTTGCGTTGGTGGAGACTTTGTCACACCCTCAAAATCCACTAACGGAGCTTTACCATCAGAGAGTGTGAACTAACAGGATCGGGATCATTAGTTATAATCAAACATGATGTCCAAAGTTTTCAAATCACAAAACCTTAAGTTTAAATAAGTGCGGAAGCGTAAATCATAACCAAGTGTTGCGTCACACAAGACGACTTAAAACCAAATAAATAAAAGTTCAAAACAAGTTTTTAAAATGATGGTGTTTAACGAATGCATGATCCTATACCGCGCGCCCGCCTCGGCTACCTGAGAATAACATACTAAAAGTGTCAACACAGGGTTGGTGAGTTCACAGGTTTATATAAATAAAGTGTTTGCGTTTGCGTTTACGTTTTGCGTTTGCGTTTGCGTTACCAGATAATGTTATGTCAATTATATATCGATAGGTAGCTAGCCTATAAAACAAGTATTACTAAGTGTTCGACACCGAAGCTGACTGTTTATCAATTTCCTTGTCACCATGTCTACCACGACCATAGAAAATGTGTTAGCCAAGATTACACCCACTCGACCGTTTAGAGTTGGGTGGGGTTTGTCAAACCCAGTAGTACTACTCAACAGTGACTCGCTATTATACAAATACTAAACGGTTCGATGTTATGAAGGACTTTAGTTGGTTCGTTTGCCACTTAGCCTTACAAGTGATATGTAATTAATAACAACATCTAAAGCGTTTTGGAGTTTGTTATCTCTCCCAAATAAAAAGCGTTTAAAAGAGTTAAAAGGGGAACATGAAACTCACTGTTTGCGAAGAATTCAAAAACAAGTCAACCGAGAGATGCGCGTCACAGAAAATCCTCACTAGCGCTCTAAAACAAGAATGAGATTTTCTAAGTGTTGGAACTATTATTGAGTCTCTAGACTCGGCACATAATACCTATGCATGAGATACGTTTCGTGTTTCGTTTGTGAATTACGTGTGACTCGACAAACACATTGGTGACACGTTACATATGTATACAACTACTTAAGTATCAAATACTAATTATTGTACATTACTAGTAAATTATTCCCCACAAGGGCAATTTAGTCAAAAACATAGCAATTATCTAACAACAAGCACGTTTCATGTATTTTTACATAGTTCAGCAGCTAGTTTTATCAAGACAGATTTCTACTTGAAAGATTACTCTATCCAACAGATCATAACATATCAATTAATTCACCAAATATCGTCACAAAAGCACACATGAGTTAGGTTTCCAGAACTATTTTTATTGTATTTTTATTCCACCTAGTTTTCTCACAAAGACCAAAACATTACAGTAACTCACAGCAGTCAAAATCATGCGCAACAGAATGATATTTGTTATTCCTATTAAATGGTAATTTCAATAAATTCAAGACAAATTGGGTTAGATTCTTAACTCAATATGTTAACTTCCAGAAGTGGAACTAACCCATTTGGTCTTGTAGTTTATGAGATATGATAATTACAAAACAGCCTAACAGCAGACCTCACAATTCAGACTTGCACTTCAGTTTTGTAAAATAATAAAAGTTAACTTTTACACGTCCAAAAATTAAAAACTTGGACTTTATAGAAACTAGACTCAACCTAGTACACTGTAGTGTTAATAATTTCGACCAATTACCACATTAACATTCAGTTACAGTCGTCTAAACATAAACTTAACAATCTGTCCAGTACCAGTTTTGACCTTTGATCACATTTAAATCGTTTGAGCAACCAAAACACCTCCAAATCAGGCGTGGTTGGGTTTTCTGAAAACTAGACTCAGAGTACAACCTTTTAGACTCATAAATAGTCCAGTTTGGTTTCATATTTAACAAGTTACACCTCGTTCAAGTTTAACTATCTCTGCTGTCAAAAATCAGCAGGCACACAAATTCGTCTAGCATGCATCCTAGGCATACAACACATCCCCAAACATGCAATAAACATTGTAATCCATAAAAATCAGTAGTAAACCCTCTAGGGTTTACGAAAAATCCATGATATAACAATCTTTCACCGTACAAAATCACACATGATCATTTAAATCAACAACCGAAGCATAATCAAGCATCATCTAATCCAAACAAAGCATATGAACACTTAACACATGATTTTCGAAAATTAGGGTTTATGTTTATACCTTAAAAACGCAGAAACGAGCAAGAGGAAGGTGAGGGATGACTAGAAACAAGTGCGGGGTGCTCCGATTATGAAAAACGAGGTCAAACGGAAGTGATATGGTGGTGGTGGTGGCTGCCGTCGCAAGGGAGGTGTGAGGGAGGGGGGGGCGATCGTATGAGGAGAGAGGGAGGGAGGTTAGGGTTTTTGTTAATATTATTTAATAATAATCATATTAAACAATGACCCCTCTACTTCTAGTTATTAAATTTCTAGCATAAAATAGACTTTTGTATCTTGAGTTAATGTTCTACATATAAATATCAAATAATACATAAACCTAACACATAATTATCAAATAATTATTGTTTTGATGTTTGTCGTTTGTTCACCAATGGTTTGAATCAACTCGTTTGCGTTTCGGTGCAATCCCGAAAGACTACATGTGTAGTGATTATCAAGCGTCATTTAGAACCCTAGTTTAAATGTAATGAGATGTGCGTTATAGATCAAGTGATCTTAAGTTTGAATTGACGGAGTTTGAATTAACGAAGTTAACCTGAAATTGACGAGTGTCACAGACTTCTCAGGAGGTCACCTATCCTGATTCTACTCCCACCTGAGCACGCTTAACTATGGAGTTCTCATCTCATCCACTATCATTAAGCGTTCAAAACGCATTATGATGAGGAAGGTATCCACGAACTTAGAAAGAAGGCTTTGTTCTACTCTCATCACCGTAAATCGCAACACGGGATCATATTGATTGAAATGCCATTCACAACATATCTTTTTTAGCTGTTATTTCAACACTAAGTCAGATTGATTGCTGATATATTGAACCACTTTAAACTTAATATGTATTTCAAGAACCTTATGATATTGATTAAGTTATAATTATGCATAAATTATGTGTATTCCCCACTTATTAGAATAATGATGCCTCACTCTATTTTCAAGGCTTATTATGGTTTCTTCAAATCACCCCAAATTGACTTCAACCCTGTAGTGTCTGGTCAAAAATTTGTAGAGCAATAAATTTAAATAATATTTTAAGAGGCTTGCAAACTTTTGCAAAAATTAAAGATTGAACCATGGACTTACTTGCGCTGTAGTTCGGCCTTACATGCCTCTCATTAAAGGTGTTTAAAGTTGTCATATTTACTACCCCCCCCCCCTCTCAAGTAGTTCTAATATACCCTTTATATTTGGATTTTGTCAACAACTTGTGTTGATCTTTAAACATTTAATCACTTTTGCAGTTTTCTTTTGAATTTTCAACATTTGAGAACAAAAGCAGTAAACGTTTGGTTTTCATGGTGATCGATTACAAGAAAACTTGTGTATGACCGGATAATCACATTTCTTCCTATCATTCGGAAATATATATTTTGAGACATGCACAACCTTTCAAAGAGTAAGACCACTAAATCTAGTTGATTTTAGTTTGTATCACATTAGTTCTTACTTAACATGAAAACCCAATCGAGCACATCAAATTATGAAATTATTGCTCTTTTTAGCCTATTTATCCATGAACTAGGAGCATTCAGACAATATACTATCATAATATTCCAACGGTCGGATCAATTTCTTAAAGAATTAAAGTCTGATACTCCCTCTAAATCCAAGAACTTTCTTTTTGAAGCATTTCTAGGGTTTTTATAATAAGAAAACAAAGTTAAAATCTTTTTTCTAGTTAACGAACTCATTTTGCCCCCTAAATTTGTGACATGTAAGAATATATATATATATATATATATATATATTCACAAAGTGATTCAACTAGATATTCGAATCGGTCAACGAAAGCTTCTGTGAAAATATCTGCAAAGTTGTAATCAGTATGGAGTCTTTCAATGTTGTCAAGTTTACGATCATAGCAATCTCGAATGAAATGCATTCAAAGATCAATATGATTTGTCTTTGACGACGGGGTTTTTCACAATACACACGGATACATCATTATCAAAGTTAATATGAGTGTTAAACAAATAAGTTCAAATGGTAATCCAGCAACGGATTCTAGATCCTAATGACTTGGAAACAATAGTTAGATGCGGTGACGTATTTAGCTTCAGCAATCCATGTGGACAAAGTCATCTTCTTGCATTGCCAAAAGATTATGCAATCACCAAGGAATTGCCAGCCTCCTAAAGTTGACTTCCGGTCAGAATTGCATAATCACTGTCGTTGTAGGCACGCAACCCCAAGGGGGAATTATTATGATACCACAACCCCAAACGAGGTCTTCCCTTTAGATACCAAAATATACGTTTGACAGAGGTTAAGTGAGATTTCTTTGGATCAGGCTGATATCCGGCACACTGACAGACAAGAACATGATGTTTGGCTGCTTGTTGTGAGATACATTAAGGAGCCAATCGTAGACCTATAAATGTGTTGATCAACTAGCTTTCCTAATGGATTTGGAGCTAACACGGATCTTGTAGCAATTGGTGTAGGAAATGAGTTTGCGGTCTTGATTCAAATCTTATGAACAATGTCGTGAACATACTTTTCATGATGAATCAAGATTCCATCCTTCTTTTGTTCAACTTGTATACCCCTGAAGAAAGTCATTTCTCCGTGGGAACTCATTTCAAACCAACTCTGCATGACCTTGGAGAACTCTCTACACATATCATCATTCATGGACCCAGAGATAATATCGTCAACGTAGATTTGGATAAAATGTAAATCATCCGCTACCTTTTTGACAAACAAAGTTTGATCTATGACGCCCCTTTGTAGCCTTTCTCTATAAAATCCTCAATGAGAGTTGCATACTAATCTCAAGGAGCCTAGTGGAGGCCATATAGGTCTTTTTCAAGCTGATAGACATAGTTGTGATGATCTAGATCCTCAAAACCTGGTGGTTACTTGACATGAATCTCTTCTTTGATCTTGCCATACAAGAAAGCAATCTTGACATCCATTGATAAACCTAAAAGTCTATGTATGAAGCGTAAGCCAAAAAGAGCCGAATCGCATCAATTCTAGCAGCAAGGGCATATTCTTCATCATAATTAAGTCCTTATCATTGAGAGAAACCTTGGAGGAGGTATTGGTGTTCTGTAAAAATTTTAGCACACCCCAAGTCCTCATAATCAACTGCAGACACTTTAGGAGTTGGATTATTATTATCAACCAAAAAGTATGAAGTATCTGAATTATCATCAATCAGAACTTCATAAGTAATATATGCGGCCTGAGGCGGAGGATTAACTGCAACAAATGGAGGATGTATTGGTGTCTCTACAAAAATTGTAGCACGCCCCAACTCAAATACAAGTGACCCAGTGAGAGAAGTAGTGGTAATTGTGGATAGAGTAGTAACGGATGTAAATGAGATGTTAGGAAAAACATGAAACTGATTGAACAAGTAGTCATAGTCAAATAGCTAATCAGATAATCAGGTATGGTTTGAGCATATGTTTGATTCTTCTTCTACCAGTCAACAATGTAAGATTTTACAGAAACCTCAGCTTTATATTTGTAGACACGATATACATTTATATTCTTTTCATCAAATTTAGATCCTGAACTTGCATAAGCATGAAAAAGAGTGCATGGGTATCTAAACGTTTTGAAATAGTTGACTTGAGGTTTGGTTTTGTGGTAGACTTCATATGAAGTTTTTTAAACGCTTGTTGAGCATTTGATGGTTTTTCACGAAACATGCAGTAGTGATTGCTTCGCCCCAAGAAGATCGACAACTTGGAGTTTGACAACATTGTTCGCGCTACTTCAATTAGTGTAGGGTTTCGTCTTTCTGCCACACCATTTTCTAATGGAGTGTATGCAGCACTGTACTGACATTCTATCCCCTTTGAGTTGCAAAACTCATTCAAAGTCTTGTTGCAAAACTCAGACCCATTGCCACTCCGAATCCCCTTGACCTTCTTGCTTGTATGATTCTTAATGAGAGTCATGAATTTGATTAAGAATTTAGGAGTTTCATCCTTGGATTATAACAGAAAAGTCCACGTGAAACGAGAAAAATCACCAGTAACAAGACAACAGGCTTTTCGACCTAGTGCCAAAGGATGAAAAGGACAAAACAGATCCATATGCAAAAGCTGGAGAATGGAATCTGTAGAATTGAACGTTTTCGGCTTGTGAGAGAGTTTATGTTGTTTGCATGTTGAACATGAATACATTTTTTTATACTTGAAAAGGATTTAACAAGTAAATCCTTTATGTGTTCACCTTTGACAAGTTTGTTCAAATTCTTAAAGTTGATATGCCGAGACGACGATGTCTAAGTGATGAATCGTTTTCCGAGGCTTTATTCATCAAACGCAAAGCAATTTGATGAGAGTAATAACTGTTGATGTCTAACAAGTAAGCATCATTATGCCTTAGGGTAATTCAAAAACACCCTTCAGTTTGACTTATGGCACTGAAGCCATGATCCCCGTCGAGATTGGGGTACCATTCGCAAGAATGTTGTCCATTAATAACAACGAGGAAGAATTACGTCTGAACCTTGACTTATTAAGGAAACGTGAGAATTGGCACTTATCCATGAACACAACTACAAACGACAGTTGCAAAATATTATGATTCAAGGGTCCAGATGTGCAATTTCTATGCGGGAGATTTCGTCTTCCACAATAATGATGTGTCGGGATAAGAACCTTTGGGCAAATTAGCTCCAAATTGGGAAGGGTCATATCGAGTTAAGGAAGTATTAACGAAAGGCGCCTACAAGTTAGAGAAACTGGATGGGACTGAAATCCCAAGAACTTGAAACATTGCCCAATTAAAAAAGTGCTGCAATTGAAAATTGCAAGATTGTTTTTATTTTTGGCCTGCGTGCCACCAGTAGACAAAAAATGTGCGTATTGCTTTATCTTGAATAATTTATTGTAAATTGGCCTGCGTGACGTTCTTATCCAAGTTATCGTTTAACCGTAATATGCCTCATGTACAAACTGGCTATATTCCTGGTTTACGTGCCAGAAGTGACCAGTGTGCCATTAAACTTATATTCCTGGTCTACGTGTCAGAAGTGACCCGCGTGTCATTAAACTTATATTCTTGGTCTGCGTGCCAGAAGTGACCCGCATGTCATTAAACTTATATTCCTGGTATGCTTTCCAGAAGTGACCCGCGTATCATTAAACTTATATTCCTGGCCGAGTGACCTACGTGTCATTTAACTTATATTCCTGGCATGTGTGCCAGAAGTGACCCGCGTGTCATTAAACTTAAAGACATGATAGTTGGTTACACAATCCTTTATTGACGTATAAGAAGATCCTAAAACTAACACTTATATTATTTATAACACTTCTTATATAGATTAAAAGAGGATTACAGAGAAGTGATGATTACAAGATATCTTCCTCAAAAACACAATTACATAATCCTACACTACTGGATCTTGAGTAGCGAGATCCTCTTGATCTTGGGCAGGAGGAGTATCGAGTTAGAGAGATGCTGGAGGAGTAGAAACGTCATCTGAGGGCCCACTCAGAAATTCCTTTAAGCGCTGAACTCCATTGTTATCCACGGAAAATTCTGGGATCATACCTTGAAGAGGGAAAGTTAGGTTATTATAAGCCTTCATCTTCTTACGGTAATCCCCCCCACGTTTAGGCCACGAAGAGGGTGCACTTCAAGTGGACGTTGGGACTTTACATACTCAACGCCCTCCTCAAAACCAATCTTGTGGCTGGTTTGTGTAGAGGCATTGAGCAAAGCAGCAAGGCAGTCACCTAACTCTTGCTCGTCCTTAACGTAGTCAATGACCTATCAAGTGATAACACCAAGATAAATACATTTCAACAATAACAAGATAACAAATTCTTTAAGGAGAACACGTAATACATGCGCAAGACCCTCAGTCATTAACCATTGCCTCTCCTTTTCAGCCTTTTTGCCAACTTCTCCATCTCCCTGTACCCATCAGCAAGATACATGTTGTCCGCATGTAGCTTCTCCGTACGCTGCTCTAACTCTTTATGAGTTTTTGCAAGCTCGACGTTCGCGACCTTGAGATCTTCCTATCTCTTATCCATCTCCTCAGCCTGCTCCTTCCGCAGCCTGGCTTCCTCATCATATGTTTGAATTAAATTACATTGGTTGGTAATTTGATTCTCCAAATTAGAGTTAGCCTCCAAGGCCTTTGCCAGGTCTTCCTTCTTGTGCTTGCTCTCATCACGGGCAGCGGAAAGGATGACATTCTGTTTTTTGCACAAGTCTTCCCATGCGTGTGCAGCTGTCGCTTGTCTGTCTTTCTTGGATAGGAGAGCGATCTCAGCATCTTTCAGCTTCCACCTTACAAGTCTTCAGCAACCTTCTTAGCCTTCTCTGTTTATCGGGACATCTCACCCCATTTCTCCCCCATGGAGAGACATTCCATAAAAATCTCTTGCCCGCACGCCATAGTGTTGGCCATGACAAAGTTGTAACTGCGGGCAAGATCGTGGCGTGAACGACCACACTAGAATGCATGTTCTGCAGGTGGAATCCCGTGGCTGAGAAATTCAGCACAAACTTCCGCCTTCGTGAACCATGATCCTTTGACCAAAGTCCAATAGGGTATGTGCAGGTTGTCGTCGTCCCCGGGATTAGCCATCCCATATAATAATCGGCGTCGGAAGGGCGAACAAATCGCCTAAAATCAGATGACTGAGACGTTCCTCCACCTCCTGTCTAGTGCAGAGGCAAGGAACGAGAATAGTGTGGCGGTGAATGTAGAGGAGAATGCAGAAGAGACAATGGGGATGCTTGTGGAGACTCCTGCATCTTCGATCCCCCAACGTCTTGGACTGGTTCCTTCCCTTTAGAACCAGACGTGTCATCGGGAATAACAATCGTATGCGGAGGAGATGGTGGGTCTTGAATCGTTACACCTTGATCAGGTGCAACTGCGTCTTCTACGGATGAAATATAATATATCAAGATAAGAAAAAACAAACGATAATAGTCAGATATTTCACAAGCAATGGCTTACTTGTTGGCGATTACATCGCAGCCTCTTTCACCATGTCCTCTAAACGGACCTTCTTAAACTTTTTGGGCCCTGTTGCCCATTTCTTCTTCGATGGTTCCTCCTCAGCCCCGGATTGGCTACCTTCTGCCTCACCAGACTTTGAAGGAAGTTGTTTCCCTTTCCGCTCAGGATCAGCCAGAGCACGCATAACAGCCGATGTGTCAGACATATCATCAGAATCTTGCTCCTCGCGGGGTGATAATTTGTCACTCGGAGACAGTAACATGATCACCCCGTCCGAGGTCAAAGCATTCGAACAACGCGGATCAAAGGAAACGAACCTATCTGAAAGATTGCCTCCGACACCACAGGTTCGGAGGGCAATGTTTTGGAGAATAGAAAGTGTTCTTGTGTCTTGTCAATAATAGGCAGGGGTTTTGGATCACGGAAACGCCTCTGCACGCACCCCACTGTCTTTTCCAACAGAGCATCAAGCATTGACCCCTCACCTAGGACAATACAAAAAAGATAATAAGTAAAAATAAATGACAAGAAATGTAGAAGATAGGAAAAACTTACTTTCATCTGCATACTAAAAAAGGGTTCCAGATCAGGATAGGGACACAAGCGGCTCATACCAGCCCACACCTGCGTTTCCTCAATGATTTCTCGCATAGGCGTCGACTTCTGGATCAGCCTTTTGAACCATGTCTGGCCCTCAAAAGCTACAATATACATATCCACAAGCTTTTCATTAGGAGGACGACGTACAATGGTTATTGGGACCACGTCTTCCCGTAACAGAAAAATTTTGTCCTCCATTCATAAGCACTGCGTTGAGGTTTAATGCCTACAACCCTCTTCGCCATTAAACCATCTACCACGGTCGTTCATCTTGTAAAAATATGAAAATTTGTCAACTGTAGGCACAATGTCGCTGGCCCTACAAACAAATTCGAAGTGACGAATTCGCATTAGGCCAAAGGGGTGAACCTGAGACAGATTTATTCCATGGTTGGTAAAGACGTTGCCTAGGAACTTGGTTATCGGAAACCGAAGATTTCCATACGTAAAGAACTCGGCATAAACGGCCATATTACCGGCAGGAGGCTTAATAGCGGTGGATCCAGCAGCGGGGACCTCTGGTTCCCACTCTGGTGCTATGTCGTACGTCGTAACGAGTTTCTCGAACTCCGAATCCTTCCAATTTATCTCTATCATTTCTACGTTTGGAGACGACGTAGCCTCTTTGTCACTGTCCATTATTTCAGAAGAGAAAGAAAAACACCGAGCAATGAGAGTGGGACAGTGGAGAGAGAAATGAACGACCTAGTAGAAATATGCCACGTCACGCAGGAAAACCAAAAAAGCGAAAACGATGGTACAGTAACGTACAGTTGACAGCCGGCACAGACGTCACGTCACCATACAACGTATGCAAACTGTCACATCGTCCATTTTTACATTTATCTTCAAAAATAAATATCTCCACAAAGCACGCACAAAATCAAAAATCCCCATAAAAAGATCTTAAGTCCAAAATTTCACCCGCATAAAAACTTCACGCGGAAGAAACAATGGACTTGGGGAGCTTACAGAGGTAGGGTAATGAAAAGACGCAAATACCCATAAACGTTTCATCCGCAGATTAATCAGGACTCCTTTAGAAGTCATCCGCGGAACATACCCATCACCCGCATAACACAAAGTCAGAGGAAGATTAAGAATAAGTTCCATGAGACCGCTTGCGGGTCGATCAAGACATCCTCAGAAGTCATCCGCAAGATATTCTTTCCAAGCGCGGAAATAACTAGAGGGTGACGTCAGCAAGTCAGTTGTAACTAACTTCCTTCTAGAAGATTTACACGAAGATCTTTCCTTTGGAAAGCACGTGAAGTAACAACCAATCAGAGAAGGACAGCTGGAAATGTTGTTATAACTGTGCACATGGCCAGATAACCCGTCCTATCACATGCAGACATGTGTCCAGGTTGTTGCAAAAAGAATCTTCTAGAAAGGGACAGCTGTACCAATAATACTCCCTTACCATTCGGCTATAAATACTTTTGTCATCACAACAAGGTATTCATTCACACTTCACCTATTTCATCAATTACTTAAAGTACTTTCTCTCTCGGGAATTTTACTTATTCTCACGCCGGAGGGTGGTTACGGGAAGACTCCCCCTATTTTCATTCCTGTAGCGAGCTCATCGTGGTTGTTTAAAAAAAATGCAGGTTTCCGTCATCGGAATTGGGTGAGACGATTCTATTATATTATTGTTCCTTACCCGACCCGTATCCTGTGGACTCATTGATCTAACTCCTTACGGATTAGATACGTGTTTCTTCAGGGGCTAAAACCTCATCAAAGTCTACCTCGTTCTGTTGCACGTACCCATTCGCGACTATTCTTGCTTTGTACTTTGTTATTGACCCATCGACATCACGTTTGGTTTTAAACACCCATTTCAAACCGATCGCCTTATAACACACTGGTAGGTTACATAAGTCCCACGTATTGTTTTGTTCGATTGAGACTAATTCGGATCTCATTGCTTCTTGTCATTTTTTAGAATTCTTTGCCTCTTCAAAGGTAGAAGGTTATGACTAGTTCTTCGCAGCTCAGGTTCGGGATTTTCTTCCAGTTGGTCTTCAAATTCAAACACGTTAAGGTCTGTTGGGTCTTCATTTTCAACTAGAATTTCTTGTTGAACTTCTTGTTAGACCGACTCGGATTATAAATTCAACCCATTCGGGTCCGGTTCTGACCTGAAACGAGTTGTTTGAAACGGACATCTGGGTCACATAAATACGTTTTTGAGTCGGGTCATACAATCTATAAGCTTTTTATCCCGGTTTGGTTCCAAGATGTACAACCTCCATGCATTGGTCATTTAACTTTTGTAGGTTGATGGTGGGTATCTTCATGTACGTTAAGCACCCAAACACTTGTAAGTGTTTTATATTAGGCTTTCGTCCCTTCAATGCTTCATAGTGGGTTACCGTCTTCAATGCTTTAGTTGGTGCCCGATTCAACATGTAAACCCAGTGTCTCAACGTTTCTCCCCATAAATATTGCGGAAGGTCCATAGCTTTCATTATACTTCTTGTTGCATTTAGGACCGTTTGGTTTCGCCTTTCGGCTACACCATTTTGTTGAGGAGAGTAAGGAGCCGTAAACATTATTTTTATTCCTTCTTGATCACAATATTCGGTGAAAAGTTTGTTGAGAAACTCGCCACCTCGATCACTTCTTCGAGCTTTAACTTTTAACGAATGCTCTAACTCCACTTCCTGTATAACCTTTTTGAAAATACACAAAGCATCATTCTTATTTTTTTAATGGTATAAACCCACATGTACCTTGTATGATAATCTACATTAAGCACAAAACACCGGTTTCCTCCTAAAGTAGAAGGTGAGATTGGTCCACATAAATCGGTGTGGACCAACTTTAATGGTCTCGTGGCACGAAACATGATGGATTTAGGAAATGGATTTTTACTGTGTTTGCCTAGCATACATGTATTGTAAACATGCTCACCGTTCAATGTTTGAATATCACCATGTACCATATTTTTAGACTTCATATAATTTTTTTTTTTCAAAATTAACATGACCAAGTCTAGCGTGCCATAGCCATCCTTGGTCTTTTATTGAAGCTAAAAGACATACCGGGGTTCCAATTTTGGGCTCGCTCTTTGCAAACATGGTTTGGACTTCTCGGGACTCTCATTAGCAAGCGATCTCCTTCCTCGTATAGCCAAAAGTGGTCGCTTTCTATCCAAACCTAACACCCTTCTTCGGTTAACTGACTTATGCTCAATATGTTGCTACATAAGTCGGGTATGTAATAAACGTCATTCATAACCCGATGCTCACCATTCTTGCAATCGAAAATAATGGACCTCTCCTTTGGTATTCACTATGGACCCATCTCAAGATTTCACCAAAGCGCTCACTCGATTATCAAATTGGGAAAAGTGGGCTTCACATCCGGTCACTTGAGACGCCTCATTATCCAAATTCCAAATTGAATCGCCTACCGAGTCTTTTGCATAACATATTGGATGAACCTTCTCCTCGTTTAACATAAAATGTTCTTTAACAACTTTAATCGATTCCATCATAAGAGTTGGCGGCTTATCTTCGGCTTGGTTCAGATTCGCTTCTTGAGTCGGCTATCTATGACCTTCCCACGCAAAGTGGCCCAAAACATTACAATTATATCACCAAACACCGCTTTTATCTCTACCTTGATTGCCATCTCTGCCTTGGTTGTTCGTGTTTGGTTGGTTATTGTCTCTTCGGTTGTCATTGATGTGATCTAAATTATATACATATTATTATACATATTTCCTACACTTTTAAATACTTTTGAGCCAAGTTTTTATTGAATAATATTATTAGTTGGTTCATATGTGGGTTTTTAGCATTTTAAGAGACTATGATTTAAAAGAAGTAAATAAACTCAACAATATTGACTAGTTATCGGTTCATTTATTTTATACATCATTAAAACTAATTATGAATTTAACAATTTGACAATAAATATTGAATAAATATAAAGAGATTGTTTGAAAGTATTTAATGGTCATTAAAATGAATTAATTCATTCATTGTTGAGGAATGACGTGAAGTTCCAAAGAAATAATATTATAATTGTGATCTCCTGATAATTAATTCACTTTTTATTATTCTTTAAATGGTTAACAGGGAATTAAATAGAAAAGAGATTTAATATGCTAAAAAACGAAGTGGGTTACTTATGGAGTTGAATATTGGTTGATGGGCCGATCACTTAAAAGTCAAGAAAAAGAGCTAATTAAAGTTGTGGGCTTGAAAACTTGAAGAACAATTAACTGATGTCGGCTATGAGGGTTATTAATAGAGAATTACATGAGCCGCAAGATGGAGTGCAGCATATTACTAATATTATTATTATAAAATACGTGGGGGTTTTTGGAGCAAGTGGTCAAGAACAAATTCGTGTGGAGAGGGATCCATAAGTCAAAGAACTACTATTATTGTTTGTTTGGGTGGACAGCAGAGGTATAAAGCAGAGCAACAACAACATTACTATTATTGTTTGACTTTGGAGTCACGAGAGACAGAGAGAAAGAAAGAAAGGGTTGTTTTTCTTTTACCTTCAATCATTATTATTTGGTTTTGATCATATTATTCTATTATGAACTCAATTGTTAAACTTGTATATTTTATTATTTTGAGTATGATTGTTGGCTAAACCTTTTTAGTTATCTAGGCTTGTGATGATGTTTTGTTGATTGCTTTGGAATTGTCGGTTTTCGGGTTTTGTTTATGGGATTTTGATTAATTAAAAGTTTTGATTAGTTTTATTGGATGTGTCTCATGCATATTTACTTTTGATTTGTGTCTGAATGAATGTTTCACATGTTACTTGATTGAAAGTCTTTTGATTATAGGTTGCATGTTAGGGTTGTTTACTGTGTGTTTGCAACTTGTTTATGGTTTATTGAGCTCATTTACCATAGAAACTAATTTTTGGCATAATTTTAGAAGTTTATATTCTTACCTACTTAGATATCCGACGGGTGATAAGTTGTCGGGTTTGTCTGCGTTGTTAGGGTTTTAGGTTAAATTATCTGACAGGAGGTTTGTCTGTTTTTGCCTTAATTTCACTGTTTACCCGTGTCCTTTAAACTGTTCAAAACCACCCCGTGTACTTTGGTGCATTGAGATAGTGAAACCGACGGATTAGCTGTTTTATAGGGTAATTAATCATAATTGGTTAGCTGACAGGTGAACTAATAAGCCGGTGTTTTTACATGATCTCTAAGATTTCTTTTTTTGGTGACACCTTGAGAGTGATTAAGGATCCATTAAGTTTCCTAGATTTTCATATCTTTAGATTCCCGGTTCCCATAACATTTTCCCGTAACCGATAAAAGCCCGAGTCGTCACAATTTGGATTCCTTGCCTAGATAACTCTTGCTCCCATATTTGAATTTGCTAAAGTTTTTATTCGGTAATTTAATTTTCTAGTTTACTTTAATTTATTTAAGTATTTAGTATAATTAATTAATAGCTTTTAAACTAAAATAAATAAAAATCCAAAAATATATATTTTCTTAATTATTACTTTAAATTAGCTTTTAGAACTAGTATAGTTATCTATGATACATTATAAAACATAAAGGCATACCTTCACCCTCTACCTTCTCTCTCTCATGAGACGCTCTAAATTAAACGTGCATTCACAATCCGGCGAGTTCAATGCAACAATCTGGCGCCTTCAATACAGTCATTAAAACCATCCGTTACAATCATTCAATACATAATCATCAATGGACGGTTTAACGTGCCCTTTTAAACCTCCCAGTTATTGGTTCGTCCATTAACATGTCGTTGAATGCTTTCACTGGCTTCATGAAGCACCACTACACGATTGCACTTCTGACTTCTGTATTATAAATTTGGTTCCTGATTACCTTCAGCAGTTATCTATGGCAGGTAAATCCGTCAACTTCTTACCAATTTTGTTTTTTGTTTTGGTCATTTTGTGAAGTAATCGTTCAATTAAGTTGTTAGGGTTCGACCAAGGGCACAATGATTGTTCTTTAGCTTACTTCCACCCTCTCATAAACTATTAGCATTGAATTGGTTTTTTCCTTATTTTCATTGGTTAATTGCATTTTTAGGGCTACTTGGTTTTGGCTTTTAGTCCGTTAATCGTGTTTTTGTTTTTTATATGTCAGGTGTTTAAACTGAGGTCCTTAATCCGCTGGTAACTGGATGTAACAGTGAGCCAAATTTTCAATTTTTGAATACATGGTAAAATTACATGCCATATTAAGTCTAATTGATCATGAACTGATTGGATTGATTGTTCAGAAGCGAACTGTTTTTCAAGGGTTTATGGTTAATGGTAGCACAAATGCGCAACTGGTCAACTGGGCCAAAAAGAAATTTAGCTAAAAGGGAAACCTTCAAATATGTCAAAAGATTAAGTTTGGATCTTTCTACCAAGCAGGTATGGTCTATGCTTAGTGTTAACGGGACTTCTCTATTTTAATGTTAGTTATACCAAATAGGAATATGCCAAGTTGTTAGTTATGATGATAAACTTAATAAAACTATACCAAATCATTTTTAAAGTAAGTTTGTTTGTTGTGGTTCTGCATATGGTTTGTGTGGTTCTGCATATGATCTTCAAGATTTTCTGGCTGAATTTTATTATGGATTTGATACATACTCTGTGACCATTGATTTGTGGGTTTTGAAACGGGTCAGATAACAAGTCAAAACGGGTTAGGGTATAAACAAGTAACCTTTTAGACATTTACTACAGTATGGGTTTGGTTGGGTGGGACCCTGTATATCCTTTAATTTATCGTTTTTGAAACGGTTAACTAGACGGGTCTGATGATAAACCAAAATGGGTTCGGGACTTTGGGTCAATATGTTTAGGCTGTGCTAGGACCTTGTATATACAATGATTTGTCTTTTTTGAAATGGGTTTAACTACACAGGACAGATAACAAGTCAAAATGAAAGCTATATTCACAAAAAAAATAAAATAAAATAAAATAACTAAACTTAAGTAACCAAACCTTGAAAAAAACGACGGTTTGGTTATCTGTTTCGAAAAAACTGCCGTTTATGGATTTTCGGTGTGGTTTCGATTTCACATGTAGTTCAAACCGAACCATGTTTATGGATTTTTATTTTTAATTTTGAATGTTATGTAATTTAAAAGATAATTTTAATAAATAGTATTTGCTTATTGTTTTGGCCCAGATTCATAATAATCAATTAATTATTTTGAGCCATTTTTTCTTTTTAGCCTAAAAAATTATAAGCCCAAATAATAAAACTGAATCCAAACTGGAAAAAATGAAACCGGTTTTCAAAAACTCAAATATCAGAAATTCGGTTTGAACCCAAACCGAAACCAAACAGTTTCAAAACCCAAAATCTGAAAATTTGGTTTTTGTTGTAGTTTGAACCCAATACTGATCCATGCACTGTGATGTTTAAAATTCGATGTTATTATTGGTTTTGAGAAGTGATTATGGTTGTACTTTGAATCATGCAGATGAGAGTGTGATAGCTTTAGCAAACAATTACTTACATCTTCGGTTTCTCCGTTTATACTACTATCAAAACATCACGGATCGGACAATGTATGCGTTGGCTCACAGCCGAGTGAAAAACAAACATGAAGTATTATGGGGATCGGTTAAAACCAGGTACGAGGAAGAAGGCCTCATGAACCTTAATATCAACCAATGCACGGCTCTAACACCACCCGCTGTTCAAGCTCTCTGCGACTCGTTTCCTGCACTTCATACCCGCTCCGGTAGGTATTCTCTTGTTATAAGTGGCTCTTTTATACAGTTTTATGAATAATATATCATTCTATATGACCCAGAGTTTGAATAACATATTTTGTGTGCTTATATTTCGGAACTTAGGGTGAGGTTAACTTAGGTGATGTTGTTTTTTGAATAACATATTTACGCTTTGGCCCGCGGATGTCCAAAACTCACTAACCTCAACATCAGTCATTGCCCAGCTTTTACTGACTCTGCTCTCGAGTTTCTCACTACTTATTGTTGAAACTTGAAGATCTTGAACCTTCGTTGGTGCTTTAGGGCCGCAACCAATAAGTCCCTCAAGGTAGTAGTATAATAATATTACAAAGGTGCATTCGGAATATTATTATTTGACCATTTTTCGGTTGTGGTGGTGGTTACAGGCTATTGGATCCAACGACCAACAACACGAGTCGATAAATCTCGGTTGGTGTAAGGAAGTCGGTAGTGCTGGTGTCATGAGCTTAGCTTACGGGTGCCCTAATCTCCGCGCCATTGACTTGAGTTATTCTATAACAGGTTTTTATTGTATAAATAATATACAATGGACGTCATACATGATTTCAAAAAGTATGAAAAAGTAGTTGCGATTAAGCTTATATATACTTTAAATTATGCAGATAAGAGTGTGATAGCTTTGGCTAACAATTGCTTACATATTCGGTCACTTAGTCTATACGGCTATCGAAAGATCACCGATCCGGCAATGCATGCGTTGGCCGACAACAGAGTAAGAAGCAAACTTGAAGAAGGTCTCACGAGCCTCAACATCGATTGGATACTGGCTCTAACAGCACCTGCGGTTCAAGAAGTCTGTGATACGTTTCCTGAACTACATACGTGCCCAGATAAGCGTTCTCTCATCTTGAGTTACTGCTGGAAGTTAGAATCGGTTCATTGCACGTGCACTCATGTTCTCTCATCATAAGTTACTGATATACTATCAGGTAATGTTAGATAGCATTGCACACAAGTGAACAAGCTCATCTAATTAACAACATTGTTAATGTTATAATCGAATATTGTTTGGATGCAATAATATTAATAATGTCAATCCCACTAGATAGAGATCACTATGATTCAATGCAGCCTTCAACTTTGATTCAAGTGCTTAATTTTTCTAATACTCATTGCCAAAATATTAGTTTGAATTGACTTGACTAATTGATGGTCAACGTAATATTCATATGAGTTCCATTTGGTTGACCTGAAGGGTTAGTGTGACTTACTCTAAATAACTTTGTTAAGTTCCCATTAGATCAATATTATAAGCACAATAGTTTTATTTTATGCCGACTCACGGCACTCGTAAGTCACTTGGGTTTATATATTTAGCTCGAGATTAGAGATTAGATATGTGAATGGAATCATTGGAGGATGACAAATAAAATAAAATATTGTAGAAAATTAAGAGTAAATAAAAAGGTTCAAAGGAGAAAATCAATTTCATTTTTAAAAGTTAACTGTTATACGAAAAATTAAAAAATAATACACTTAACTTTAAATTCTAACACTTTTCTTATCTAAAATTAAAATATTAACATGTTTAAAAAACTCTTAAACATGCAAATATAAAAACATACTTTTTAACACGTTAAAGTTTAGAATAAATAGTATCTTATATATATGTATATATATATGTATATATATATGTATATATATATATGTATATAACATCAGTCTTTTTACAACTCACTTGACTCCTTTAGATAAATGGGTTCCATGAGTCGTTACAATGGATTTCTTTAATCAAATAAATATACATCATATGTTAGGGTTCAAGACATGTCACTTTATTCATAAAATAAAACACTAAACACATGCTTTATAAGATGTTATGTTATTCACAATACTTAAAAATGTTGTATAAACATATGACTGTTAAGGATACTCATGGCTTCAGGTTCGGTTTTGGTTTCTCAACAGCATAAAATGAAGCACCTATTATAGTAACTGAATCATACCTCAAAAACAAATGTGCCAGAAACAACGAAGTAGTAAGGGTAACATACTCTTTTGCAGCACACTGCTCAGATTGTGGCCCGTTTGACCGGCTCAAATAAGTCAACAACTCTTTACCTCTCTCCCCGGTAAACCGGTCCGGAACAAACATTTCCGGGTCATCAAACACTTTCCGATCTCTCATCGCCAAAGGCTGGTATCATTCTATACATATTAATAGACATGTAAACAAACTGAGCGTGCCCATGTTCGTTCCTTAAATTTTAACCTACAAACAATAGAACAATCACAATTAAACTATGTTAATGGGGCTGTATATCCCTTGACATCTTATAAGCCTCTAAGTGCTTGCTTATGATCTCTAAAATATTCTTTTCTTTTTGTTTGTATACTATGTAATGGTAGAAGATATTATCGTATTGTTTATTTATGTTATAGTTAAGTTAGTGTTTTATTCATTTTGTTTGCCTTTGTTTGTAGATTTTATGTTTTTTTTCATTAATTTTTTTATAATATTTGTTACTAATTAAAACTTAGTCAAGTGTATGCTCACCTTGCAACTTGTCACGTGTTGACGCTAAAGACTTATCACCCTCTTTGTCTTATTATTCTTGTTTTTACTCAACATACACTAGCATATGTTGCATTAACCTATAGAAAACTACGGTACTCTCACAAACCGTCCTGATGCCATCGAATTTTCATCGCGAGCCTTACTCATACGAACTGAATCCTTATTGAATCTCCGCCGCAATGCACGGGCATATTTACTAGTTTAAATTAATGTCTCTAGGGTTTGATATTCCCGGTCTTCCCATAGCTATTCTACACCCGATAGGTTCACTTGCCTGTTACTAGTGGTTTGGTTTAGGGTACTCTAAGTTTTTATTACTCGTTGTGCTTGGTCATTATTTGCTAAAATTTTATATACCACTTTACGCACATCAAGTTTTTGGCGCCGTTGCCGGGGACACTTGGTAATGGCGAACTAGTCTCTATTTGCTTTTAGTTGTTTTTAGTTTTAGTTTTAGTTAATTAGTTTTATTTTTTTTTATTATTTAATTGCTCTTGATTGCTATCTGTGCCTTGACTGTAATTTGTGTGCTCTAGGGATAAGCTTGGGTCCTTACTCTTATACTTGTTTTTCAGCGTATGCGATGTACACGTTCACTAGGACCACCAGAGTTCACTGCTTCAGTCGAACCCAAGAGAGATTTTCGTGAGCGCCGTAGGCAGTTTCGAGAGATTGCACGTACTCTCTGCAAAAGCAAGGTACACGTTTCCGATTCCACTTTAGATATGGGTGACGATAACCCCCCTAGGCGTACGGTTCACTCAAAGGAGAATGAGGGAGTTATGGGGAGACGGTCTGCTATCACACGTCCGGCGATGCCTGATGCTAATAACTCGAAGATTCCGACCAACGTCATGAATTCCATCACTAATTCTGCCCCATTTCACGGACATGAAGACGAGGACGCGCCTGGCCATCTGAATAAATTCACTCGTATTTGCGACACTTTCAATATTGCCAACGTCACTCGTGCTACTATCTACCTTCATCTTTTTCCATTTTTTCTAGAGGGTCGTGCTTCATCGTGGTTGGAAAACCTTCCCCCTGGGTCCATCACTACCTGGGATAATCTTCAAGCTGAATTCCTTAAGAAGTACTTTCCGCCATCTAAAGCCTCGTGACTTCGTGATCAGATCTGTTCCTTTCGCATGGACCCTGATGAGCCATACTCATTGGCTTGGGAAAGATTCTATAATCTTCTTAGTAGATGCCCCCAGCATGGTCTACTCGAATGGGCTGTAGTCGAGAAATTCTATAACGGGCTAACATTTGAGATGCAGAAGAGATTCAATACGTCAGCTGGAGGAAACATGTTAGAGAAGTTGGATATAGATGAGTGTGAGTCGTTGTTTGAGAGTTTCGCCCTAGCCGAGCAGCAGGAGCCGTCCGCCCAAGGTACTTCTAAAACCACCACCTCTTCCGCTCGAGGCATTTATCAGTCTCGAATGATACTACCATCGCGGCTGCCTTAGAGGCAATGCAGAAAGATATCCGAGAGTTGAAGAAGATCGCTCAGAAATGCGAAATCTGTCGTGGAGGGCACGATACAGTTGATTGTCCGGTCGATCAACAGGAGAAGGTGGACTACTTGTGTAATCAGAGTCGGGGAGCGAATGCCTACGGTAACTCAGGATGGAGAAATAACTCCAACTATGGTTGGAGGTCAGGAGTTAATGCTCAGGGTTTTCAACAGAGGCAGGAGCAGGTTAGTGACCCAGATGCATCAGGAAATTCGAGTGCGGGGAAGAGTAACGGTATGGATCCGGATCTTAAGGAGCTTCTAACTAAGCAATCTACCATGCTTTCTCACCTTAGTGACAGAGATACTAACACACAGCAGAGACTGGCTGAGCACGACACCCTGTTGAAGAACCAGCAGTCGTCATTTTTGGAGATGTCTCGAAAGGTGGATGAGATGATGAAGCATATGCTACCTAATAAATAGGTCGGAGCGTTTCAGGGCAGCACAGAGCTTAACCCTAAGGCACAATTGAAGGCGGTGACTACCCGTAGTGGCAGAGGTGATCGAGAGCAGTCGCGTGGCAGATGATGAGGAACCGGCGGACGAGGAGATAGAGATGGAGACTCCTGTGAGGACGCACGAGAGGCGAGTCCCAGCAAGTACCGCGTCAAACGGTGAGTCTCCTGCAGAGAAAATAGTTGAGAAGAAGATTGAAGATAAGAAGAGTCCCGAAGTCGATCTTACTAGAGTTCCGTATCCTGCCCGTCTTCTACGGCAGAAGTATGCGCAGGAATATGGACATTTCATGGACATGTTTAAACAGCTAAAATCAATCTTCTGTTTGTCGAGGCACTCCAGCATATGCCTAAATATGCCAAATTCTTAAAAGATCTTCTTTCGAATAAGAAGAAGCTGGAGGGGCTTTCAACAGTATGTTTGAATGAAGGATGCTCTGCGGTAGTCCAGAACAAGCTGCCAGAGAAATTAATAGACCTGGGACACTTCACGATTCCGTGTTTGTTTGGAAGCTCGACTGAGAGCTACGTGTAGGCCGATTTAGGTGCTAGCATTAATCTTATGCCATATTCTCTCTATAAAAAGCTATACCTTGGCGAGCCGGTCCCGACGCGCATGAGTTTATCCTTGGCTGACCGTTCGGTCAAATATCGCGGGGAATCGTGGAAAACATACTCGTTAAAGTCGATAAATTCGTTTTTCCCGTGGATTTTGTTATTCTTGACATGGAGGCTGACGATCAGGTCCCACTCATTTTCGGACGACCCTTCTTGCGTACTACTAAAGCGCTTATTGACGTCTTCGACGGCAAAATACACTTCGTGTAGGGGAGGAGAACGTCACCTTCGATGTCGTCAAATCAATGAGGAACTATAGTAGTCACGACGATTCCGTTTACTTTCTTGACACATTCATATCTCAGTTTGAACGATGTCTTGACTACATCTCTGGAGCATATTTGCTCAATCAGGAGGATGAGGTTGATGTTCCTCCGGAGCACGACCTGAGCATTCTTGTCAGCTCACCTCCTTAATACCCCGAGGTGTTCACAGTTGCCGATAGCACCGAGGGACCGAAGGAGAGACAATCTATTGAGGCACCACCATCTCTCGAGCTTAAAGAGCTACCTCCTCATTTGGAGTATGCTTTCTTGGACGGTGATGCCGATTTGCCCGTTATCATTTCTTCTCAGTTGACGGATGATGAGAAGTCAAGGTTGGTTGATGTGCTTAAGGCACACAAACAGGCTATTGCGTGGAAACTCATGGACATTCAGGGCATCAGCCTGAACTTTTGCATACACAGGATACTCATGGAGGATGAGTACAAGCCTGTAATCCAGCCTCAGAGGAGGCTCAACCCTAACATGTCGGAGGTGGTCAAAAAGGAGGTTGTCAAACTCCTCGACGCTGGCTTGATCTATCCCATCTCAGATTCTTCATAGGTGAGTCCCGTTCAGGTTTTCCCTAAAAAGGGAGGGATGACAGTTGTCACTAACGAACGTAACGAGCTTATTCCGACTAGGACAGTCACAGGTTGGCGGGTATGCATATACTATAGGAGGCTTAATGATGCTACTAGGAAAGACCACTTTCCTCTTCCGTTAGTCGATCAGATGTTAGAACGTCTTTCGGGGCGACAGTTTTACTGTTTTCTTGATGGATTTTCAGGTTATTTACAGATCCCGGTCGAACATGAGGATCAGGAAAAGACCACTTTTACATTCCCATACGGTACCTTCGCGTACAAACGTATGCCTTTCGGGTTATGTAATGCTCCGACTACTTTCCAGCGTTGCATGGTAGCGATATTCCAGGACATGATCGAGAGTTCCATAGAGGTTTTCATGGATGATTTTTCGGTATATGGGGACTCATTCTATCAATGTCTTTATAATCTTGAGAGGATGATGAAGCGGTGCATAGAGACGAAGTTGATGTTGAACTGAGAGAAGTGCCACTTCATGGTGACTGAAGGCATTGTGCTCGGGAACAAGATTTCGCGAGACGGTATTGAGGTTGACAGAGCTAAAATCGACACCATCAGTAGACTTCCTCCACCGACTAGTGTGAAATCCGTTCGTAGTTTTCTCGGGCATGCGGGTTTTTATCGTAGGTTCATTAGAGATTTTTCTAAGATCACCCGACCCATGACTCGCCTTCTAGAGAAGGACATCGCATTCGACTTTGATGCTAATTGTCTGAAAGCGTTTGTGTTTCTTAAGGGGCAGTTGGTTAACACCCCTATCATAGTAGCACCCGACTGGAGCTTACCATTCGAGCTCATGTGCGACGCTAGTGATTTTGCAGTCGGGGCTGTTTTAGGACAGCGGAAGGACAAGCACTTCCATCCTATCTATTACGCGAGTAAGACCCTCAATGACGCTCAGGAGAATTACACGACTACTGAGAAGGAGCTTCTAGCAGTGGTTTTCGCGTTAGACAAATTTCGTTCTTATCCTGTGTTGTCCAAAACCATCGTTTATACTGATCATGCGGCATTGCGATACCTGTTCACCAAGAAAGATGCCAGGCCTCACCTGATACGATGGATTCTCTTGCTTTCCGAGTTCGATATTTAGATTAGAGATAAAAAGGGAGCGGGGAATGTAGCTGCAGATCACTTATCACGTCTGGAGGATCCGAAGAGAGAGGAGATTAGAGAGGATGCCATCAGGGATAAATTCCCCCACAAGTTGTTGATGATGGTGAGGGTGAGATTTGAGAGAGAGCCAGTTTTATACGTGAGTGCTAAAGAGAAGGGTCTGCCATGGTTCTCCGACATTGCGAATTATCTGGCCGAAGGAGTAGTGGTTAAGGGCATGAGTTATCAGCAGAGGAGGAAGTTTTTCGCAGACGCCAGCCACTACATATGGGATTCGCCATATTTGTTTCATGTAGGCGCCGATCGAGTGTTGAGGAGGTGTGTGAGTAGGGAAGAGGGTCGTGAGATTCTTAGGCATTGTCATGAGGGTTTAACTGGAGGTCACCATGGTTCGTCTTCCACCGCTAGGAAAGCTTTAGATTCCGGCTTTTATTGGCTATCGATTTTCAAAGACTCACACGATTTTGTCAGACAGTGTGACGCATGTCAGCGCACTGGTAACATCTCATCCCGTAATGAGATGCCCCAAAACCCTATTTAGGTTTGTGAGGTTTTCGACGTTTGGGGCATTAATTTCATGGGTCCGTTCCCTTCTTCTCGAGGGAACTGATACATTCTCGTGGCTATCGATTACGTTTCCAAGTGGGTTGAGGCTCAAGCCTTGCCCACTAATGACGGCCGAGTTGTAGTGGGATTCTTGAAGAGGTTGTTCTGTCGGTTTGGTACTCCCAAGGCCTTGATCAGTGATAAGGGCACACATTTCTGTAATACCCAGATGGAGAAGGTGTTGGCACGATATGGGGTCACCCATCGATTGTCCACCGCCTAGCATCCACAGACGAGCGGGCAAGTGGAGAATGCAAACCGAGGCGTGAAGCGAATTCTAGAGAAAACTGTCGGCAAGTACCGAAAGGACTGGTCCGACAAGTTGGATGACGCACTTTGGGCTTTCCGTACATATTTTAAAACGCCTATTGGGACCACACCCTTTAGGATGGTTTACGGGAAAGCATGTCATCTACTGGTTGAGTTAGAGCATAGAGCATATTGGGCGTTGAGAGCCGTTAATCTTAACCTGACCCAAGCTGCGAAAAACCGGTATCTCCAAATTCATGAGGTAGAGGAGTTGAGTGAGGCGTATGCGAGATCATGGAGTTATAAGGAGCGTATGAAGGCGTTGCACGATCTAAAGTTGAGGAAAGTGAAAGAGTTCAAATGTGGGGATCGTGTGTTGGTTTATAATTCCCGTGTGTAGTTATTTCCAGGTAAGCTTAGATCGAGATGGGTTGGTCCATACACGGTGAAAGCTGCATTCCCGCACGGTGCTGTTGAGTTAGTGGATCATGAGGGGAGAGCGTGGAAGGTGAACGGCCATAGGTTAAAGCATTATATCGGTGGGCCGGCTGATTCGGTAGAGGAAGATGTATTTCTCCTCGACGTCCCTACTTTGATTGCTTGATAGGGATAGGTCTCGGGAAATACCCGATTGTAGAGTTTGTATACTTTTTATTTATTTTCCCTTAATTTTTATATTTTGAGTATGTTTAAGTTTTTAGAGTCTGTTTGATGTCTGCTTTGGGTGCTTTGAGCTTTATTTGCAGGTTTTGATACTTTCGTTCGTGCTCAATCTCCATTCGGACCAGGGGGGTTCTGAGCTTATTTGATTGTAAAGGGTACCCAAAAGCTGCGACCGCGAATGAAATGCTATACGGTCGTTTTGTTGGAACATGACATACGCACATCATTGCCATATTACCAGGGGAGTCTGTTCCATTTTCTTTATGCTTTGTTTTATTTTATTTCTACTTTATTTTTGTGTTTTTCTTGTCTCCCATTGAGGACAATACGAAATTTAAGTGTGGGGATGGGAAACTGACGTTTTTAGTTTTTTATAAAAAAAATTAAAAATAAAGAAAACGAAAAAAAAAGTCATATAAAAAAATTTGAAAAACAAAAAAAAATGTCCCGAAAATTTATTTTGCGCATAATGGAAAATGATATTATTGTTCAAGGTTGATCTTTTAAAACTACTATTATATATGAGATTAAATAAAAGATGGCGCACTTAATTTGGGATGTGTCGGTAGGCCCAACTAGCTTTGATAGTTCTCTCTAGCAGATTTTATATATTTAATAATTTGAAAAACGGTGAAACCGAATTTCGATGCTTAGGGAGGATTACCATAATCTAAAAACTTTGAGATGGTTATACTTAGATGCACTCAAACCAGCACACCACAACATGTCCATATTTTTACGAGCTTAGAAAATAGTTATATATTTAGGGAGATATAAAAAAAAGAAGAAAAAAAAACGAGAGAAAAAAAAAAGCAAAAAAAAAAGAAAGAAAGAAAAAGAAAAGTATGTATTGAAAGTTATGTTTGTGTACTCTCAAAAGTTGTTCAAGAAAAGTAAAATGCTTGTGAAGAAAGTTATGTATTATAAATGCCAAAGAAACATTCTTTAAAGTTAGTAAAATAGGCCAAAGATGCACATACTAGACGGGACTTAGAGTTTACGTGTTACCAAAGGGATAGTGACTCTGACGATACATTATTGGGGCTCGAAGGTTCTTAGTCAATAAATATCAAATTAGGAATTTATAGGACAAAGTCCAATAATATTTAGGAATAGCTCGTACGACCTCCACATGACTATTCATCCATCAAATTTCACCGAGTGCATCTAATTAGTACCATCAACGAGTCCTTGGCTTATGGTGATTTGTCGAGCCAGTTTGCTTCGACTCTAGTTCTTCTAGCTCTCTTTGTCTGAGACGGGGTAGGTGTAGCCTTGATTTTTGGACCTAAAACGCTTAATGCAATTGGGGGCATGATAGGCTGGTGGCTGGGTTTAAGTGGACAACAATATCGGCAATCGCGGTTTTTGCGTTTATCTAAGCTAAAAAGATAACCTATATGTTTTGAATAACGACTTTGAATTATGATTCAATTGCATTATATATTTTTCGAGGACGAGAAAAGTTTAAGTGTGGGAATATTTGATGTGGTCTAAATTATATACATATTATTATACATATTTCCTACACTTTTAAATACTTTTGAGCCAAGTTTTTATTGAATAATATTATTAGTTGGTTCATATGTGGGTTTTTAGCATTTTAAGAGACTAGGATTTAAAAGAAGTAAATAAACTCAACAATATTGACTAGTTATCGGTAAATTTATTTTATACATCATTAAAACTAATTATGAATTTAACAATCTGACAATAAATATTGAATAAATATAAAGAGATTGTTTGAAAGTATTTAATGGTCATTAAAATGAATTAATTCTTTCATTGTTGAGGAATGGCGTGAAGTTCCAAAGAAAGAATATTTTAATTGTGATCTCCTAATAATTAATTCACTTTTTATTATTCTTTAAATGGTTAACAGGGAATTAAATAGAAAAGAGATTTAATGTGCTAAAAACGAAGTGGGTTACTTATGGAGTTGAATATTGGTTGATGGGCCGGTCACTTAAAAGTCAAGAAAAAGAGGTAATTAAAGTTGTGGGCTTGAAAACTTGAAGAACAATTAACTGATGTCGGCTACAAGGGTTATTAATAGAGAATTACATGAGCCGCAAGATGGAGCGCAGCATATAACTAATAATATTATTATAAAATACGTGGGGTTTTTTGGAGCAAGTGGTCAAGAACAAACTCGTGTGGAGAGGGATCCATAAGTCAAAGAATATTATTACTATTATTGTTTGTTTGGGTGGACAACAGAGGCATAAAGCAGAGCAACAACAACATTACTATTATTGTTTGACTTTGGAGTCACGAGAGACAGAGAGAGAGAGAGAGAGAGAGAGAGAAAGAAAGGGTTGTTTTTCTTTAACCTTCAATCATTATTATTTGGTTTTGATCATATTATTCTGTTATGAACTCAATTGTTAAACTTGTATATTTTATTGTTTTGAGTATGATTGTTGGCTAAACTTTTTTAGTTATCTAGGCTTGTGATGATGTTTTGTTGATTGCTTTGGAATTGTCGGTTTTCGGGTTTTGTTTATAGGATTTTGATTAATTAAAAGTTTTGATTAGTTTTATTGGATGTGTCTCATGCGTATTTACTTTTGATTTGTGTCTGAATAAATGTTTCACATGTTACTTGATTGATAGTCTTTTGATTATAGGTTGCATGTTAGGGTTGTTTACTGTGTGTTTGCAACTTGTTTATGGTTTATTGAGCTCATTTACTATAGAAACAGATTTTTGGCATAATTTTAGAAGTTTATATTCTTACCTATTTAGATATCCGGTGGGTGATAAGTTGTCGGGTTTGTCTGCGTTGTTAGGGTTTTATGTTAAATTATTTGACAGGAGGTTTGCCTGTTTTTGCCTTAATTTAACTGTTTACCCGTGTCCTTTAAACTGTTCAAAACCACCCCGTGTACTTTGGTGCATTGAGATAGTGAAACCGACGGGTTAGCTGTTTTATAGGGTAATTAATCATAATTGGTGAACTGACAGGTGAACTAATAAGCCGGTGTTTTTATATGATCTCTAAGATTTCTTTTTTTGGTGACACCTTGAGAGTGATTAAGGATCCATTAAGTTTCCTAGATTTTCATATCTTTAGATTCCCGGTTCCCATAACATTTTCCCATAACCGATAAAAGTCCGAGTCGTCACAATTTGGATTCCTTGCCAAGATAACTCTTGCTCCCATATTTGAATTTGCTAAAGTTTTTATTCGGTAATTTAATTTTCTAGTTTACTTTTATTTATTTAAGTATTTACTATAATTAATTATTAGCTTTTAAAATAAAATAAATAAAAATCCAAAAATATATATTTTCTTATGTATTACTTTAAATTAGCATTTAGAACTAGTATCGTTATTTAAATTAGTGTCTCTAGGGTTCGATATTCCCGGTCTTCCCTTAGCTATTCTACACCCGATAGGTTCACTTGCCTGTTGCTAGTGGTTTGGTTTAGGGTACTCTAGTTTTTTATTACTCGTTATGCTTGGTCATTATTTGCTAAAATTTTATATACCACTTTACGCACATCAGTCATAGTTTTGATTAAACCGACCTCGTTCTCTACTCGAACCACCACCCACGGCATCTTCCACGACCTCGTTGGTTATAACCCAAGGAGCCACGACCCCGAGCATAATTTCTTCGTTCATGATCGGTGTCCCTTCTTCATTGATTATCTTTTTTGGCATACAATAGCTTTCCCATCTTGGCCGATGCTTCCTTGCCTTAGTTTCACTCTTCAAAATCCTTTAACCGTGTTATACAATCTTGAAAAACCATAGTGTTAAGATCGGCTCATTGTTCGATAGCTGCTACAATAGCAATAACACTGTCCGGGACACTATCGAGTAGTTTTTTCACGAGTTCAGGTTCTTCCATTGGACTACCCAAACAATCAAATTGCGAGGCGTATTCCGTTATCTTCTCGGCAAAGTCTTCAATAGATTCTTTTTCTCCCATCTTCAATTGATTAAAATCTCGCTTTAATGATCGTAAGAGAGCTTGTTGCACACCATCAGCTCCGAGAAATCTAACCCATAGTGATTCCCAAATCTCCTGAGCATCACGGGTTCTTGCAACTTGTATCAACACGTTTTCCGGTAAGGCTTGAAAAATAATAGCCCTTACAATCTTGTTTTTCTCTCTTCTAGGGCGTCTCCGGACACCACTTCACATAATCCTTGAGCATCAAGGATCGATTCCTTAATTACAATCCACATGTTGTAGTTTGTTTTTGTTAACTTCGGACATTGTAACAAAGTTGAACTTGGTTCCCTTACTTGCACTACTTGGTTCGCGCCTGGTACCGTGTCTCCCATAGTCACCGTGTTCGTTGATTGATCAGAAAACGTGAGTCATACTCCTTATGGCAGAATTGTTCCTATCGGTCAGATGTTGTTATTCGCCCCACACCGTTCTTGTTGTTCTCAAAGATCGTAGATCGCCTACGCTCTTGATACCAATTGTTGGAGAAATTAATTGGATTTATAATGTGTTCTTGAAACTTGAACATGGAATGGAAATCGGTGGAAAAAACAAGAAATAATGATCAAGGAAATGGAGTTTGATAGCTTGTGTCTCCAAGTTAAAATAAACAGAATGTGATGATTTTTTAATCGGAACTCGGACGGAAGAAACAAATTTGTTTTTTTTAACCTTCAACTTATTATTAACTTCAAAACTCAAAAACTATTTATAAACCTAACAAACACAATTTGACTAGAAGTGAGAAACCAATAAAAGACAAACATAAACTTTAAATAAATAAAACTTAAATAATAATAGATTTGATTTTATCTTCTTATCATCTCCTTAAAATCGACCTAGCCACCCCTTGATTTATCTTTAATGAATCAGGATTATAATTCAATAAGGTGGTAATGCCTTTGTAAATTGAATAATAACATCATGGTTTTTGACAGAGTCCCACTGGCTAATCAGCCATTCACCTTCACTATGGGACTTCAAACCAATGTGTCCGTATGTGAAATCTTTTTGTTTTTTTTTTCTATTTTGTTGTGTAAGATTATGTGTTTCGTTAGAGTGTCACACTTCATCCATGAAGCACAAGTTTCAAGAAAATGCAGACCAATGTTTTAAGGCTACGTATAGTGGAGGAGTTACAAAATGAGGCGTTTTGTATCATGTGACCCTCGTTTAGCAAATGGTGGGTTTTGTTTTAGGGGTGTACATAGTGGTGTTGTAGCCTAATATATATATGTACACACACTCACACACACACACACACACACACATATATATATATGGGAGAGATATTTTGAGAACCTTAATGAGTTGTAAGAACTTTAAAAGCTTAACATGGATCGCATATTTAATTAAATGAGTATGAAATATGTGGTTGAAAATAAATCTGATTAAAAAATGAAGTAGAAGAGAGAATAAAGATTTTTGATGATTACACAAGTTTAAATGTTAGTTACACCTATGTAATAAGTCGATTCGGTGTGTAAAAAATACTGTAATATTTTTACGTTACTTACACTTACGTAGTACACGCGTGCAAAAAAAATTTAAAAAAAAATTGTTACGCTGAGTTCTTTCGTGTTCTTAAAACTCAAAGTGGTTCTCAAAATAAATCAATTATATATATATATATATATATATATATATATATATATATATATATATATATATATATATCACACACAAAAGAATATAATAATAATATTATTCAAACATGCACATGCGAGAAATATTCATCGCCCCTCCCCCTTCTCGCCCCTTTATAACCTGGGGGGGTTTGTTCCCTCCAAATTTCGTCCAAATCGCCCACAATTTTCGCTCATTACAGCTAGCCTAATATTCTTTGGCTATTTTTCGTGAGTTTCTTCCTCCAACATGTTGTTGGGTGGGTCTCCTTAATTCTTTATCGTTTTATTATCCTTTTCTTAACTTTATGTTATAATCGATGTTGGTAATCTTTGAAGTCAAACGCATTAATGTCCATTAATTTGTTGTCATAGTTGAACAAGTCAACGGTAACATATATGGGCTGGATATTTAGCCATAAATACAAGTCGGTGATGATGATTCGAGGTTTGACTTTTGTTATTAAACCAAGATTATGTGTTTGCTGTTTTTTTTTTAGCTCACGAAAATGTTATATAAATTGTTTTATAAGTAAATCAGATTATATTATAAAAATGCCTTTTTAGTAGTGCAAGATCAACCACGCATAAATTTTAATCCGCTATGCTTGTCTGATATCATTGGGAGAGCTAAAAGATTATTGACAAAAGGGATAAACAATAGTTTCTAGATATTCGATGGTGGAGTGGTGTGGAAGAGACACGGATTCATGTGACGCTTGTTTGATTCATGGCCTCATCATTTAGTTTTCAGCGGCACTAGGTGATGATGGGAGACTAGACAAGTAGGTGGTGTTTATTAGTTGGATCCTTGAACTGGACGAGTTTTATCTTACGGCACTGTCGTGTTTTCGGACGAGTGTTCACGGGTGTTGGCCTTAGACTGGGTTTTTTCCGGATCAGAAGACGAGTGTATCCCAATGTAATGAATTCAACCAGTATCTCCGTTTAATTTGAAAGATTCGTTAACCGTTAAAAAATATATATTTTGACCACTTCAATAAAAAAAACTTGATTGCTATAGATTTAATGAACCAATCAGTACTGAACAAGAAAAGTTGTAGCAGTTGTATCAGTATGGTTTACCAAATCTGTAGATAAAATCATATTGAGTAAAGCTCCCAAAAAAAAAACTTGTGCTTACTGTTGAAACCCTCACATTTTTCAAGATACTAACATTGTTCTGATCAATGAAATGTGCAGGTTTCACAGTGACAAATGCCGGATGTTGCGGAGTGGGAAAGAATAACGGGCAAATCACTTGTCTTCCTGCTCAAACACCTTGCCGAAACAGAGATCAACATCTATTTTGGGACGCCTTTCACCCTACTGAAGCTGCGAATGTAATCGTTGGCAGGAGATCTTACAATGCTCAGTCATCATCCGATGCTTATCCGATGGATATCCGTCAACTGGCTCGGCTTTAAACTTACTGCGTTTCGCCATACCTACGGGTCAGAATACAAGAATTTTTTGAGATGGCAAAATATTGGTTTGAGATCTCTAATATCAACTACTTTAGTATGTATACCTTCGCGCGCAATTGTGTTTGATTATTTGTGTACTGTGATTGTTTTGATAAATGTATTTATGTATTATTAATGAAATGAAAACAGAAAGTTAAGTTTAAGCTACGGATTCAATCCAAGCATGCTAGCGCATACATTTGTATAGCCATATTTCATATCCGGGCCTTTAGTCGATAATGTCAACGATAATCGTTTAGTTACCTTTGCCCATTTACCTTCCTCACGACTTGATTTCAGCTCCGGGCTACAGGAAGGTTTCACAATGGCCGGAACTTTGATGATTTAATAGGTATTATATATTTGATTTACACACCAACAACTACCAAGTTGGAATCTCAAGTTAAATTGCGGCCTTTAAGAGATTCTGTTGTAGCATATTGAATCTACTATGCCGCAATGCATGGGTGTGTCATGTGGAAGTTTGTGGCAAAATAAAGAATAGTTTATTTATTAATAACAATAAAATTCAAATGATATTTAAAAATATCAATGGTATTTAGACAAATTCATTGGTTAAAATGAATATTTCGATGTTTTTTTAGGTTCCCGGATGGATCTCATAACTTGTTTTAGATCAATCCATGTTGATAGTGAGTGGAAATCACTAATAACACTCGGATCTAGGATCGTTTGTAAAAAAAGTAAGAACAAAAGGATGCAAGGATGAAGGTTGTAAAAGATGGCTAGTGGAGCATGGGTGAACAGTGACCCTTATAGAGGAACCCATGCTCTCTTAATTTTCAATTAATATGGGCCTAAGTGAGCTTTCCCAACGGACTTTACAAAACAAATGGCCTCAAACCCAATACAGTGAGTTAAACGAGAGCTATAATAATATTACAATAACGAGATATCTAATACACAAACGTTGCATAATATTATAACAAAATAAGGCCTAACAATCTACCTTTACGCTCATGTATAGATAGCAACTCTCGTCTATAACCCATCAATTATCCTCGTAGTCATACGAGACATCTTCCTCAAACAACCGATTCTCGACGATGAAATGGACAATCTTGTTGAATGCTTTGACAATGTTGGTGTAACATTTGCTTCATCTTACAGATCTCACATCGGCGAGTGGTAGAGCTTCATAATATCTTGTTCACCAAAGCAAAGAAGTTCATGCTCATCAAAGAAACAAAACTCTTTCTCACCACCACAATGCACAATGGCTTCACCTATGAAGTTATCGAAACCCTAAAGCGTGAAGTCATCTATGGAGTTTGTTCAAAACCATTAATATGATACACAATAAGCCCACTACCAGGCATTTTGTGCTTCAAGTACTTTCTTCGTATCATAGTATGCTTATGGATAGTAGTAGGATGCTTATACTTCTTCCCTTTGTTGACCTCAAACCCAACAAACTTGTTATTAGCCTTGGCATCCTTTCTTATCTTATCATTCCCAGTCGGCTAGACAGGATCCTGAATCGATTTCACAGTCAAGTCTTGAGAAGTGATATATGTCGATCTCACAAATATTGTGCAGTTCACCATGCTGTAAGTAAGTGATATCTCCATTATTTTTTCTGATGGCCCAAGTCCCATGTGCACAACACCATTTCTTGAAGATAATAGTGCTTGCATCATGAAGTGGATCAATTCTATATCTGAAGCTCCATGGTTCTTTATAGAGATCCACTTTCTCTTTGTAAACCTAATGAAATCAATTGGAGCAAAAGAATCAACAACTTGACCACCACCTTTAGACTCATCAAGAATTTGTGTTGGGCCAGCACTGCCAATAATGTCTTCACCAATTTCATGGGTCAACTTCATGCATTGACTTATTGATGCCAGTGATACGAGATGTGGACCTAAAGACATCTCATCATTTATCCCTTTAAATTGTTCATCAATGTTTTGCTCCATTAGTCTTTCTTCTTCAAGACGCTTCTCAACTTCCAACTCTTCATTCCATCTCTACGCTTCAGATTCATAATCAACACCCTTTTTTGAACTATCACCGCCTTTATTACCACCACCGCCACCGCCGCCACCACCACCACCCCCATCATCATCATCATCATCATCATCATCATCATCACCATCATCCTCATCATCTTCTTCATCTACCACCACCATCTTCTCGTGTCACAACCTTTTGTTGAATGGTTGTGCCAATCTCCCTCATCATCATCTGAGGAACTGTTACCAATGATGCTCTCCCAACTTCTGAACAACTTAGCTTCTTCTTCAACTCCTTCACATCGCCACCACCAATCTTGATAAGCTCACTTGCAGCCTTATGTTTCTCCAGCATATATCCTTGTTGATATTTTTTTTTATTTAAATTAGATTACTTGAGATTTTCAATTTATGTTTTCAAATCATCAATAATGGTATTTTGAATGTCACAATCCAAATTTTGATCATCACAAGCCAAATTTTGATAATCCAAAATCTGCTATGAGCATTCTCCAAGAATTGCATACTCTCATTTTCATCGGCATGAGTCATCAAGTCTTTCTTGTTATCATTAGTTCCCAGCTGGTCGACGCAACAGAATTTCCACTTGAGTTTCAAGCTGAGCGATTCTTGCCTTGTCAGACTTCCTTTTAGTTTATAGGCTCTCTATCTTTTGTTTCTGAGTCTTGGCATGATGTATCATTTTCAACTCACGCTCATACCTCTTTGTGTTTGATTCGTCAGGAGGCGTTATTCTTTTAATCAATGGATCTGTAATGCGTGAAAACTTGATTATAGGGCTCACATACAAAGGTTTTGGGTTACGGATTTTTAAGTGGGTGGATTGATGTGAAGTGTCAGACAGGGTTGGTTGGGTTGTGATTTGGATAGGTAGTTTAATGGTTTGGATATGTAGGGTGATGGTTTGGCCAGGTTGAATAATAGTTAGGGTAGGCTAGGAGGCAGTTATGGTAGGCTGGGAGGTGGTTATGGTGAATTGTGTAGTGGTTTGGATAAATGGTGTTGTGGTCTGGGTAAGCTGGGTTTATGGTCTGAGTATCTGAGGAGTGGTTTGGTTGGGTGGAGTAATGGTACGGGTTTGTGGATGAGTGGATGTTGGTGGAGAGGTAAGTCGTCTTATAGGTGAGGTTGGTGATAAGTGTCTAAAAGGTGAGATTGGAGGTGTGGCAAATGGTAAATCAGAAAAAGTGGGTTTGGTTTGGTTTTGCTGGATTTTATCTACTTCATCGATTCGGGAGAAGCAGTGTGAGGATCAGGAAGTATGATAGAGGTTTGGGGAGGATGTGATGTTTGAGAGGGAGATGAGGTTTCAGATGCCTGTGAGACCTAAGATATTTTCTTTGTCTTCACGTTGAACTTTATTTTTTGTATGCCTAGAAGAAGGGTCTTCCTTCTTTATTATTTTGAGGGGATGCTTAGGTGTTAGGAGGTTTTCTCTTTGCCTTTGTTTGCTTAGCGACCATCAGAGACTCACTTGCTTCTGACTAGGTATCTTCTGAATCTGTCTGAGCTGGTTCATCAACATTTTCTGGCTCATATTCCTACCTTGGAGGTTCGATTCCTATAAATCTTCCAAACTTACGCCGTGGTTTGGAGTGAGAATACGTGTAGCTCGTTATGCTGCCTGGTCTTAGCACTGAATCAAATATCCAATCCTTGAAAACCTCAACATGATGCGGTTCTGTTGGAGCAATGTTTTCACCATCTTCAACAACTTCAATTTCATATACAGGTCTGGGAATCTTGTCATCTAGAAATAGTTGCACGAATTTGGGATTTAAAAACCACTTCTCCTTCTGACTAGACTGTGTATGCATAATATTGAAAAGAAATCTTGAATAGCTGTAATCCACGTTTTCAATCAAACATGCCATAATTCTGACCTAGTCTAGTCGAAGGCTATCGAAACCTCCTTTTAGATCAGTTAGACATTGGGCAACGATGTGCACCATATACTTCGAGTAGGGTGGCAAGTACTTCTTGTCAAACGTTCCTAACTGAGTATCATATCCCACTGTGTTAACAGTGGGCACAACATCGTCCTTATTGAACCTCTTGGTTAATGAATTTGGAGAGTTTTTGATATGCAGTTCTCCCTATCATCATCTTAAATTTTGGTGATCCTTTTGTCTAAAACTTTTTTTGTAATCATTGGCTCTCCTTTCTTGTCAGTATTATTCTTTGAGTATGCCTAGAATTCTTCAACCCACCAGGTGGGTTGGATTGGCACTAATAGCATAGGCATGTGGACATTCTCTTAATCCCCTTATCATTGAGATGAATAGTTTGTGGTGTGGATTTGTAGGGATTTCGAAGGGAGCATATATATTATGAGTCATCTTCAAGCAAATACATACTTATTAAGAAATTAATTAAAATAAGATTAAAAATTAAAAAAAATAACATTTCAAAAATTTGGAATCGCAATGAAAAGGATTCGCATTCGCAATGTAGTATTGTTCATTTGCAAATTGGTTCTAGGATGCGAATTGGCACTATTCATTTGCGATTGCGAAAATTATGTATTCGTGAATAGGATAATTTGAGAATTGAATATCAATTGCGGATGCAATTTGGATTCCAATTGATAATGCGAATTGTATCTTGAACATAACATTTACAAATTTTTTAAACATGGATTAAAATCTAATTTCTTTTAGATCTAGGTTCGCAAATGTGACTATAACACCCTTCTGAAGTCAGTTTGTGTCACACCCCGATCAAAGGCGACAGAACATGCCGAGGCACGACGAATTGCTTAAGAACACAAGACACTATTAAAGTGACAATATTTAAACAACTCATTCATTTCATTCAATCATCAAAAGTAAAACACCTTGTCCATACAAAATAACTCAAAACGTACAAGAAAAAAATTGTTCATTCTTCTAATAACCTAAATGGTCTTAAAATAAAATCACGTCTTCAAATTTCAATCAACCAATAATCAAACCTTTAACAATGCATAAAAATATATCTTGTCAACACGAATGTTGGTGTGCAATTTCATAGTTTTGAGTATATATAATATGAGGCAAAATTCACAACTCGTATATGAAACCATAAATAAAAGCAACAATTGCGGTATATAAATCATAAATAAATGAGGATCCTTTCTTGTAGGTATACCTACTCAGATAATGAGGCCTTATTATAGCACAAGGCTAAAGTAGTCATGGTGCGTATGATCATACTTATTGAGGCTCCACAACAACATCAAAATAAACACTTGTGCACGTAAAGATATGAGGCATATAACACACAATAAGGCAATTATTCAAACTATCATACACCCTAGAGTTTGTGGTTTGAGGATCTAGTATCTTAAATCATTCTTGTTTTTAATACGTATGCATTGTCCCCCCCCCCCCCCCCCCCAAGTATAAAATTGAAAACGGCGGATGAAATTTACTCACTTGGATTAAGTGGCTTGAAGATGAACTTGTCCAAAAGATAGCTTGGGAAAGGGCACGACGAGTGATAAGGTCAAATATATACATATTATTATATAAATATTTCCTACACTATTAAATAATTGAGCTATGTTTTTATTGAATATTACTTTTATTTGGCTTACATTTGAATTTTAAAGGTTTCATAAGGCAACGAGCTGAAACGAAATATGTTTACTAATTTTAAGACAACGAGCTAAAATGACATATTTTGTATTAATGTGAATTTAAATTAAATTATAAGAATGAAAAAATAAATAACACAAACTAAAATAAAAGTTGTTCGAACAATTTGTGATATCAAACACTTGGGCTACCAGATTACTTATTTTGTTGAGCTTTAATTCAAACCATCACATAAGTATATGTCAGTAAGATATTATATTAACATCGATTATTTTTATGTTAAATTATGAGGTTTAAGTGAAAACATGACAAAGTGAAGATTGGTCAAATATTCAAAGTTCTTAGAAGGCATCATAGACCCGTGCCATTGCAAGCTTAATTGAGAGTGAAGATTAATGGGCTGTATATATGAATATAAATATTATGAGGCCTATCACTTGAACTCAATTTACAATTCATGTGGCCACCATATATATGAATAAAAATATTATGATTAAACAGAGAGAAGGGAGGAGTTCGACAAAGGGGTTGCCCTTGAGGCCTGGTCAACGCACGAAGAAGAATAGGCAACAGAGGGTTTCGTAAGTCGCAATGAGAGAAGACATCTGGTTTCGAGCAAAGAACGTTTGGGTTCAACACCTACTCAACCAAACATCATTATTATTGGTTCGAATCTATTATTTTCATCATGAATTTATTATTTGAACAATTTTATTTTATTTTGTTCTTGAGTATGGTTATTGGCTAAACCCTTAGACTACCTAGGCTTGTGATGAACCATTGTTTGAAGTTTTATTTTATTTGGAATTTGCTTTTCGTTATGGTTTTATGATTCAGTAAATTGTTTGGTTTATTTGATTGATGCGTATGTGTACTTGGTTTTGGTTGTTCTAGTTTTATTATTCCACAAAATTCTTGGTGATTGTTTCATATGATAGGATTTTGTTAGGTCATCTACTGTGTGTTTTTGACTAGTTTATGATTGAATTCGAATAAGATCATAGGAATAATATTATTAGTCAAACAAATAAAAGTGTGCTGTTAACCTAGAAAGCTGTAAGGTGATAGGTTATTGCTAGATCTTTGTTGATTGAGATTGCTAGATTTAGTTTTTCGTAAGGAGTACGTCTAGGTTTGATTAATAAATATTGTTTAGCGAGTCAATTAAGTTCGTCAAATTACCTTTGATTTCCGCGCTGTAAGATAAGATTTCACTATAAAGGTGCTATATCATAATTATTTAGATAACCGTAAGGAAGTCTAATATTAAAATTGGCGTTTTTAAGAACTTAAAAGAAATCCATAGGTGTCTTCTTGAGAAGGGTCGAGGGTCTTGTTCGGGTTTTCTTTTAAGTGACTATTTTATGATCCAGGTTCCATAACAAGCATTTTCCAATTAATTGATAACTGAAACTTTGGAGATTCTAGCATGTGTGGTTTTTCATCGTCATCTGATTTAAACTCATAAAAAAATATTCTTTTTGTTTTTCTCTTGTCTTTTATTAATTAGATTTTAATATTAGTTTAATTAATAGTATTAGTATAAACCCCCTTAATAAATATAAATTAATAGTCGTGTGTGTAGTTGAGTCTAATTTAGCTAGTTACGTAATTTAAAGAGTCTCGTGGGTTCGATATCCGGACTTATTAAGCTGTACTAGAGTCGACCGGTTCACTTGCCGGTTAGTAGTTTTAGTTAAGTTAAGAGTCTAAAATTATTACTTAGTGTCTAGATTAGCTTATTTTTAGTTAATAATAATTAAACTACTTTTAGCACATCAACGAGTTTGCGGACTAATACTATATTTAAAGGTTATAAAGTAAGTTGGATGAATTGGGAAAACTTAAAGTAAAATAAAAGACAAGTGAAAATAAATAAACAAAGTTTTGAGTTTAAAGTAAAATAAGACTTAAGTAATTAAAATGATGATTTAAAAGGTAAGTTATCTTGAAATTGAGTTTCGGTGTTTTATCCATAAGTTTTACTTAACCTTTGTTAAGTAAATGAATAAAGTAAAACATTATCATGTATTTTACTTGAATTCACAAGTATGGATCTCACCAAACTCAAATAGCCTTTACACGGGTTATAACATATCATTGAATTAAAAATTAATATCACCAAATATTTGATATGAAAATCTTATAAAAAAGGGATATACTAAAAATTAGTATTCGATTTTAAAAAAATATTATTTAAAATGAAGAAACAGTTTTATAGTAAAAAATAAGCGGATCATGGGCTCATCAAAATCAAATAGCTTTTAAACTGGGTTATAACATCTCATTTATTTATTAAACCCTTTCATCATCAAATTTTAAATATATTATTAAGTTTCATACAACAAACAAAATTTGAATATATAAATATTAAAAATGAATAATGTAAAACAACGTCGTAATACGGGAGATAAACTAGTGTGTGTGTGCGTGTATATATATATATGTTTACATATATAATAGTTATGTAAATAGATATTAATTTTGTTAAATTGCAGAAAACACCTTATACATAAATGAAATATAAATTGATATTTCATGATAATCCAAAATTTTAAAACGGGTCAAGTTTCGGGTTTGAAATTGAAAACTATCACAACGACCAACGACATAAATCATTTCGTTTTCTCTATAATCACTGCATTCAAATCTTGAAAAATGTGTGAATTGTTATTAAATGGTGGAGGTATAGCATAATGTTTTGACCCAATCCTACTCTTTTGCTATTGAGATTCAATAATCCCACCAATTATTCAAGAGGTAATTTTAAATTTATCAACACTAAATATTTTAACAAGAAATTTCAATTTAAGTTCTTTTACCTCTTTGTTAAGCTCATTTACCCTATTATTATAGAAATCAAGACTAGATGTGGCATCAAGCAATTGGACATTTAGTTCAACCATTATAACTTTGTAAGACTTGGACTTGTCGTTAAACAACTTCTTAGATTCAGAAAATTTATTTTTATAATATAACAAGTCATCAATATGGAATAATAACTTAGTATTATGTGTTCTAAACGATTCTACTTTATCAATGTAAGCTTACCTTAGGGATGACATGTTGAGCATGGTTAGTTCCACTTGAGCTTCCATCACCATTTTTCAATTCATCACTAACAACAATCTTCTCTTTGCATCCACAACATTCTTCACTCCATTTTCCACTTGAGCGTTCTCCTCAAAGAAATGCCTTCCACGCAAAGTTGATTGGTACCATCAACTCACTTAGTTGAGCTTCCCAGTTAGGTTCACTAAACTAAATAAGCATTTCCCTTCCACTGACACTTGAGGAACCTTGATTAATATTCTTTGTTCCCGAGTTCTTACTAACCTCTCCATCATCAACAATCTTTAACTCATTCATGAGCTTTGTTACGGCTGTATTTGTACACTCTCTGGCAAAGTGTCATGGCTCATTGCATTTGTAACATCGAAGCTTCTCCTTATCAAACTTGGTCTTGTTGTTTTTGTCCATCCTTTGAAGTTGATTTTTCGATACTTCTTGATGAAGTTTGTTGCCTTGTGAACAACCATGGCCATTTGATAATAGATGTCCATCTCTTCAAGATCATGTTGATTAATTTAAGAAAGATCACCTTGAGTGAAATTTGTTGGCATTAGATTTCCCTTCAATAGTTCTTCATGATAGGCCATGAAGTCATGAAACAAAGTGATGTGGCAATCATCAACTAGAGGGCTCTGCGGGTTTGTATTGTTGAGTGGAGTTGCCAAACCATGGGCATTCAAAGCTTGATTAACGACTTGATTCACCATGTTTTGGATAGCATTTTAAGTGGATGAATCATTTAAGCTAGTAGATGAAATGAGTGCTTGATTTCCCCATCTTGAATTCCCGACTTACTTCTCTTGATGCCATTAGCATTGTGAACACTTGGACGAGCTTGTGACAACAAAGAAGTTCCCGCTTTGGTCCCGGTCAACACTCTAGCTTGATTGAGAGAACTCACAGGGTTGCCTCATACGAAACGCATCTTCCATTTCGAATGATCTGATGATTGAGCAAAGTCTCATACATGTTCCTCGTTCTCTTTTAGGTAGTAACATTTCCATTCCATGTATAAGGAATTGAGTTAAGCAATTTCTTGTTGATTTCCCCGACTTCACAAATGATACCAACACTTCTCATATTGGTATTTAAAGCTTCGAAGCGGTCAATAATCGACTCAATGCTTTCACCTTGAATGTCGTTGAACATATTGAATTCCCCGTTCAACATCTCTTTTCTACTTTCCCTCATATCAAGGTTACCTTCAATCTTCTCCACAAGTGCATCCCAAAGATCCTTAGTTGTATTACACTCCTTCACACTTTGAGTAATTTTTTTGTCCAAATACATGGTTAAGTAAACAAGCGCCTTTTGATTAACGACAATTAATTTCAAATCCTCCTTCACACTTTGAGTAATTTTCTTGTCCAAACACATGTTTAAGTAACCAAGCGCCTTTTGATTAACAACAAGTAATTTCAAATTCTCGGGTGACATGGCATCATGCCCTCACATGTGCTTGGCACATGGAGAACTTAAGAAATTAACAAACTTAACTCCATATAATATTGGGGACCTTTTACGTTACACTAACATAAACTATTAGGACTCAATTAGTAATATTATACTTAAGAAGCCAATCCAATATTGAAACACATACCACATGGACCTCTTCGTAATTAGTAAACTCATATAATTCGTTCTTTTCATAATCTTCTTTTATTTGTTCAATCGAATTGTTAGCCTAATTAAATTATATCTTCAACTTTTGTGAACTGACGCAAAAGCACCAAAATAAAAAACAAAACAAAGAACTAAAAACCTCGGTTGCAATAGATTGAAGTAAAGTGGTCAATGATTTATTCTTATTATCAATGGATGTAAACATACACACATTATATCTAAGATCTTATTATCTTCACATATTGGAATAGCTTATTTTTAACGCATATACATAGAATCGTAAAAGGATGTGACGTGTCGTTTAACTTTAATCCTGAGCCAAACGACTAATATTGTACGGGTATGCATACATTTCATCATCTGCATTGTATGCCCTTGTTGCTATAATCTTGTTGATAATTTCAGTGGGATGAAGACCATCATAGAAAAAAGACGAACTCCGATCAACACAAGGGGATGAGTTCGGAACACACATTCCTTGTCTATTTATTTCGCAACAAGGATAAGCAGGTACCGGTGCATCTGTAAAATCCAAATGTTCAATTTAAATAAATATCATACAAGATATATGTTGAGTAATTACCGAACTGAAACTTGGGTCAGTAGAAGGGTTGAATATTAACAAGTTGGTTAGTTATCCTATTAATTAAAAATTTCTTAGTCCACTAGCTGTCAGCTAGAATATTACTTGGAGTCAAAGCAACTTGGTTACGAGTCCTAATTTCTAGCAATTTGGACCATAGTCTAACAAATCTTGGTTAGTCTATGTAAACTGATTTATGATTTGCACTCGCGTGTTACCTTCTTGTGACTGTGATATATTAGCAACGCTGATGAAAGTGAATCTTGCATCCGAGTACCGAGAGTTGAGGGTACCAACTTTATTCTTAAGCTCATCATTAAAATCCGAAACCTGTTCATTAGTCCGCTCTATGCAATTACCGTTGTTTCTATTCCTAAACTCGGGGCTGCACCCTATTTTACTCAGACCAAACACAGCAACCTTCCTAGCTCCCATAGAATACAGCCTCTATCAAAAAGAAAAGAGTGTCTTAATTTCACAATTACAACTCTCAATAAAAGATTAATTACAGATCATGAAATTATTTAGAGTGACATAAGCAAAGTAAATGTGAAAGTTTGTTTACCTCTAGGTCTCTGCCATACGAATCTACGGCTACCGATGTTCTGAAACCGAAAACATGATACATTAAGTCATAGGTTCCTATATTTACCAAGTAAATGCACTTTTTCAAGTATTCTTGTTCATAGGTACGTGTGGTGTTGTTAATTTGCAAATCTGGAAGTCTTGTAATATCTCTTTCATGTTCGCCTACTTGAGTCCCGAGGCTGGTCCTTCCCAACAACTTGAAATAATACAAAAGTGTAAAACATACAAACATAAACATCAGAAGAAAATATTTGTTCAAAAGATAATCAACAGGCTTGTGATTACCAAATTACCCCAGTGGGGATAGATTCCATCCATACCACAAGCGTAGTTAACACCTGTTTTGATATCTTCTGTAGTTCGGTTAACAAAAGGTGGAATGAACTTAGGAAAGCCTACAAGTTCACCTGAAATCACAAAGATGCACTTAATTGTTTAAAATGCATTAATAAACTTCAGCTTTACATACTATATTGTAAAATATATTTATATAGGGGTAGAATCTAAATATAAAAGGAAACTGACCAATGATGTCCGCAAAGGTTCGAGCGTTGGTATATCTACCAGTCGCACCGTCTGGAAAATCAATCCCGTAAGGTGGATAATTGGCTCTATAAAACCTATTTGCATTGCAATTGCCGGCATCCACAAACGAGTCTCCAAATACGAAGTAACAAGGAACTTGTGGTTCGCTGGCAGCTACAATTAATGTTGTAATCTGTATCAACCCTACAAATAAGAGGACATGTCTAAGCTCACGAATCATGTTTGTAGATATTGTTGGACTACAAATTAAGAGATGGAGAGGTAAGAGACTGATTTCAAAGCCAAATGCATGTTTTGTAGACAAAGAGATGGTGGGCAAGTGGGAATATAATATTTAAGTTAAATGAAAATGAAACCTGATAAAGAGTTCAAGTTTCATAAAGATCAAACATAAGGCTAAACAGGATTCGTTACAATGAGAGGGTTGGGGCGCTTTTAAAATGTAACTGTTTGTTTTTTGTTAGTGTTGTTTGTCTTGTTTTTGTTGATATTGTTAGGATTTTTGGTGGTTTGGTTGGGCACAGCTCCATTCTATTTCTAGTGTTTTGGATAAGTTTTTTGGTGTTTTGAGTGACAATTGAAGTTATAAAAATAATTACATAGAAACCAATTAATCCTTCCTTTTTGGTAATTACAAATCATTGATATGCATAATCTAGTGCTTCAAGTGCAAGTGAAAGATTAGTTATCAGTTGTAGAAAGAATTGATGTTCAAAAAGAACTACAAATCATTAATTAGGCCATGTGGAATTGAACCAATTATTTTATTATTTAGTACTAAAATATCCTTGAATCCTTTTACATATAGCCATGAGACCGTGCGTGGTGAGCGTGATAAAGGTTCATGGTGCTTCAAACACTACCCCTGGAGCGTTGGGTGCCATTTTGGTCTCCGATGTTATTCAGATTGCACCCTTTGCTAATATTTTATTTATATTAAAATAATATAACATGATCCAGATTACTCCCTTTGTTTATATTTTATTTATATTAAAATAATCTTATTGGTTGAAAGCCTTTATATCTTTTATATTTAAAAATTAATAAAGAAATTAAAAATAAGAATAATTTTGTAATAACTTCAAGGGGGTTATGAGGCTTTATACCACTACACCATTTTTTTAGTTATAGCGTGCTCTTGCTGACATGGCTAACACGTTTAGCATGTTGAATTTCTGTTACGATCCATTCGAATACTTGAGGATTCGGTTCCTTTAAAAGATTACAAAAAATTGGGTCAAACTGAAATCGAATTTATGACCTGTACTATCACTTACTCAAAAATTTCAAAAATCAAGTTTGATGGAATCTAAGTTACAAATACTTTTATCCAATTCAATTATCTTACATCTTGGAATTCACCGTAGTTAACTTGTAATACTTATGAGACAAATGATCTTTAACATTTTTAAAATATGAGACAAATTGGTTTTTAACATTTCTTTTACAAATGATCTCACTAAAAAATATTTTAAATTAACTATAATATAATTAGAAAATCCGTAATTTTAATTAATATCTTTTGGCAGTTTTAGAAGAAAACAGTGAAGGGAAGAAAACCTCGGAGCACGTCTCGCCGTCATAGAGGCACGTCTAATCCTTGAACTTGTATTATTTATTCCTGTCTTTCATTTAATTTATGCACGTGTTGACATCGATTCATGAAGAATATTAGAAGCAGATCTCCTGTAGATTATGGGAAAATTCTCAAAATAGCACAATTATAGTTAGTGTTTCCAAGTTTATCACCCCATAATTCAAGTTTCCAATTTTATCCCTTTGGCGCCGACGACATGATAGCGAACACTGACGACATGATAGTGAACACCGACGATGCGTTACCGAAACAAATAGGATAACGACACGTGGCCGGAATCTGTGTTGACGATGCGTTATGTTGCTAACGTAGGGTAGCGGCGATGCGTTATGTGGCTAACGTAGGGTAGCGGCGATGCGTTATGTGGCTAACGTAGGGTAGCGGCGATGCGTTATCACTAACGCATCGTGGAACCCTTGTGTTGTCATAACAAGGTAGCAACAACAGAACGCATCGCCGCTACCCTACGTTAGAAACATAACGCATCGTCAGCCCTATGTTATACGTAACGTAGGGTAGCAGCGATGCGTTATGTTGCTAACGTAACGTAGGGTAGCAGCGATGCGTTATGTTGCTAACGCAAGGTAGCAGCGATGCGTTATCCACTAACGCATCGTCGACGACCTATTCCGGCCAGATTCCGGCCACGTGTCGTTATCCAATTTGTTTCAGTAACGCATCGTCGGTGTTCGCTAACATGTCGTCGGCGACGAGATAACAAAGGGACAAAGTTGGAAACTTGAATTATTAGGTATAATTTTGGAAACACATTCTTTAATGGGCTATTATGGGAATTTTCCCGTAGATTATTATACTTAAGAAATATATTTGAAAATTTCGAAAAATATTAATTGCTTGGTTATGAATGCATGTTGCACATGACAAATAAAAGTTTTTATTCAAAATGAGAGGGAGAAATAAATATTTACTAAAATATGAAATTTGATACTTATTTACTAAAATATGAAATTTGATACTTATTTATCAAAATATTTACTTATTTGAAAATTTCGAAAAATATTAATTGCTTGGTTATGATTTTGTATAGATTTATGTATTTGTCACTCATAATTTTATTGGGTAAAAATCATCTCTATTAAAAAAAATATTCAAGATAGATAAAAGAATAAATTGAAATATAATTACTTTTTCTCTTCCCGATTTCTTTAACATAAATCTACCTATCTAATAAACAGATGGATCTTTTGATAACAGAGCTTCGTTATGCCACGTGGCATCCATACAAGGGTTGAATCTTATAAAAATTTCAGCATCCTTAATTAATGCAACAACCTCGATCTCATTAGGATCGTCGTTAACAAAAAGTCATCCCCAACCTCTTTTCATTTAACCCTAACTTTTCAATTGCCCCGTTCGTCTTCAGTCCTTCAGCAATCGTCATCCTTCCTTTCAATAGTATCTAATTATTTTCACAATACTCATCTTCATCAATCATCTCTTGAGTCATTACGGTTTTTCAGTTCGTCTTCTCACTATTGCAGCAATAAAGGTCAGTACCCTTCATAAACTACTTGTGAAGTCAACTATAGGTTACTTTCAGAAACTACCATACATAGAAAGATGTTGGTGTTAAATGTAAACTATAATTTATCTAAATTTATCTTTCAAAAAGTTGCAGGTTTACCTTATGCTTTGCAATGACTAAAAACAAGAGCTATGGATAATCGTCAAGGTTGATTGTTTTCTTAGATAAAGATTGTTAATGGGTTGGCATTTTTGTTCATATCAAGGTTTGGTCACCGTTTTATTCATTCTGCAGGTACATAAAAAATGGATTTGGGCCGCAACGGGTTTTTTAAGAAAATGGTAATTTTTTAGAATATGATCATCATAACGAGTCTTTTTTAACGAAATGGTGATTTTGATACGAACAAGAAAATTGGTATTTTAGTAAAATTATCATCTTGGTTCGGGGCAGTACAGGTTTCAGAAAATACTAACAGTTTATATAGAGGTCAACTTTTTTGTAAAATTTTGCATCGTATTGGCATATTGCAACAATCTTACAACACGGTTGGTTTGTAGATTTTGTCATGGTTTTTGAAAAAATAAATAAAAGAAAAAATCTGAATTTAATTAACTTGAATTGTTTAAAAAACTCAAACTGGTGTCCATCCACAACCTATCAAAATGCTTTATATATTTTAGGTTTAGTCTAAGAGCCAATACTCCAGTGCTAAAAAGTCTAAGATGGATTTTTCTTATGATCTTCACACACTTAATTTATTCACTAATTTATAGTATGCAATTGAATGCGCTGTTAGGTTTGTAGGTTGAAGCTAATGATGCCATCGCAGCGGTGGGGATGACTAGACAGAAACGGTTACCTAATGTACTCTTGCCTGACTTTGTGGTATCTATTGCAAGAAAACTACAGTGCTTTCAGGTAAAAAAAGACTAATATACCCTTCTCTAGGTTCAAACTTGACTCGGCTTGAGAAGCTCACAGATTTCATAATAACATGAGTTTGCCTCTTTAAACCTCTTATCCATTAAATATTGTACTTTTATGTGTTTTATTCTTTAAAATTGCGTCTTTATCTCTTATTTCATGATCACTTTGTTCCCTCTTTTTTATATTTATTTTTTATGTTTTTTATATGTTCTAAACATTTTTGTTTATTTTGATCGAAGCTCACTTTTTTTATGCGGTTGACCAAATTTTGGTCAATGTTTACTTATGGTGAAACCAACATATCATAAATAGTTTTGTTCAAAATACTGGTATGGTGTACACTTATATTTAAAGACTTGGTTATTTAGTTTGTGTTGGATATGAGTATTTGGAGATGGGTATGGATCTGGTTAACTACGACTATTTGGCAGGTTTCGGTCTAATGCTATGATGGCTCCCAAATATGCACAAAGCGGTGACCGTTGATTGACGAGATCGCCATTGATGAATAGATTGACCCACAACATAGAGACAACTACTCGGAGCGAGAGGTTCGATGCATGCCACATTGTGCATCGAACGAAACCCACATTTGAGACCTCGAATGTCTCAGGTATGAACATTGAACACCGAACACTTTTATTTTAATCATATTCAACTTTTGTGGTCATATTTAAAAAATTTATATGTACATATATGTATTCAGTTTTTGAGAAAGTTTTTAAAATGTACTTGATGTCGGTTTAGCACTTCTTTTCCAACACAAATAATTCTTTTGTTTTTGTAATTTTGTTAAGAGTAACAAATTCGTTCTACTCACTAGAGATAAACATAAACATTTTATGGCTAACTATTTAACTTCACATCATAAGAATTATTCAAAATTAAATACAATTATTGGATATTAAAAAAAACAGTTGTACATATGTGTATTAGGTTTTCGGGTCACTTTTAAGATGTACTTGATGCTGGTTTAGCAGTTCCTATTGAAAGAAACTAAATGTCTTATTTTGTTTATATCAGTTTGCTTTGAAGTTAGATTGTTCTCTACTGATCTGGATGCCAGTAACAAAATACAAAATCCGTGAGTGCAGTGAAATTTGGAAGTCATGGGCCATCACTATTAGGACAACTAACTAAGACAGCAATAACAACTCTTTTGTAACTAACACTAATCAATATGGGTCACATTTATTTAGTTTACATTTTGTAAATATATGTGGCTAGCATGTATTTCGATGCACTGTTGGTTGATTCATGAGATTTTGTTGGTTTGTTAACTTGCTAGATCAGTCTGGTAATTAGTAAGTTATGCATATTAGAGTTGCTTGAATTTTTTTTTATTTATTCAGTTTTAAGTTAGCGTTTTTGTATATGTCAAAGTATATTCATGGTTGGATGAACTTCAGTAGTTATTTTTTGTTCAGTTATTTACTAATTACAATTCAGGTTCAAGGTTTTAGTGTTATGACTTCTAGGAGCAAATAGCAATAAATATAATGCATACACTTTCCATACACATTTTGTACATCTCAACACAAATTATAGTAACATAGCTATTTTAATTAACTTAATTATGTATATAATAGCAGTGAAATGTTGATTTGGTCTCTGGCCAAATGTATGCGTTTGTGTGTGGTCAAATGTTGATTTGTGATATAAAAGTTGTTCAATGTAATTCTATTATATGAATATATCAATGTTTGTAATTATTAATATTATTAAATTTATTTCTTTTATTGTTTTTGTTTTATTATCAATCCGTGTATTACACTGGTTCGAACCTAGTTTAAAATATATATGTGTAAAAAAAATATAATTACGCTTACAACTAAAATACAATATACAAACTAATACTGGAGATCCACGATATAGCCAAATAATGGAATTAGTATATATTATTTAAAAAAGCTCATTAGGTAGATTAAAGTTCTTTAAGTAATTAATTTTAAATTTGTTTTCATCAATATATGTAAAAATTACTTCCGTTCGTTAAATTAAAAAAAAAATTAAATGCGCAGTTGTGTTTATATATTTTTTCTTCTTAACATTCCGGTATAATTTTTGTTGAGAACAAATTTGTATACGAGTGTCAGTCCTGTACTGGTATTGTGACAAACAAAAACGATTCCGACCGAACAGCATCTGTAAGGCCCCGGTCCCGGTTCCCTACTTTAGCGTCGAATTTACTCATAAACACATTTCTTACAAACCTGAGTTAACTAAAACTTTTCGCGAAAACGTTAACTTCAACTATTCGTTACAAAACATTCAATCTTTGCTTAAAAACCATAACATAAAACATCACATTTAAGACATCATTTCTTCCATCTTCAGATGCCAGCCGTTCAACCCTGCCATGTGCCATCCTCATGCTAGCTCTTTAGCTTGTTCACTTGCGTGCATACTAAAAGTCAGCTACGCTGAGTGAGTTCTAGTTAATCAAACAACTTACCACACAACAACTACATGCAACTACTTACGTGTCCGAAGACACGTGGTCCTCTGTCTAACATGTTCACTTATCGTTTAACCTCTTCATTGCCCCTTACGTCTTAGCCACTTGTTTACGAAAGCACATAGAGGCTTGCCCTCCCACGCACTCACGTTATGCCGCTTAATAACAAAGGCACGTATAGGCTTACCCTACCACGTACTCACGTTATGCCAGTTTAATAACGAGTGCACGTATAGGCTTACCCTACCACGAATTATCGTCATGCCACTAACACTCTAACTAGACCCTTGCCACTTCTATCACACTCTACCTCTACTTGTCTATAACACACTTTCTATCATTACATCATTTACATAATAACCAAGTTACATCATAACATTTACACACACTAATAACCACTTGGAGATCATTCCCATTGGCGGTACGCACAATATCCGAAGATCGTTCACGCATCGACGAACATACATTTATAACATTCATAATTACCATCACATCAATCATTATACCATACACTTACCACTTAAGGTAAGTGTATTCACACTTCACATTGAGTATGCATACAGCCCCGAAAACATAACAAGGAAATGGGGCTAGAAACTTACCTGAATGCGGTTACGTTCACCGTTAATGGTTATTCCTTTCTTTAGCTGTGCGCGACTAACTGTATAACAATTACACGTATCAGTTAACTATCATTACCCATATCGCGTTTCTAGTCTAATTATAACCCTCAGCGAACGGGGTCCGGGGGCAGCGTCCCTGGCAGCGGGGTTCTAGGGGCAGCAGCCCCTAGCAGGGTCTAAGGGGCAGAGCCCCTGGTTGGGGTCGAGTTACCAGGTCAGCTTGGAAAAATTTTATTTCCATTAACTGTCTTAACACATCTTTCATTAGAATTCTTAATTATTATTTTATTTGCTAACTCATAAAGTTCGAGGGCTTCTTTGTAATTATATCATTCTTTTCTAAGTTCAGGGACTTTCTGTCATTCTTTCAAAGTCAAGCTCGTTATCCGGCTTTTCTAATTCGTTATTCAGTTCTTTAACGAATGGGGGCTCATAACAAATTGACCTTTTATAATAATTTGGTCTTTACAACGAACTGGACCCTTTATAACGAACTGATCTTTTATAACGAATGAACATTCTAACGAATGAGGGTCTATTCGTTATCTTCCCTTAACGAATTGGTATAACGAATTAAGGCTTATTCGTTTTCCTTCCGTTAATGAATTACTGTTAATTCGTTGGTCTTCTATAACGAATTAGGGTTAGGGTTCTGACATTCTTTTCAACCTCGTACACACTTTTCTGGCGTCGTCATCGCCGGAAAACCGGGATCTCGCCGAAAAAGCGAGATCTCAGTCGTTTTTCACCGTTTTTCTTCCCGTTTGATCCAGATCTGAGCTAGGGTGACCCCTAAGCTCATCTTTTGATCGGTTTATACCCGATTCCATCCGGATCTCATGACTTTAACGGTTTAAGGTGTCGGCTCGTTGTTTCGCGACTAGATCTAGCGGGTTTGGGTCCATACAATATCATGCTATCATTACCTCGGGTCGGGATCGATTCTTCTTCTTGGTTTCGGTTAGAGAAAGAGAGAAATAGAGAGAGAGCTTAAGTATGTGTCTTGATGGTGTAAGGAATGAGTGAAATGAATGGATTATGGGTTAATTAAGGTTTATATATCAAGGGTCATGGGCTTAAGCCTATGGTCTTTTCTTCCATCCTCTTTTTTTCTTTTTAATCCAAGTCCATTACCCAAGTCTATTACCTAAATCTATTTAACCCAACACTAGCCCGACACATAGTAACTCATATTTTATTTTATTAACCGAAACGAGAAAACGGGATGTTACAACATCAGTATTGTTATCAGTTTTATTGGGAGAGGTACCCGCATTCGTTCTTATGGTTTTCGCAATTATGTTTATTTTCTCTCTCGACATTCTAGCATAGATTTTACGAGATTGTTCAAAAAAATTTGTTGGATATAGTAAGTTTTCCGAGTGTTGGTGTCGTGCTAGTATGGATGATAAACCGAGCAATGTCGATATTAAATCTAATTCTATTTTTTAACACCCTTATAATTAAAAAATAAAAATTGTTGCAAAACTATTATGAACCAATAAATTAAAAGAACTAAGAATTTAAAAACTCAAAAAATAATTATAATATAAAACTATAATTTTAATCAATTTTGTAAAATAAAAAAAATTAGAAAGCAGTTTAATTTTTTTTTATTTCAATTAAAACAAGATGAAAGATAAAAATATAAATTTCATTACTTTTAGTTCTTTTTTTTATTATCTTTATCAAACAGAAATTTTTAATATAAATCATTTTTATTCAATAAGATTATTAGTGGAAAAAGACAAATTCACATATAATCACCTATTTTGATAAGTAAGTTTTAAACTCTTCATTTTGATAAATACATATTCCTCTCACCCCATTTTGATAAACAAAACAAAAAAACTCTTTTATTAGGTGGTAGGAGCCATTCTAAACTATTTTTCATTCTTAACGACTTTCATACTCTTTCTCATTCATCAACTAGATGCGTGCCCGCGTAATGCGGCAGGGTATGAATGCAAAGATGACATCGGATGCGTAACCGGTGATACCGGGTTGTATATGCGTGACTTCACAATAGTACGCGCGCAAACCGAAGATAGTATGCTCGTATTGCGGCATTGGACCGGTGTTAGTAAGCACGTCACACGACTGTACGCACGCAATCAGGTGTCGGTGTGCACATAATGCTACATTGAACTCATCGTGGCCCGTAACCCGTTCCGCTTGACACTGCTCTAACCCGAATTTCGTTATGACTTGACCCCTTTCAACCCAAACACGTCCCGACCGAAACCAAATTAACCTTTTTTATATCAACCCATTCCAATCTTAACCTTTTAGACCCATGACCCGAACGACTGAACCCGCCTGATTCGTTTGTCGGTCTTTAATGGTAATCACGTATCATATTAAGTTTTTTAAAATGAAAAAAAGTATAGCACTACCCTACTCAAATTAAAGAGAATAAAATACTCATTTTTATGATATATCATTTTTTTAAAAATATTAGCATATGAAAAAGTTATAAACGATTAAACATCGTCGGGGTAGTTGGTTTAAAACAAGAGACATATATGAAACTATTATAAATTAACAAAATGTGATTAAAGTGAAAGGACCAAACTTGTAATTACATTTAAATTGATTAATAATCAACCATAACATTTCTTTTGCTAAAAAACAAAATTGGTAAAAGACAAAATTGTCCTTAAGATCTTAAAAGTTTATGCAATGTGAATTGTATATAAAGCAATCAAGATTGTATCTCTTAGATTTTAAGAGATCATTTAAATTTGCTTTATATATAGTATAAACTAGATTTTCACCGGGGCAATTAGTAAAACCTCAACGTTTAAAACCCAGGTGTTGGTAAAACCCGAACGTTCCATCGATGAGTTGATGGGAATTCAGTGAGTATCGTTTACGTTCTTTACGATATAGACACCATTGGTAAAACCTTAGCGTCCAATATATATATATATATATATATATATATATATATATTCGTCAAATTAATATATAAAAAATATATTATTTAAAATGACGTTTATTTGGTCAGTAAACCCGGGCGGTGGTAAAACCCAAACATTGTCACTCCGGGCATTAAGGCGGTAACTGGACACGAATTCGGTCGGTTTCGGCTATGTACGTTACGGTACCAGAGCTAAAAAGGAAAAACAATTATATAAAAATTGAGTTGACCAGTGGGGTGGTTTCGGTCGGTAAACTCGGGCGTTGGTAAAACCGAGCATTGTCGATCCCGAACGTTAAGTCTATGCGAATTGGGTCGGTTTTCGTCATTGTAACAAAACAAGAAAAAACAGAATTGTGTAGACAAGTATGGTGCCGCCAAGTGGCCCAATGACGACTTAGCGGCACCAAACTTGTAAATTATATATATTAGATAATAAACTATCTTTCGATAGTTTTATTGTATTTCAATTAATCAAAGAAACTAAATTATTAATTATATTAGAAAACATATATGTAATATGAATTAAAATAACCTTAAAATAACATCCATAAAATAAAAGTTATATCTAAAATTTAGTCTGAGCCTTTTAATTTGGGGCCTAATCACTTTATTTTTCACAAAATAATATTAAAAATATGGGATTTGTAATTTAGGGATCACTTGAGTTTTTAACTTATAAAAATTTAGAATTAAAAATGAAAAAAAAACCTAAATACCTACCTTCTTCCTTCTAAAATCCACAACCACCACGCCGTTCAAAAAAATAATAATTCACAGTTGGCCATCCAATGCTGGCGTAACCTTTTTAATGGCCTAAAGCGAACAAAAATTCGTGGCCTTTCTTTTTCCATTTTTTAAATCAATCTTCGGACTTTTCAAATTTTTTATTCATTATGTATTTTTTTAAACAACTTTATTCACTCTACTTGGCATTTGAAGAAATCAATACATTTAATATAAATTCAAAATAGTTTCATTTTTAACTGGACACTATATTTTATTTTATAACATAAGCCAGTAGATAACAACGCTAAATTTGCTTTTAAAAGATACCAACAAAAACGCGAGTGTGCTGAAATACGATATGAAAGTAACTTGATTGGAAGATAATGAAAAACGTGGGCAACACCAAACATATTTGATACTTTCGACATGGACAATTTTACAATTATAATGTTCACGTGTCATATTTATCTTAAGTAAAACGAGTGTTATAAATAATACAATTTAATTTTAACTTGAAACAGTTTTGACTGTTGGGAACTACGATATACACTCAAGCTATTGAATTAAATTAAAATTTAATAAATTAAATGTAGTTAAAAGTACAAGAAAGTATTATGCTGATGTTTATTATGGAAAAAAAGAAAATATTGGATTTCTTATTTGGAATCATGTAACATCCTACTTTCAATAATATTAATAAAGGAGATTTCGTTTATTAAATAATGTGTCGTGTATCGGTTTAGTTAGTAAACTATAAGAGGGTGGGCTTGGACTTTAGAAGACGGAAAAAGAGATGGAATGAGCCTTAGGTCCATGGGTTTAAGGGAGTATAAATACCCCTTAAACCCTAAACCTTTCCATTTTTATCCATCTCTACACCATAGCCTACACATTGAAAAACACACACAAACATCATCCTTTATTCCGAGCCAATATCCGAAGTTGGGAACCCGAGCTGGATAGTGTTAGAACATCGTAACGAGCCAAAACCTACATCGAGACTAGATCGCGTTCGTAAACCAACTCGTTTAAGGTATGTTTATACTGGAAACTTGCTCATCTAGGTTCGGATTCGTTTAAGTAATTCTAGATCTGTATATAAATGGTAAAAACGTATCAAACGCAACGATTGTCAACTAAATTCGTTAATGTTTGATATGTTAATTGTTAACCTAAAGAACCGGGTATGTGAATGGACCTATCGCACCATTAAAAACAGACTGATTAACGGTTTAGTTGATTGGGGTTTGTAGGAGACATGTTTACGAGTAGATTGATACCAATTTTGCGTTGTTTCATCAAGATTTGAGGGTTAACCGGAGATCTGGTGTATGTTGATTTTTTGGTGTTCTTGGTGATTTTGACTTTGATCTCCGAGTCAAAGTTTTGGATACGGACCAATGCTCATTCGTTATATCAAACGAATCGTTGGTCATTCGTTAAACAGACATAACGAATGGGACACATTCGTGTGCCTTGATAACGAATGAACCCTTAATTCGTTACTCACCCATTCGCTCTAATAAGATAACAAATCATGTCACGTCAAAATAACGAATCAGGATAACGAATCATGTCACGTCAAGATAACGAATCTACATCACGAATCAGATCACGTCAAGATAACGAATCAGGCTATGTTAAGATAACGAATCAGGTCATTCGTTACTCACCAATTCACTATGTTAAGATAAAGAATGAGGCTTAATTCGTTATAGCGAATGAGTTAGCGAATTAGATAATAATTTAAAATCCTAATGAAATTGTGTTAAGATAGTTAATGAAAATAAAATTTTTCCAAGCTGACCTGCCAGCTTAACCCCAGCCAGGGGCTCTGCCCCTTCGACCCCGCTAGGGGCTGTCACCCCTAGAACTCCACTGCCAGGGGCGCTGCCCCTGTACCCCGTTCGTTGAGGGTTATAATTAAACTAGAAACGTGATATGGGTAGTGATAGTTAATTGGTAAGTATAATTGTTATACAGTTAGTCGCGCACAACTAAAGAAAGGAATAACCATTAACGGTGAACGTAACAGGACTCACATGAGTTTCTAGCCCCATTTCCTTGTTATGTTTTCGGTGTTGTGTGCATACTCGATGTGATTAGTTAATACACTTACCTTAAGTGATAAGTGTATGCCTTCTATGATTTTATGTATGAATGAATGCTTGACGGGAAGCGAACGATCTTCAGATATTGCATGTACCGGCAGGTAATAGTGTGATATGTTATTATTTTACCAATGACATATGAAAGTTATGGAAGTGATTAAGCGTATGTGTGAAAGTATATAAATTTATATTAATAAAGAAGGTAATGTATGGTTGTATGAAGGTTTGCTCAAAGGGTTGCATACCCTAATAATATATGCGAAGGTTACGGGGTTGTATACCCTAATAATACATGCGAAGGTTACAAGGTTGCATACCCTAATAATATATGCGAAGGTTACGGGGTTGCATACCCTAATAATATAAGCGAAGGTTACAGGGTTGCAGACCCTAATAATATCTGCGAAGGTTATAGGGCGAAATTCTCTTTAAAACGTAGATATGATTACGTATGTATAAGCAAGCTAAAACAAGAAAGTACGAAAGTATGAAAGAAAGTATGTATGTATGAATGAAAGAAAGGTAACATGCTAAGTATGTAATATGTATCTTCGGATACGTATATAAGTAAGTTTGTGAATGTATTGTATGTTGCCTGATTAACTAGAACTCACTTAGTGTAGATGATTTTTAGTATGCACGCAGGTAAATAGACTGAGACAGCTGGCTTGATGGAGACACATGACGGGATCTGAAGAGGCTGGCATCTTAAGATTTGTCATGATGTTTTGATACTATGTTTTATGATTATGTTATAAAAGACAAGTTATAAATGTTTGTAATGGATGGTTGACTTTTATTATTATTCCGCGAAAGTTTTTAATTAACTCTAATATTGAGAACCGTGTTTATGAGTAAATCCAACGTCAAAGTAGGGCACCGGGACCAGGGCCTTGGCCTTACAAATCATGGACTGTTTTTTGCCTAATTGATTTTTTTTTAAGATCCAAAAAAACAAAAAAATAGAGATGATGGGGCTTGATCCCTTGTGAGCCAACCAGAACACTTAAAAGCGCTTGACATATGACAATACCAACAGAACAGAGTAGCTTGTTTGTTTTTAGAATTAAATTTTCATTTTTTATATAAATGTTTTAAATTTATTCTTTTTAATTGGGGCCTCAAAATTTTTTAAGGCCAAAAGCCCTTGCTAACGGGCCGGCCCTAGGGCCACCACATCTAGCCAATGTCATCACTAATCTAGCCACCAACAAATCAACAATCCAACATGAAGGTTAAAATGGTGTATCAGAAAAAAGAAAAAAACAAGCGGGATGGCGTGCAGGGAGTCCATACAAGAGCGGTATTTTTCTAGGTACGCGACATTGTTTCTGATGTTAGCCATGTTGGGTTCGTAGGCCTTGGCCCGGTTTATTATTTGAAGTCAAAAGAGGAGACGAGTGCGGACGGCCGGCCCACGCCCAACACAGTTTAGATTTCTTGTTTAATAAAATGAAAACCTTAGATTAATCTCTCTCTCTCTCTCTATATATATATATATATATATATATATATATAGTAAAGTTAATATACAAAGGGAGATAAAAATAAGAACTGTGAGAAGGATTTGTAACCATACAAAAAACCCCTTAAAAATAAATTCAAAAAATAATAAAAAAATCATAGTTCAAAATATAAATAAAAAAACAAAAAAAATTAGAATACTAAAAAGTTTCTGCCATCATTCCCGTTACGAAAATAAAAAAAAATAAAAAAATTTGACGAAAATACACAACGTCGAGATCAAAGACACAATGTAGTGTAGTGGTAGAGAGCGTGAGTTCTCAATGGAGACCCAAGTTCAAACCCACTTACAACACTTTAGAGGGACATGGGTGGCTCAATGAAGGAAGACTCGGATCTTTGTGATTTCCAGTTTGATCCTTAGGGCGGCCGGGTTTTACCACCAGTGGGCCTTAAGGTGGGTGGATTTTCCCCAATACTGGAGATAACTTGGAGGTGCTTAAGGGCTCCGTACGGCTGATTGGACCAGTTGGCAGTGGCCTTTTGCCATTGGGTGTAACATCCTAAATATTATTATGTTAAATAAAGAAAGTTACGTTTAATGATTTCGCGTTATTAATTAAATTAATATCGAGTAAGGAACGGATCATGGACTTAGATTAATTAAGATGGGTTAAATGAGAATGGGCCTTAGGTCCATGGGCTTTAAGGGATATAAATATCCCCTAAACCACCCTTAAACCCTAAACCATTATCCATTTCCATCTTACTCTCTATACATCCAAAACACACACACTACACACCACCACACACGGCCGTCGGCCGAGAGAGGTGAAATCCGAGCAAGAAAACGTGATTCAAGATTTATACAAGATCCAAAGTTCATAAGCTAGCTAACCGAGACCAAAACGAAAACATAAAGGTATGATTTCGATCTTAAAAGTTCATGTTTTAATAGACGGTTAGCCATGAAACTTGAAACTATAATAGATCGGGTCTAAACGAAACGTAAAGTAACGAACTTGATGCTAGGACGAATCCAATGAACCCATAAACATATACGGTTCGTATAGGATAAACCGTAAATCTTGTATTAAGCGTTTTTGAACTTAAAGGTCCAAACTTTACGTGTTTTCGGGTCAAACCTTATCCAAAAACGACCATAGGAATGATCGCGGGTTAGTCAAATACCATACCCATGGATTTCTTGATAAAATGATGATGATTTTGGGGATTTAAAATGAACAGCGGCGGCTGCCGACAACTTCGCCTACAAGCGAACTTCGCCTGCAAGCAAGTTCGCCTAATTGATAACTTCGCCTAAGGCTAAGTGATAACTTCGCCTAAGGCTAAGTTCGCCTAACTGACAACTTCGCCTGCCATAAGTTCGCTGATAAGTTCGCCAAGCCTTAACTTCGCCTGGTGATAAGTTCGCCCATGATAACTTCGCCTAAAGCTAAGTTCGCTTAAGGTTTAACTTCGCCTAAAGCTAAGTTCGCTTAAGGTTTAACTTCGCCTAAAGTCAATTTCGATTAGAAAATAAATTAAAAACCTAATGAAAAATGTGTTAAGACAGTTAATGGAAATAAAATTTTTCCAAGCTGACCTGGCAGCTCGACCCCAGCCAGGGGCTTTGCCCCTTGGACCCTGCTAGGAGCTGCCGCTCCTAGACCCCGCTGCCAGGGGCGCTGCCCCCGGACCCCCGTTCGTTGTGGGTAGTAGCTAAGACTAGAAAGATGATATGAGTAGTGGTAGTTAATTGATACATGTAAACATTATACAGTTAGCCGTGCACAGCTCAAGAAGGGAATAACGATTAACGGATAGCGTAACAGGATTCAGGTGAGTTTCTAGCCCCATTTATGTGTTATGTTTTCGGGGCTGTGTGCATACTCAATATGTTTGTTAATACGCTTATCCTAAGAGATAAATGTATGCCTTATGTGAATAATGTGAAATGTATGAATGATTGCTTGATGGTACGTGAACGATCTTCGGATATTGCACGTATTGTCAGGTCGTAACGCTATGTATAAGGTAAGTATGATATGTATGCTTATGTGTATGAATGTGATAAAGTTAATAAAAGAAGGAAATGATGGTTGTATGGTTGTATGGTTACGAAGAGGGTACCGGGCCCTAATAATACTCGAGGTATGATGTATGGTTGTATGGTAACGAGGAGGGAATCGAACCCTACTAATATTCGAGAACTAGGGAACCGAACCCTACTAATATTCGAGGAAAGAGGGTACCGAGCCCTAATAATACTCGAGGAAAGAGGGTACCGAGCCCTAATAATACTCGAGGAAGGAGGGTACCGAGCCCTAATAATACTCGAGGAAGGAGGGTACCGAGCCCTAATAATACTCGAGGAATGTAGGGCGTAATGCTCTTTATAACGTAAGATATGAAAGCAAGTTAATACAAAAGAAAGTATGAAAGTATAAAAGTATGAATGAAAGAATATAAGTTTGTGTGTATTGTATAATGTATGATTAACTAGAACTCACTCAGCGTAGCTGACTTTTAGTATGCACGCAGGTGAGTAGGATGAGGCAGCTCGCTTGAGGAGACACGTGGCACTGAATAAGAGGCTGGCATCGGAAGACTCAAGACGTTTAAGTTTAATGTTTCGGTTATTTTGAAAGACAAGATGATGTTTTAAGACAAGATGTGTTTTGTTATGAAATGTTTTATGAAAGTTTTTATATTCCGCGAATGTTTTAATTAACTCTGATATTAGAACTGCGTTTATGAGTAAATCCAACACGAAAGTAGGGCTACCGGTAACGGGGCCTTATATTGGGTCACACCGTACGGAGTACCTAGGCATTCTATGTTTGTTGGCCATTTAAAAAAAAAGAAATATTGGTGAAAATGAACAAAAGACACAATTAAAACTAAACAAGACACAAATATAATACAATGTCGAACAAAATATATGCCACACCCCAACCTAAGGCGGAAATGCCGGGGCGTGAGCTGATTGCTCACAGCTCTCAAGATACTGTCATGCAATAATTTGTAAATGACAATATCTATTAATTCCAAGTAAATAGTACAACAAATTCAAATAATCATAGTATATAAAATTCATAAATAAACAAGTAAAATAAACATCCAAAATTAAATGCTTGTATCTTCTTCTCTAACATGCATCCTAAGTTGATTCAAACAATATTGATAATCATAGCATGCGAAAACCTGCATATGCGTCAAAAATACAATAGGTTTTGTCAACACGATGTTGAGTGAGTAAAACACCAGATTTTGTGAATACAATAATATAAATAAAAATGTTCAAACTATATCAAGTGAGATAAGAAATTCAACCAATGAGCAACTAAATGAGATGTCAATGAGTACGATGCCAGATAAACTGGACGATGGCTATTACGACGATCGTATGATCATAGTGTTATGAGTTTATGTTGGATATCTCCGAATGCGATTCACATAAAGCATATAAGCACATAACAAGTAAGGTATAAATTCTTAAACACAAGTGACAACAGTTGCAAATTGTGTATTAAATAGTAGGGAAATAGATAGTAATGCATACGTCCCCAAAATAGTATAAAATGTGTGTAAAAGGGGAATGTGGTACTCACCTGATCGGATAAACGAAATATAAGTGATGATGTAAGGAAGATAAATCCTTCGGGATATACCGTCAAGGATTCCTAATTAAAAAATATAATCTCAAATTAATTATAAGGGATATAACATAATTTAATGAATTAAGAGTTCGATGTGATTTGAGTTATGTTGTGATTATAATAATATTATGGATTTGAACGATTGGTTTCTATAGTGATTATTATTTCCAGAATTGATATTATTGTTTATCATATATTTAAAAAATCATTAATTTTAATATTAATAAAATCACCCTTGTTTACTTGATGTAATATATATAATCAAATTTATTAATTAATAATTTAAATAACTAATTTTAATATAAAGTATACTTATAATTATTCGAATAAGTATAATATCAATATATAATAAAGATAAAAGCTTGTAAAACGTTCAACAATGAGGAAACACGAATTAAAAGTGTCGAGTTTTCATAAAATAAAGTATTATTATTAAGCTATAATGATAATACATATGCATGCATGCATACATACATACATATAAATATATATACATAAACGGAAACCTTTAATGAGATTTATGGACAAGAAAACGTAACTTGGAGATGTCGTTTTGATAAAAATATCATTTATTTTATATTTAATATTAGTTATAATTAGTTTATAAATTATTAAAATTAAACAAAACAATTAACAAAATAAAGACCTTAAAAGAAAGCTCACCGGGGCTGGAACTCGGGAGGGTGGCCGGCTCAACGTTTTAACGCACACACACCAGCCATACGTGTTGGTGTGTTAGTTGTGTATTTAATAATAACAAAACTTTAACTACGTACTGATTAAAAACCAACTTTTGATTATGAACCCTAAAATCCTAAATCGTTTAATCCGTTTCAAGTTGGTTAAATTAATGATGGGTTTAATGAAATACTGATTAGGACGAACTATATGCATATACAAATTACCAATATTCGTTGCGGATTGATGGTGAACGAGGGATTGGAAGCAGACGGCCTAACGAAATCTTGTTCGTCGAGTTGCAGGATGTTACAGGTCAATTAGACATAGGGTTAGGTTCGCCGGGTTTCATTGAAGGTCTGCATAATTTTAATTGAAGTATCATTACGTCTATATGGTATCTCGTATATAGATATTGACGGGTTTTAAATTATTATTGGGTACAAGATAAAATTGATTATAATACCTTAATTACGATGTCGGCATAGGTCGTTTTGGTATGTATAAGAAAATACACGATTCAATTTCCATGTCAACGACGAAGATTGTGGATCAAGATAACTAAATGGGTCCGCGTTTGCGAAGTGGGTCATGGTTTTGGTATATGGATTGGGGTCACGGGTTGGGTTAAGGAATTATAACAAAATATTTTTAAATATTTGCATATTGGTCCTAAATATTTAGGTGTGGATACATTACAGGTTAAAACATAAGTTTAGGGTGTGAATTGTATTTAATCCAAAGTTAAGATTATATATATATATATATATATATATATATATATATATATATATATATATATATATATATATATATATAGGTAAAGGATGGAATACGAAAATCGTTTATCGTATTTTCATAATCGATTGATGATTCTAAAGCCTCTTACACATCAATTCGATTGATTAAATCATCAATTTTTGATCAATTTGAAGATTTTTAATGTTCAGTGACGTTCTTTTCAATTTTGGGTTTTGACTTTTGAGATTTCATACTGTAAGTTGTGATTAGAGTTTAGAAATTGGATTAGATTGAGCGACAAGTTCCGAATTTGGATCAGAGTTGATTTGTAATCGACGAATTTTGATTGCGAACTACTGTTGGGTTATTTACGAAATTGCCACTGCGCGTTTTTTAATCAAACGCTCTGGAATGTCGCGTACCTAATGTATGATAAGCCATTATTGTACGTTAACTCACCCCTATATATATATATATATATATATATGTATGATAAGCCATTATTGTACGTTAACTCACCCCTATATATATATATATATATATATATATATATATATATATATATATATATATATATATATATATATATATATATATATATATATATATATACTTGACGGGTGCCCGCGCGATGCAGCGGGTGTTTGAACCTATTAATCACGTACAAATATAAGTGTTTATGGTTCGGTTAAAACCTTGAAATCATTTAAACCGGTCATTGGTTTAACTTCTTTTTTCTTTTTCTTTTTTACTTTCGGTTTCTTGGTCGGTTTCAAAATTTTCAAAACGTAGTGAACGGTTGGTTCGCGGTTTATATCGACAACCGGCCATATGAAACCAGAAAGGACTGTAAATTAACCTAATTGCAATATGATTCCTTTTGTAATATTTGTTATTATTTCACGTCCTAAATCTTCCATTAATATTTACCATTTATGTGGCTAAAATTATCATTTTTTATGTATGATCATCTCAAGTATCATATTATGTTGGTTTTTAGTTAACATTGACGGTACATTTACATTATTAATTATTTTAAACTAAATTTATTATTAAAGTTTAAACTGTGAAACCAAACCAGAACCAGGCCGTTAGTAACGATTCAGGTTCAACTTTCAATGGTTGAGTTTGGTTTTGGACGACAAAAAATCAGTATTAACGGTTGGACTCACAAGTTTAACTTAAAAACCATCAAAACCGATACTGAACACCCATACGTAACATATTAATTTATTTAAAATGAAAAAAAATTACAACAATATTATATCCAAATTAAAGAGAATAAAATGCTCGTTTTTATGGTGCAATTTGTTTATAAAAATACTAGAGTATGAAAAGGCTATAGTCGTTTAAAAATCATGGGTGGGAAGTTAGTTTACAAGTTAAATTAAAAATATAATATGGTTAAAGATGAGGGACCAAACTTGTAGTTGAATAGATTGTGTTTAAAAGACATATTTACCCTTACTAACACATGTACCTCATGCTTTAAGTGTTGTAAATTACTTAAAAATGGGTGTCTTAATTTACCCTTGTTTGGTGTATTATATATAGTATATATATATATGTATATTATTGATTAATTTATTAAAATGAAAACGAGTCGGGTATTTATATTGGAAAAATCAAGGTGTTACAATCTCCCATACTCTAGAGAATTTCATCTCAAAATTAAAGAATACTATAGCAACACCATTAAATTTTGAGGAAAAGAAAATTTTAATTATAATTAAAAAAATTTATCATAACAAAGAGCTTTGAATAGTCAGAACAACGCTCCAAGTGAATATCCGATAAGAACACTTATATATAGGATGTACCAGCGGCGTATCCATCATGTCCTTATCATCTCTACTTTTGAACTGTTATCCCAACTACTTTCGATTCTATATTATAACACACAATCGTACGCATTATGGTTTCCATGCGAAGACTTCGATAATTATGTATGGATCCATAATTACTTAGATCATCGGATGGTACACATAACTCGTCCCATCGTGTGGGTTACAAAACTTTTGAAAGATATGATATTTAGAGAAAACCATAATCTTAATACGTTTTGGTTGTAAACTAGAAGATCGTAGTTGTGTAAAATATTACTAAAAAATAAATTGAACTCTTGAGTTAGTTTAATAAAATATTAAAGTTTCTAAAACGCCTTTTGGTAAAAGTTATAAATTCTTGGAAATTTGGAAAGAAAAAGATTCCTTAGGGTTGAGAGTGAGATGAATTGGGATGAATGAGGTCAAGAGATAAACTTTGAGTGCAGTATCATAGGAAGCTGTCCTTTTGAAAAGATAGATTTTATTATATGAACATAATCACTTGAAATTAATAAATTATTAGAATTTAATTGTTTAAATCCAAAAATCGAATAAAGATTTATTATAATGTATTATTAAGAAAGATAAAATATGTTTAGATAGGAAATGACTAAAACATCTTCTTTGATAAACTTAGTTATGATTGATTTGATTTATTTGCTTTAAAATAACTTGATAAATTAGATCTACAAAAATTTTTGAATAATTGAAGTTGATTGAAATGAAATATTTTGATTAGGTTGCAAAGTAGAGTGTAATAGAATAAGTTTGGAAACTTTTGAGTTTGATGAACATGATTGAATCGAGAAAACACATAGCGTAGGTGATTAGGTTTTCCATAGTTGTAGCGATTACAGGTAGTGGGGTATAAAAATTGAACAACGTCGTAGCATGTGTTTTAGAATTAGACGACATAGATCATTGTGGAACGTCTTGTGGTACATGGCAAGTATTTAACAAGATTACCGCACGATTTCATTGGGTGCAAAATGATATGAGGATTGAACTGAGTATTGATATTGGCAAGTGAAGCGTAACGAGTGAATTTTTGACGTAAAGTTTATTGTTTGAGATGCTATGATTTTTGTTGAGGTTGATTATTAATTTGAATTGAAAGCATATAGTTAATGTTTAGACTTGCGTTTATTATTGTTGTTGTTATGAGAATGAGTTGGGGTAAATGAATCAGAATTACCAACAATTAGTTTAATGAACAAGATTTAGTTAATTGCATTTATGTTTTGGAAATTGAGTTTATATTTTAGAGATTGTAGGCCCCCCCGGGGCGTCGCCGATCGATACGAGATCCACACGAGGTCTAGGAGTGCGGAATCCTCCTAGACTCGTGTATGGTGTAGTAGACGAAGAACACGATTACACACCAACACATACACGAACAAACACACGAACGGGATAAACACATCTGCAGATCTTTTCATATAATAACTAAACACGTTACATACCGAACATAAACAGAAACACGGCCGACCCGAGGTGAGCTCAACCTCGGTTCGTCCCACACGACTCTCTCTCTCGGTTTCTCTCTAGCTACTTGAACTGAACACAAAACACTCTTACTTTTCTGGATTCACAAACCTAAACAAGACACGTATATATATATCGAAACAACTTCGCGGGCTTGGGCTTGGGCCAGTAGGCGAAGTTGTTCTAACTTCGCCTACGGCAGAAGTTGTTACAACTTCGCCTACGGCAGAAGTTGTTCTAACTTCGTACTTCGTTTCCGCTGATCAGAATTGCACAGCGACGGTCACAAAATGCACCAACAGACCCCCCTTTGACCGTTGCTCTCAATTCTAACAAACATAAAAGATCATCTGTTACAAAACATGCACTAACAGACTCCCTCTTAACTGATGATCTTCTGTTTGGTCTTCAACCAGCCGTGTCTGAAACTGTCTTGTAGCTTCACAAATCTACCAATCACCCAGCGTCTTCCATATCAGATCTCCCCTTCAGTGTAAGCTTCTCCGACTATATAGATTGAGGTCTTTGAAATGCATGCATCCCCGTGCCTAATTGATCATCTCAACCAAACACGTTACATACCGAACATAAACAGAAACACGGCCGACCCGAGGTGAGCTCTACCTCGGGTCGTCCCACACGACTCTCTCTCTCGGTTTCTCTCTAGCTACTTGAACTGAACACAAAACACTCTTACTTTTCTGGATTCACTAACCTAAACAAGACACGTATATATATATATCGAAACAACTTCGCGGGCTTAGGCTTGGGCCAGTAGGCGAAGTTGTTCTAACTTCGCCTACGGCAGAAGTTGTTACAACTTCGCCTACGGCAGAAGTTGTTACAACTTCGCCTACGGCAGAAGTTGTTCTAACTTCGTACTTCGTTTCCGCTGATCAGAATTGCACAGCGACAGTCACAAAATGCACCAACAGACTCCCATTTGACCATTGCTCTCAATTCTAACAAACATAAAAGATCATCTGTTACAAAACATGCACCAACAGAGATCGCAGGAGCTATCTCCTTGACTAAACATGTGGCCATGAGGTGGTTATAGGAAATAAATGATTGATGTTGTTTGATAATGAGAAAACATTCTTTGATTAATAAAAATGTGAGTAAAGAAGTGATTTTAATGACAAGATTGGATAGTTGTGCAGATTTCATATGAATCATTGTGTAAAATAAAACCTAAATATGTTATGCTGATGTTTATTTATAACTTAAGGATAAGTTAGATATTGGATGGAAAATCAATGAGATAATTTGATGAGCGCATAAGTTTTATCAAAGTTAATATGTTTTAACAAATTAAAATTTGAGGTTGAGTACTTGAAATATGTTAAACAAGTGAAATATATAATCTATGAGTATAAGAAAGCTGTTCGATTATTAAATTATGCAATAATATTATTTAAATTACTTGATATTTCGATAATATAATAGCGTGAAAAGATGAATAAGTAAAAACCAATTTAATAATAAAGTGTAAAGTTTTGATTGGATCGTGGTAACCGAGTCTTGATGAATGAAGAATTTGTATCCGATCAGGAGAATAAAAAATGGTTTAAGTGTATGAATAGATCGAACAAATAAATCTTGATTCAAAAGTGATTTAGTAAGTAAGTAATTGAATAATTTAATAATTTAATAATAGAATAATTTATTATTAGGTACAAGATCAAATTGATCATAATAACTTAATTACGATGCCGGTATAGGTTGTTTTGGTTTGTATAACAAAATACACGATTCAATTTCCATGTTAACGACGAAGATTGTGGATCAAGATACCTAATTGGGTCCGGGTTTGCGTAGTGGGTCATGGGTTTGGTATCTGGATTGGGGTCACGGGTTGGGCTATGGATATTGGTCCTTAATCTTTAAGTGTGGATACATTACGGGATAAAACATAAGTTTAGGGTGTGAATTGTATTTAATCCAAAGTTAAGATTATATATATATATATATATATATATATATATTATTGATTAATTTATTAAAACGAAAATAGGTCAGGTATATAGATCGGAAAAACCGAGTTGCTACAATATCACACAATGTTAAGTAATATAACACAATATAAAGAAAAAAAGACACAATGACAAGGAAAAAAACAGAATCAATGACGAAAATAAACACAAAACACAATGATAACAAAAAAGACACAACCACTTTTTTCACTTACTGTAACATCCTAAAATTTTAATGTTGAATAAAGAAAGTTATGTTTAGTGATTTCGCGTTAATTATTGGATATCGAGTAAGGAGCGGATCATGGACTTGGATTAATTGAGATGGGTTAAATGAGAATGGGCCTTAGGTCCATGGGATTTAAGGGATATAAATATCCCCTAAACTCTAAAATGTCTTTCATTTCACCATATTCTCTTACACTCCAAAACACACACACCTCACATCAACACCGCCGCCGGCCGAGGGAAGAACCGAGCCAGATCCGAGAGAGAGAGCGATTAGTTGTGATAACAAGTTAAACAAGATCCAAACAAGCTTAGAAAGGTATGATTCTTGATCTTTGAAGTTTAAAGATCCATGTTTTATAGTGTAGATACGACCGAAAATGGTCGGGAAGCGTAGTGGGTGATGTCGAACCTTAACAAGGGTGTTAAAATCGCCAAAATGCTCAATAAAAACCAAAACAGCGGCTGATCTGGGCAACTTCGCCTGCAACTGGGCAACTTCGCCTTCAAAGCGATAACTTCGCCTTCAAAGCGATAACTTCGCCTGAGGCCAAGTTCGCCTAATTGATAACTTCGCTTACGGCTAAGTTCGCCTGATGACAACTTCGCCTAAAGCTAAGTTCGCCTAAGGTTTAACTTCGCCTAAAGCCAAGTTCGCCTGATGACAACTTCGCCTAAAGCTAAGTTCGCCTAAGGTTTAACTTCGCCTAAAGCTAAGTTCTCCTAAGGTTTAACTTCGCCTAAAGCCAGCTCGACCCCAGCCAGGGGCTCTGCTCCTTGGACCCTGCTAGGGGCCGCCGCCCCTAGACCCCGCTGCCTGGGGCGCTGCCCCCGGACCCCCGTTCGTTGTAAGTAGTAGTTAAGACTAGAAAGATGATATGAGTAGTGATAGTTGTTTGATACGTATACTTGTTACACAGTCAGTCGTGCACAACTGAAGAAAGGGATTACGATTAACGGTAAACGTAACCGTGTTCAGGTGAGTTTCTAGCCCCATTCCTTGTTATGTTTTCGGGGCTGTGTGCATACTTGATGTGTTGATTAATACATTTATCCTAAGTGATAAATGTATGCCATATGTGATATATGTGATATGAATGAATGATTGCTTGATGGTACGTGAACGATCTTCGGATATTGCACGTACTGTCAGGTTGTAACACTAGGTATAAGGTAAGTATGTTATGTATGCTTATGTGTATGAATGTGATAAAGTTAATAAAAGAATGAAAGGATGGTTGTATGGTAACGAAGAGGGAATCGAACCCTACTAATATTCGAGAACTAGGGAACCGAACCCTACTAATATTCGAGGAAGGAGGGTACCGAGCCCTAATAATACTCGAGGTATGATGTATGGTTGTATGGTAACGAAGAGGGAATCGAACCCTACTAATATTCGAGAACTAGGGAACCGAACCCTACTAATATTCAAGGAAGGAGGGTACCGAGCCCTAATAATACTCGAGGTATGATGTATGGTTGTATGGTAACGAAGAGGGAATCGAACCCTACTAATATTCGAGGAAGGAGGGTACCGAGCCCTAATAATACTCGAGGTATGATGTATGGTTGTATGGTAACGAAGAGGGAATCGAACCCTACTAATATTCGAAAACTAGGGACCAGACCCTTATAATATCTGTGATGTTAGGGACCAGACCCTTATAATATCTGTGATGTTAGGGAATCGAACCATTCTAATATTCGAAAACTATGGACGGGACCCTTATAATATCTGTGAGGTTATAGGGCGAAAGGCTCTTTAAAACGTATGATTATGTATGTAAAGAAAGTATGAAGGTAAAAATGAAAGTAAAAGCACTTAGGTGTGTATGAAAGAAAGTTGAGATGTTAAGTATGAAATGTAAGAATGTATTGTATGATTATGTGATTAACTAGAACTCACTCAGCGTAGCTGAATTTTAGTATGCACGCAGGTGAGTAGGATGAGGCAGATCGCTTGAGGAGACACGTGGCACTGAATAAGAGTCTGGCATCTGAAGACTTATGATGTTTTAATTTTAATGCTTTAATGTTGAAAGACAAAGGATGTTTTGAGACAAGTTATGAATTATGTAATGTTTTATGAAAGTTTTATATTCCGCGTAATGTTTTAATTAACTCTGATATTTAGAACTGTGTTTATGAGTAAATCTAACACGAAAGTAGGGCTACCGGTAACAGGGCCTTACACTTACCATTGTGTTTTTTTATGAGAATGAGAAAGACGGTGGAAACATTTTTGTATTTTTTACTTTTTTATTTATTAAATTTTGAGTTATGTTTTATTTATTTATTTTTAATTTTTTAAGAGGTTTTTTTTGTGTGGCTATAAATACTTCTCATGTTTGTTCCCTTTTATAGAATAACTGGATATATATATATATATAGGATCAGATCATGAGAGAACCTTTTTGAAATTGAGAACTTTGAGAACCATTTTGAACCACAAAATACCTAAAAGTAAAAAAAATCATAAAATAAAAAAAACACAAAAATGAAAAAAGTAAAAAAAAACAAAATTCTTATTTTAACATCCCGGTTTCATAAAAAAAATAAAAAATAAATAAAAAAACTCGGTTTAGCTAAATTATATACACATATGTATAATATATACATATATGTACATTTACATGTTTTTTATACACATGTGTATAATTTAAGATAAATGATACTGTACATATGTGTATATTACGTAACTAAAGATTAAATAAAATTATACATATGTGTATAGTACGACTTTTTTTTTAATTTTTTAATCTTTTTTTAATTTTTTTAATTTTTTTATTGAAACCGGAATAAAATATAAGAATTTTGGTTTTTTTATTTTTTTTAAAATTTTTGTTATTTTTGGTTTTATGATTTTTTTAAATAATTTTTTTAAAGGTGTTTTTAGTGGTCTAAAATGGTTTTCAAAGTTTTCAATTTGCAAAGGGTTCTTTTAGGATCCTTACCATATATATATATATACATATATATATATAAACATGATCATATATATTTTATTGTTAACATGAAAACAGTGTGAATCAATTTGTTGTTATTATTAGGTTTATTTTATAAGTGTTTTATGTTATTTTCTGTTCATATTTACTAAAAGCTAAGGGTGCAAACGAGCCGATCCGATCCCAAGCTCAGCTCGATTAACTTACAAAGAGTTCAAGCTCGGCTCATTTCGAGCTCTATTTTCAAAGCTCGAGCTCGGCACGTGAGTAGATTTTCAAGCTCAAGCTCGGCTCGGTCTCGACTCGGTTATTATTTATCAGTTACTTTTTATATAGCTATAATTATTTTCATATTTTGTTTTCTATTATAATTTTATATATATAATAATATATGATATTTAGTTTTTTTTTATTTATATTTTCATACATTATATATATATGTGTGTGTGTCTGAATATACATACATATATATATGTGCGTAGACTGATCTGGGATAGTTTAGAGTGTAGAAGGGTTCCTGGGAGGTATATAGACATAATTAGAGATATGTATGATCGGACAAAAACTTCTGTTTGAGCACCTGTTGGGGATGCTAATTTCTTCCCCGTGGAGGTAGGACTCCATCAAGGGTCATCATTGAGCGCCTTTCTATTTACGGTCGTTATGGATGAGTTGTCAAAGTCGATTCAGGAGAGGGTCATGTGGTGTATGCTTTTTGCAGATGACGTTGTGCTAGATGCTGAAACTAAACATAGCCTCAAGCGATGTTAGAAGAATGGCGTGCAGCTCTAGAGGACAAAGGATTAAGAATTAATCGCTCGAAGATAGAGTATCTACATTGTGATTTCAGTGGTCCTGGAGACGACGGGGACTATCAGATCACCATAGGGGTTCAAGTGGTTCCATAAGCTACTAAGTTCAAATACCTAAGATTGTTTGTACAAAAAGATGGGGAAATCGATAGTGACGTAACCCATCGCATTCAGGCGGGCTGGTGTAGGTGGAGAGCATCTACGGGGGTTCTGTGTGATAGGAGGTTCCCAACTAAATTAAAAGGGATATTTTATAGGATCGCAGTTAGGCCATCAAGAAAACACAAGTGCATAAGATGGAGGTGGCAGACATGAGGATGCTGAGGTGGATATTTGGGAACACAAGGTTGGACATAATAACAAATGAGGTTTTTAGGGAACAACTAGGAGTTTTTGGTATAAGTGTAAAAATAAAGGAGGGGAGATTGAGATGGTATGGACATGTGAAGAGAAGACAGGTAACAACGCCAGTTAGAGTATTGGAAACCCTCTGTAGAAGGAAGGAGGAGTAGAGATAGACCCAAATTGACTTGGGAGGAGCGGAATAGGCAGGATTTTCTAGAGTTACACCTCTTTGAGGACATGGTCCACGACGGGAATTCATGGAGACGTAGGATTAAGTTTAAGGACTTTTAGAGAATGCCACTTTAGTGTCTTAGCCTAAGCGTATGGACATAGACTCTTCTAAATTATAGGGGATTTTGTTTGTGCTTGTTCTTTTGTTGGTACGTCTATTTAGATTCTATGATCTCATAGGTGCTAGTATTTGACTACGCCACTTTACCACTATATGTATTGTTATTAAGTACATGTGTTTTTGTATGTTGTATGCTTTGGAGCCGAGGGTCTCTTTGGAAGCATCCTCTCTATCCTCATGGATAAAGGTAAGATATGCCTACAGCACACATTCCCTAGATCCTACTAATAGCTTTTGCTATTGGTGGGATTTACTGGGTACATTTGTTGTTGTTGTATATATATATATATATATATATACATATATATATTAATAATTACTAAATATATATTTTCAAAACTGTATAAATGACAGGCTCGTTTAGGCTCGTGAGGCGACTTGAGCTCGATCAGTAAATGTCTGGCTCATTTATTAAACAAGCTTACTTTTAATTAGGCTCGAGCTCAGGCTCGACTTGATTAAGCTCGTCTCGATCGAGTTTTTTAACGAGCTGATCTCGAGTAGCTCGCGAACAGCTCGGCTCGTTTGCATCCTTACTAAAAACTATAAAAAAACAATATGAAAATCAAACAACTTAAGGATTAGAGACCTTTTTATTTCGGCTCACCTACGTATTTAAATTCTCGTGTTAGGCCATTCTATTACGATGTTTTGTAAGCTAGATCTTTCAGTAAAATAATATCTCTGTCGTTCTAAAAGAAGGACGTTATAAAATAAATTCGTAGTTTTTCTTCTTCAACGTGTTGTTGGGTGGGTCTTCTTAATTCTTTTTCGTTTTATTATCCTTTTCATTATAACTTTATGATTGAATAGAGTTTTTTTTTATCAAAATAGGTGCCAGGAAAAAAGTATTTACTAATATAGGTGATTTGAAAAGTATTTATTAAACTTCTTTTTTTTCTCACTCCTAACACTATTGAATAAGTTTTTATTTTAAGTGTTTTCTTTAGTTTAGTCAAATCGTAAAACTAAAAACATTTCTAAAAAAGAATTAAAAAAAATTATTTAAACAGAATTTTTAAAATTTAGGTTTTCTTTTAGAAAAAATCGTTAGGGTATATATTTTTTTAAAAAAAACGTGTTTAGTTTTTCTAAATACAAATAAAGAACTTAGTAAAACTCACAATAATAAAATTGTGATATGTCAAAAAAGATGATACATTTACGAGTACCAATATCGGTTTCGTTAATACCAATATAGGCAACAATATTGTTCGGTAGAAATCAGTTTGATTTGTGATTATACCAACACACTACCAAAACTCGTATAACTTACATTTTAAACAAAATTTGATATCTATATATACAATAAAGTTATATGACATTTGCTTATAAAAATTTCATATACTAAATCTACGTTAACTATAAGATAAAACAGATCTTACATACTTATTTAAAAATGCTTTATAAATATTTAATTTGAGAATTTCTAGTGTGGAAAAACATTTTCAATTCTTAATGCTATTTTTCTTTATTATTATCAGGGGCGGATCTAGGTACACTACGTAAATTGATCTTCAGCCACACGAAAAAAGTGTGGCCTACGGCCTTTAGCCACACACATTTGGTTCAGGTCATATGTGGCCAAAGGTCGCGACACTGTGGGTATGATATGGCTACACACAGTTTTTAGTGGCCTTATGTGGTAATAAGTGTGGTTAAAGGGTACAGACATTAGTTGCTGGCCATCAAGAAGCCTCTCCAATAAGTGTGGCTAAATGGTAGAAAATGGCCACATGTCAATTTACTATGAGTGACCATTGCATCTATATAGCCACATGAATTTATGTTTCAGCCACATGCATTTTATATTAATGTGGCCAATAGGGTTGTGTTAAGCTTACATTGTGACCTATACCGTGTGAATATAACAAAGAAATGACCACTTAAATTTAATAATAGGGTGGCTAATTATATGATATAGACACTAGATATTACATTAAAAGTGGCTAAATATGTTTACTTGCCACTCAAAATCTCCTTTGTAGATTATAGTGTGGCCATTGTCTTACCATTTGTCACACAAAATGTTTTCCCTAATATAAAGTGTGGCTATTGTAAAACTTTTCGTCACACATATTGAAGTACTGTGTGGCTAATCATATCTTATAGACACTGGGGATTATTGTAAATGTGGCTAAAAATGTGAACTTGCTAGTCAAAAACTCTTTGTGTAGTTTGTGGTGTGGCCATTTTCTTACCGTTTATCACACATAATGCTTTTCGTAATTTAAAGTGTGGCTATTGTCAAACTTTTCGTCACACATTGTGAGGTACTGTGTGGCTAAAAATATCATATAGACACTGGAGGGTGTTGTCAATGTGTCTAAAAATGTGAACTTGCTAGTCAAAAACTCTTTTGTAGTTTGTGGTGTGGCCATTGTCTTACCGTTTGTCACACATAATGCTTTTCGTAATTTAAAGTGTGGCTATTGTCAAACTTTTCGTCACAGATAGTGAGCTACTGTGTGGCTAATAATATCATATAGACACTGGAGGTTGTTGTCAATGTGGCTAAAAATGTGAAGTTGCCACGCAAACACTCTTTTGTAGTTTGTGGTGTGGCCATTGTCTTATCGTTTTTCACACGTAATGCTTTTCCTAATTTAAAATGTGGCTATTGTCAAACTTTTCGTCACACATAGTGAGGTACTGTGTGGCTAATAATATCATATAGACACTGGAGGTTGTTGTCAATGTGGCTAAAAATGTGAAGTTGCCACTCAAACACTCTTTTGTAGTTTGTGGTGTGGCCATTGTCTTACCGTTTGTCACACATAATGCTTTTGGTAATTTAAAGCGTGGCTATTGTCAAACTTTTCGTCACACATAGTTAGGTACTGTGTGGCTAATAATATCATATAGACAACGAAGGTTGTTGTCAATAGGGATGAGCATGGTACCGGACCGGTACCGACCGGTCCCGATCCCGAAAATCCCGATCCCGAAAATCCCTAATTCTTGGTACCGATCCCGGTACCGAAATATTCAGTTCGGCATCGGTACGGTACCGGGACGGTACCGGGATTATACCGGTACCGGAGGTAAAAAATCGGGAAATACCGGTACTGTACCGTACCGTATCGGTATCGGTACCGTACCGTACCGATACCGAAACTTAAAACTTTGGTACCGATTCGGTACTGACGGTACCAAATCGGTACCGATTTCGGTACCGGTATCGGTATCAATCGGTACCGATCCCGATTTTGCTCTTCCCTAGTTGTCAATGTGGCTAAAACTGTGAAGTTGCCACTCAAACACTCTTTTGTAGTTTGTGGTGTGGCCATTGTCTTTACTGTTTGTCACACATAATTTTTTTGTAATATAAAGTGTGGCTATTATTATACTTTTCGTCACACAAAAATGTTTATGTTGTGGCTAATGGTCATTTATAGACTCTAATTTTTGTAATTTCAGGTGTGACTATTGTCTTAATTTTGGCCACACCTATTTAATGTGTTCTATGTGACCAAATTGTGTGTAATTAGGCAATATATAATTATTTTTATTTTTTGTGCAGTAATATAAAACAGCTATAATATAAAACAGCTATAAGCAACAAAACAAAATTATTATATTAGCAATAATATACACTTAAGCAAATGTATGTGCAAAATATCTTACAAAATACAAAAATAACGAATACCTATATACTAGCTAAGGCGTCGGTTTTCTTGGCATTACTCCTTGTGTTCTGTTTGGTCACCCGGTCTATCGTTGTGTACGTTGCATTTGCCTTCTTGCCAGCTCTGTCCGGTTCTTTTGAGGACGGGAGTGGTGGTAACTGTAACAACAGAATATGAAAAACAAATATGTATAATTAATGTCGTATTTTGTAATTGAATAGAACAAAATTACCGAACGTTCGTTTAACTGTTCGTGAACCTTTCGGCGGGAAGTTCCTTTATGTTCGTTTATCTTTGTTCAATTACGTTAGTTTATATTATAAATAAACGAACATAAACGAACACAAGTGTTCATTTTTTAAACTAAATGAAAAAGAACATAGATATTTGTTTGGTTAAGTTAAAAGGGAACAAACCTCCTGGTCACATACGATTAGGTGTTCTGGCCAAGCAACAAAAGTACCAATTGAGTTGCCAACAGTCGTAATTTCACCTGCCTCACATGGAATAATTGCTTGTTCCTTTATGGCTCCATCAATACTAACTTTATAGCAACCCTTCAGGATTGCTTTTCCATGAAACTGTTGTGGAACCGGTAACCAATAAACTTTACCATTTGCCACCTTGTTATGCTTGTCATTCACACACAAACGACACTCATACACCTATAAACCAACATGGGAAATTAAGATGGCTTAGTTGAAGTCAATATATAAGTACATACCCATGTTGGTGGGAAATTAACAATGTTTCACGCAGTACATACCTTTATTTCAACAGGTTGGGAAGCTTCATTCGTAGATACATCAACTTTTCTTTTACGGCTTCTCCGTTTTACCTAAAAACCATTCAATGAATCAATCAACAATTAAAGGAAAAACTGAAATTGCCAAATACTTACTGATGGTTTTTTCGAGTCGTTACTATTCGGAGTGTGGTGTAGTTGTGTTGATGCTTGGTCAACATTGTTCTCTACAGGCTTTATTGGTAATATAACAGAAATTGGAATTGTTAGGACTTATTAGGTTATAAAATATAAAAAATGAAACTGCAAAATACTTACTGATGTCGCGCTATGGGGATCAACTACCGTTTGGTCAACACTTTTTTCCACAGACTTGGCCTGCAATTCGGTAAATAGAAAATGAGCACACTCACATTGGAAACGAATTATAAAAAGTATTGAAATTGTCAAATACTTACTGATGTCGCGGTATGGGGAGCGGGTACCATTTGGTTAACACTTTTTTCCACAGACTTGGCCTGCAATTCGGTAATAGAAAATGAGCACACTCACATTGGAAACGAATTATAAAAAGTAGTGAAATTGTCAAATACTTACTGATGTCGCGATATGGGAGCGGGTACCGTTTCGACAACTATTTTATCCGCAGACTTGGGCTACAATTAACTAATGCAAAATCAGCACACTCACATGGAAAGTTAATTATTAAAACAAATCAATCAAACTGTCAAATGGTTACCTGAGAAGCGGATTCTTGTTGCACAGCCTCACCTGAGGTTAAGATGTTTCCCACAGAACTGGCCTACAAATCAATTTATTAGGTTATGGAAAATGAAAAATCACATGGAAAGTTGTAAAAAATAAAGAAACTGTCAGATACTTACTGGTCCTGGCATTTTGTTTTGCGCCACAGCACTAGTACTTTGGTTAGAACCAACCTGGTTGGGAACAGGATTTACCTACGAATTGTGACAAAAACAGTGCCAATTATGTATGTCGAATGCATTAATTAATATGTAGCATACGTCACTTACTTGACTTGCCGACATTTCCGGCAACAATACTTCGAGATGTCTGAACCTGGCCTCAAATGCTAACCGTTCACTCACGGCTTGCTAGCATAGCATTCGTGGATTCCAATAGAGACGTCAACCTGTTCACCACTACATCTCTCTGCACCGCCTCATACTCAAGTTGGGCAATCCGTTGCTTAAACGAGCCTTTTACCCGACTCACAACCCAATATTTACCTGTTGTCAATCCGTACCCAATCCCGTTTAAAAACCCACCTTTCTCTTTGCCAAGCATTAAGGTGACGGCATCTGTGCACGGTTCAAGTGCCAGGGCTCCGGAGGTGATCTGCTCCTCATGCTGAACCTGCAAGAAAACAAATATTCTAATACACTTGTAACACGCTTATGTATCCACATAAAGTGTTGAGACAAGTTATACAGATTCAAGTTTTTTTGACAATAATATAAGACAATGAATTGACTTTAACATGATTTAAAAAGTTTAATACTAAAACATACTAATTTGGTTGCCACGCCTTCGACAACAGCATTCTTGTATGCACCATCTTTGTCCTCCCTTCCTTTCATCCACATTAATGCACGGCCGGGGATCTTATCCGGTCAAATTTCCTTCTTTTTAACCTTGTAAAATATTGAAGAGAAAGCAGCTGACGGTCATGCGTTAGACACATAACCAACAAATCATTGAACTAGAGAGAAAGCAGCTGACGGTGATTACCAGTTTCTCTCGAAGGTAGGTATAACCCCCTCGTCCCATGTGATGATCAAAAACATTATTTGCTCGAGCTCCCTTTGATGAAGCCGATTTTTTCTTCAACCACACATTATAATCATTTCATTATATTTAAACAAAAAACATAAACCATATATAGTCAATCAATCTACGTTTGCAGAGTAGAGGATTTATACCTGAAACTGCTCTGATTGTGTGTACTCAACGAAGCGATCCCAGTCTTCTTGCCTGATCATCGTCCTGTGTCCCTTGGGTATCGCCTTCAGCTTCAGAGGTTTACCGATGTTCGGCATAATGTATTTGGCATACATTTTTCTTCTGAAATCTCGAAGAAGGTGTCCGAGCCGATTCATCACAGAAGGCCTGCGACAAGCCTCAATCTCAAAATATTTCTTCATAATATAATACAGTAAAGGTAAATTACATCTCAAAATATAAAATGCACAAATAGAAATAAAGAATAACCGTTATTTGTTCCCACAGTTTATCTCTAAGCTCCTTTGTGACCTCCCTCCAACTTAAATGTCTCAAGCCAACTATTTCCTTTACAACATCCCCTAAAAAACTTGCAAACTTTGATCTGTTTTGGCCAGTGAACCTACCCAGATTATCAAACTCCACTGGCAGTTTGACACCACCAGAGTTTGTATATTGGGTACGCAGCTTAGGTAACCTCGTCAACCCCCTTGTAGGTTTTTTCGTAGTAGCAAAACTGTTAAGGGGTTCGATAGCCTCCAAACTGTTGAGGGGTTCGATAACCATCATCCCTATAACATCGTCTGGTTGACCGTCGTCGTCGTTGGCTTCCTCGCTGGAGTAGCCTTATGTGTCGTCTGATTGAGCGTCGTCGTCGTAGTTGGCTTCCTTATCGGAGTAGCGTTCTTCTTCGATTCTTTCATCTATAAGCTTCATCTTGGATTGTTTTTTTTAATAATTTGGCTGATTTGTGGAGTGGAAAATTTTTAATAATTTGGAGTGTAACTTGATTTTTGGAGTGTTAAATGTAATTTGGAGTTTTTGAATATTTGGAGCCAATATTTTGGAGCTTTTTGAGTTTTGCCTCCCTTTTTATTAAGAACCAATAGATTAATTATTGGCATAGTTTTTACGGCAGAGAACCTGTGGCTGAAAATAGGCACTTTGACAGAAGATGGTTGGATAAGCGTGTTATGCGTATTAGGATATTTATATATGTTTATGTACATTAGCGTGTTACAAGCGTAATAGTGTTTTTTAACAAAGTGTTTTTTGTTTTATTTTTAGATTTAACCATAATTACCATTCATTAAAAGTTTTCATACAAAATGCACCATTACAATACATTCCATGAAACAAAAATAAGAGTGAATAACAAAATAGATGATACAAGAAACTATAAAATTAAAGCATTTAAAAGCTAATTAACCAACCAACATTCAACACAATAAACTAAAAAGTGTATCAATACAACCATACATATACAAATAACCAACCAAATCACAAATGTTCCAAAATTCACCAAACACGTCAACAAATATTTCCTAAATGTTCCAAACATCACCAAATCACTAATCAACTTTTGAAACTAACAAAGTAGCTTCATTGAAGTCATATTCAAATCTTCAGTTATCACCAATCTGTATTTCATTTTCCACCTTGAAATTTTTCCATTTTGGTAACCGATATCTAAATTTCAGGTCTGACAGTTCACCATGAAGTCTCATTTTTTTACAACCTTCGGGATTGACCAAAGTGATTGGCATTCCATCATAGGCATCAACCTTGGTGGCAATGTGACGCGGAAGACGCTGTGAAAAGCAAATTTCAAATATACTTGTAAATAAAAAAGAAATTTAAAAATTCAATTTACCAATTTCTTGATGACGTTCATGTGGAAGACGAGGGTCACCATTTTGCTCATCAAGATGAATTGGGTTTTGGGAGGAATTACCTTGATTGCTTGATTGATAGTTGAGAAACAACTGATTTGGACAAGGAAGGATAAATTATATGCCATCTTCATGAAAGACATTAATATGAAATGTCTTATTTGATATGATTTCAAACACAAAAAACGAGCCACCTTTCAAGTTGGTTTGTTTAAAAACCTCATTCCATCCATCCTTTAGCCTACAACCCATTCCATCCCTAAGACATGAAATAAGCATCAACTCACTTAGTTGAGCTTCCCAGTTAGGTTCACTAAACTAAATAAGCATTTCCCTTCCACCGACACTTGAGGAACCTTGATTAATATTCTTTGTTCCCGAGTTCTTACTAACCTCTCCATCATCAACAATCTTTAACTCATTCATGAGCTTTGTTACGACTGTATTTGTACACTCTCTGGCAAAGTGTCATGGCTCATTGCATTTGTAACATCGAAGCTTCTCCTTATCAAACTTGGTCTTGTTGTTTTTGTCCATCCTTTGAAGTTGATTTTTCGATACTTCTTGATGAAGTTTGTTGCCTTGTGAACAACCATGGCCATTTGATAATAGATGTCCATCTCTTCAAGATCATGTTGATTAATTTAGGAAAGATCACCTTGAGTGAAATTTGTTGGCATTAGATTTCCCTTCAATAGTTCTTCATGATAGGCCATGAAGTCATGAAACAAAGTGATGTGGCAATCATCAACTAGAGGGCTCTGCGGGTTTGTATTGTTGAGCGGAGTTGCCAAACCATGGGCATTCAAAGCTTGATTAACGACTTGATGCACCATGTTTTGGATAGCATTTTAAGTGGATGAATCATTTAAGCTAGTAGATGAAATGAGTGCTTGATTTCCCCATCTTGAATTCCCGACTTTACTTCTCTTGATGCCATTAGCATTGTGAACACTTGGACGAGCTTGTGACAACAAAGAAGTTCCCGCTTTAGTCCCGGTCAACACTCTAGCTTGATTGAGAGAACTCACAGGGTTGCCTCATACGAAACGCATCTTCCATTTCGAATGATCTGATGATTGAGCAAAGTCTCATACATGTTCCTCGTTCTCTTTTAGGTAGTAACATTTCCGTTCCATGTATAAGGAATTGAGTTAAGCAATTTCTTGTTGATTTCCCCGACTTCACAAATGATACCAACACTTCTCATATTGGTATTTAAAGCTTCGAAGCTGTCAATAATTGACTCAATGCTTTCACCTTGAATGTCGTTGAACATATTGAATTCCCCGTTCAACATCTCTTTTCTACTTTCCCTCATATCAAGGTTACCTTCAATCTTCTCCACAAGTGCATCCCAAAGATCCTTAGTTGTATTACACTCCTTCACACTTTGAGTAATTTTCTTGTCCAAATACATGGTTAAGTAAACAAGCGCCTTTTGATTAACGACAATTAATTTCAAATCCTCCTTCACACTTTGAATAATTTTCTTGTCCAAACACATGGTTAAGTAACCAAGCGCCTTTTAATTAACAAGTAATTTCAAATTCTCGGGTGACATGGCATCATGCCCTCACATGTGCTTGGCACATGGAGAACTTAAGAAATTAACAAACTTAACTCCATCTAATATTGGGGACCTTTTACGTTACACTAACATAAACTATTAGGACTCAATTAGTAATATTATACTTAAGAAGCCAATCCAATATTGAAACACATACCACATGGACCTCTTCGTAATTAGTAAACTCATATAATTCGTTCTTTTCATAATCTTCTTTTATTTGTTCAATCGAATTGTTAGCCTAATTAAATTATATCTTCAACTTTTGTGAACTGACGCAAAAGCACCAAAATAAAAAACAAAACAAAGAACTAAAAACCTCGGTTGCAATAGATTGAAGTAAAGTGGTCAATGATTTATTCTTATTATCAATGGATGTAAACATACACACATTATATCTAAGATCTTATTATCTTCACATATTGGAATAGCTTATTTTTAACGCATATACATAGAATCGTAAAAGGATGTGACGTGTCGTTTAACTTTAATCCTGAGCCAAACGACTAATATTGTACGGGTATGCATACATTTCATCATCTGCATTGTATGCCCTTGTTGCTATAATCTTGTTGATAATTTCAGTGGGATGAAGACCATCATAGAAAAAAGACGAACTCCGATCAACACAAGGGGATGAGTTCGGAACACACATTCCTTGTCTATTTATTTCGCAACAAGGATAAGCAGGTACCGGTGCATCTGTAAAATCCAAACTTTCAATTTAAATAAATATCATACAAGATATATGTTGAGTAATTACCGAACTGAAACTTGGGTCAGTAGAAGGGTTGAATATTAACAAGTTGGTTAGTTATCCTATTAATTAAAAATTTCTTAGTCCACTAGCTGTCAGCTAGAATATTACTTGGAGTCAAAGCAACTTGGTTACGAGTCCTAATTTCTAGCAATTTGGGCCATAGTCTAACAAATCTTGGTTAGTCTATGTAAACTGATTTATGATTTGCACTCGCGTGTTACCTTCTTGTGACTGTGATATATTAGCAACGCTGATGAAAGTGAATCTTGCATCCGAGTACCGAGAGTTGAGGGTACCAACTTTATTCTTAAGCTCATCATTAAAATCCGAAACCTGTTCATTAGTCCGCTCTATGCAATTACCGTTGTTTCTATTCCTAAACTCGGGGCTGCACCCTATTTTACTCAGACCAAACACAGCAACCTTCCTAGCTCCCATAGAATACAGCCTCTATCAAAAAGAAAAGAGTGTCTTAATTTCACAATTACAACTCTCAATAAAAGATTAATTACAGATCATGAAATTATTTAGAGTGACATAAGCAAAGTAAATGTGAAAGTTTGTTTACCTCTAGGTCTCTGCCATACGAATCTACGGCTACCGATGTTCTGAAACCGAAAACATGATACATTAAGTCATAGGTTCCTATATTTACCAAGTAAATGCACTTTTTCAAGTATTCTTGTTCATAGGTACGTGTGGTGTTGTTAATTTGCAAATCTGGAAGTCTTGTAATATCTCTTTCATGTTCGCCTACTTGAGTCCCGAGGCTGGTCCTTCCCAACAACTTGAAATAATACAAAAGTGTAAAACATACAAACATAAACATCAGAAGAAAATATTTGTTCAAAAGATAATCAACAGGCTTGTGATTACCAAATTACCCCAGTGGGGATAGATTCCATCCATACCACAAGCGTAGTTAACACCTGTTTTGATATCTTCTGTAGTTCGGTTAACAAAAGGTGGAATGAACTTAGGAAAGCCTACAAGTTCACCTGAAATCACAAAGATGCACTTAATTGTTTAAAATGCATTAATAAACTTCAGCTTTACATACTATATTGTAAAATATATTTATATAGGGGTAGAATCTAAATATAAAAGGAAACTGACCAATGATGTCCGCAAAGGTTCGAGCGTTGGTATATCTACCAGTCGCACCGTCTGGAAAATCAATCCCGTAAGGTGGATAATTGGCTCTATAAAACCTATTTGCATTGCAATTGCCGGCATCCACAAACGAGTCTCCAAATACGAAGTAACAAGGAACTTGTGGTTCGCTGGCAGCTACAATTAATGTTGTAATCTGTATCAACCCTACAAATAAGAGGACATGTCTAAGCTCACGAATCATGTTTGTAGATATTGTTGGACTACAAATTAAGAGATGGAGAGGTAAGAGACTGATTTCAAAGCCAAATGCATGTTTTGTAGACAAAGAGATGGTGGGCAAGTGGGAATATAATATTTAAGTTAAATGAAAATGAAACCTGATAAAGAGTTCAAGTTTCATAAAGATCAAACATAAGGCTAAACAGGATTCGTTACAATGAGAGGGTTGGGGCGCTTTTAAAATGTAACTGTTTGTTTTTTGTTAGTGTTGTTTGTCTTGTTTTTGTTGATACTGTTAGGTTTTTTGGTGGTTTGGTTGGGCACAGCTCCATTCTATTTCTAGTGTTTTGGATAAGTTTTTTGGTGTTTTGAGTGACAATTGAAGTTATAAAAATAATTACATAGAAACCAATTAATCCTTCCTTTTTGGTAATTACAAATCATTGATATGCATAATCTAGTGCTTCAAGTGCAAGTGAAAGATTAGTTATCAGTTGTAGAAAGAATTGATGTTCAAAAAGAACTACAAATCATTAATTAGGCCATGTGGAATTGAACCAATTATTTTATTATTTAGTACTAAAATATCCTTGAATCCTTTTACATATAGCCATGAGACCGTGCGTGGTGAGCGTGATAAAGGTTCATGGTGCTTCAAACACTGCCCCTGGAGCGTTGGGTGCAATTTTGGTCTCCGATGTTATTCAGATTGCACCCTTTGCTAATATTTTATTTATATTAAAATAATATAACATGATCCAGATTACTCCCTTTGTTTATATTTTATTTATATTAAAATAATCTTATTGGTTGAAAGCCTTTATATCTTTTATATTTAAAAATTAGTAAAGAAATTAAAAATAAGAATAATTTTGTAATAACTTCAAGGGGGTTATGAGGCTTTATACCACTACACCATTTTTTTAGTTATAGCGTTCTCTTGCTGACATGGCTAACACGTTTAGCATGTTGAATTTCAGTTACGATCCATTCGAATACTTGAGGATTCGGTTCCTTTAAAAGATTACAAAAAATTGGGTCAAACTGAAATCGAATTTATGACCTGTACTATCACTTACTCAAAAATTTCAAAAATCAAGTTTGATGGAATCTAAGTTACAAATACTTTTATCCAATTCAATTATCTTACAAATAGGATAACGACACGTGGCCGGAATCCGTGTTGACGATGCGTTATGTTGCTAACGTAGGGTAGCGGCGATGCGTTATGTGGCTAACGTAGGGTAGCGGCGATGCGTTATGTGGCTAACGTAGGGTAGCAGCGATGCGTTATCACTAATGCATCGTGGAACCCTTGTGTTGTCATAACAAGGTAGCAACAACAGAACGCATCGCCGCTACCCTACGTTAGAAACATAACGCATCGTCAGCCCTATGATATACGTAACGTAGGGTAGCAGCGATGCGTTATGTTGCTAACGTAACGTAGGGTAGCAGCGATGCGTTATGTTGCTAACGCAGGGTAGCAGCGATGCGTTATCCACTAACGCATCGTCGACGACCTATTTCGGCCAGATTCCGGCCACGTGTCGTTATCCAATTTGTTTCAGTAACGCATCGTCGGTGTTCGCTAACATGTCGTCGGCGACGAGATAACAAAGGGACAAAGTTGGAAACTTGAATTATTAGGTATAATTTTGGAAACACATTCTTTAATGGGCTATTATGGGAATTTTCCCGTAGATTATTATACTTAAGAAATATATTTGAAAATTTCGAAAAATATTAATTGCTTGGTTATGAATGCATGTTGCACATGACAAATAAAAGTTTTTATTCAAAATGAGAGGGAGAAATAAATATTTACTAAAATATGAAATTTGATACTTATTTATCAAAATAGGTGATTTTGTGTAGATTTATGTATTTGTCACTCATAATTTTATTGGGTAAAAATCATCTCTATTAAAAAAAATATTCAAGATAGATAAAAGAATAAATTGAAATATAATTACTTTTTCTCTTCCCGATTTCTTTAACATAAATCTACCTATCTAATAAACAGATGAATCTTTTGATAACAGAGCTTCGTTATGCCACGTGGCATCCATACAAGGGTTGAATCTTATAAAAATTTCAGCATCCTTAATTAATGCAACAACCTCGATCTCATTAGGATCGTCGTTAACAAAAAGTCATCCCCAACCTCTTTTCAATTGCCCCGTTCGTCTTCAGTCCTTCAGCAATCGTCATCCTTCCTTTCAATAGTATCTAATTATTCTCACAATACTCATCTTCATCAATCATCTCTTGAGTCATTACGGTTTTTCAGTTCGTCTTCTCACTATTGCAGCAATAAAGGTCAGTACCCTTCATCAATATGTTTCGTGTTTCATAGATTTGGTTTTATGAAATTAAACAAAAAAAAAAATCGATTTAGACTGGTAGTGAGTTTGTATACATTTCGTGTTAACATGGAAAAAAAGTTGTTTTGATTGTTGTTTAAAAAATGATTATGTAGGGTTGGGGATTTAGACCTAATAATCTAAATCAGGTTTTGAACAAATTTATTTGAAGTATTTTCAAACCTCGAGTTCTTATGAAAACGGTCAATGTATGATATGTACAGAGTTTTTCTCTTTAAGGTTATTGTATTCTACACATACATTAAGGCATAAAATCTTGAATTCTTGATGCTGTTTATCATAAATTTGTGATCAGATATCTAAATTTATCATCGATATGAAAAGTTTATAAGTGTTCATGTTTAAATAGTGCTAATTTATTTCAAGAACATGTAGCGTTTGACTTGTGAAGTCAACTATAGGTTACTTTCAGAAACTACCATACATAGAAAGATGTTGGTGTTAAATGTAAACTATAATTTATCTAAATTTATCTTTCAAAAAGTTGCAGGTTTACCTTATGCTTTGCAATGACTAAAAACAAGAGCTATGGATAATCGTCAAGGTTGATTGTTTTCTTAGATAAAGATTGTTAATGGGTTGGCATTTTTGCTCATATCAAGGTTTGGTCACCGTTTTATTCATTCTGCAGGTACATAAAAAATGGATTTGGGCCGCAACGGGTTTTTTAAGAAAATGGTAATTTTGATTCGGCCTAGAAAGGGACTTGTTTTTCTATTTCTAAAAAAACTGATCATTTTGGTTCGGGTAATATTTATTTCGGCTCATATTTGGTTCAGGACATAACGGGTCTTTTCAATGAAACGGTGATTTTGATTCGGATCAGAAAGGTTTTTTTTTAGAATATGATCATCATAACGAGTCTTTTTTAACGAAATGGTGATTTTGATACGAACAAGAAAATTGGTATTTTAGTAAAATTATCATCTTGGTTCGGGGCAGTACAGGTTTCAGAAAATACTAACAGTTTATATAGAGGTAACTTTTTTGTAAAATTTTGCATCGTATTGGCATATTGCAACAATCTTACAACACGGTTGGTTTGTAGATTTTGTCATGGTTTTTGAAAAAATAAATAAAAGAAAAAATCTGAATTTAATTAACTTGAATTGTTTAAAAAACTCAAACTGGTGTCCATCCACAACCTATCAAAATGCTTTATATATTTTAGGTTTAGTCTAAGAGCCAATACTCCAGTGCTAAAAAGTCTAAGATGGATTTTTCTTATGATCTTCACACACTTAATTTATTCACTAATTTATAGTATGCAATTGAATGCGCTGTTAGGTTTGTAGGTTGAAGCTAATGATGCCATCGCAGCGGTGGGGATGACTAGACAGAAACGGTTACCTAATGTACTCTTGCCTGACTTTGTGGTATCTATTGCAAGAAAACTACAGTGCTTTCAGGTAAAAAAAGACTAATATACCCTTCTCTAGGTTCAAACTTGACTCGGCTTGAGAAGCTCACAGATTTCATAATAACATGAGTTTGTCTCTTTAAACCTCTTATCCATTAAATATTGTACTTTTATGTGTTTTATTCTTTAAAATTGCGTCTTTATCTCTTATTTCATGATCACTTTGTTCCCTCTTTTTTATATTTATTTTTATGTTTTTTATATGTTCTAAACAGTTTTGTTTATTTTGATCGAAGCTCACTTTTTTTATGCGGTTGACCAAATTTTGGTCAATGTTTACTTATGGTGAAACCAACATATCATAAATAGTTTTGTTCAAAAATACTGGTATGGTGTACACTTATATTTAAAGACTTGGTTATTTAGTTTGTGTTGGATATGAGTATTTGGAGATGGGTATGGATCTGGTTAACTACGACTATTTGGCAGGTTTCGGTCTAATGCTATGATGGCTCCCAAATATGCACAAAGTGGTGACCGTTGATTGACGAGATCGCCATTGATGAATAGATTGACCCACAACATAGAGACAACTACTCGGAGCGAGAGGTTCGATGCATGCCACATTGTGCATCGAACGAAACCCACATTTGAGACCTCGAATGTCTCACGTATGAACATTGAACACCGAACACTTTTATTTTAATCATATTCAACTTTTGTGGTCATATTTAAAAAATTTATATGTACATATATGTATTCAGTTTTTGGGAAAGTTTTTAAAATGTACTTGATGTCGGTTTAGCACTTCTTTTCCAACACAAATAATTCTTTTGTTTTTGTAATTTTGTTAAGAGTAACAAATTCGTTCTACTCACTAGAGATAAAACATAAACATTTTATGGCTAACTATTTAACTTCACATCATAAGAATTATTCAAAATTAAATACAATTATTGGATATTAAAAAAAACAGTTGTACATATGTGTATTAGGTTTTCGGGTCACTTTTAAGATGTACTTGATGCTGGTTTAGCAGTTCCTATTGAAAGAAACTAAATGTCTTATTTTGTTTATATCAGTTTGCTTTGAAGTTAGATTGTTCTCTACTGATCTGGATGCCAGTAACAAAATACAAAATCCGTGAGTGCAGTGAAATTTGGAAGTCATGGGCCATCACTATTAGGACAACTAACTAAGACAGCAATAACAACTCTTTTGTAACTAACACTAATCAATACGGGTCACATTTATTTAGTTTACATTTTGTAAATATATGTGGCTGGCATATATTTCGATGCACTGTTCGTTGATTCATGAGATTTTGTTGGTTTGTTAACTTGCTAGATCAGTCTGGTAATTAGTAAGTTATGCATATTAGAGTTGCTTGAATTTTTTTTTATTTATTCAGTTTTAAGTTAGCGTTTTTGTATATGTCAAAGTATATTCATGGTTGGATGAACTTTAGTAGTTATTTTTTGTTCAGTTATTTACTAATTACAATTCAGGTTCAAGGTTTTAGTGTTATGACTTCTAGGAGCAAATAGCAATAAATATAATGCATACACTTTCCATACACATTTTGTACATCTCAACACAAATTATAGTAACATAGCTATTTTAATTAACTTAATTATGTATATAATAGCAGTGAAATGTTGATTTGGTCTCTGGCCAAATGTATGCGTTTGTGTGTGGTCAAATGTTGATTTGTGATATAAAAGTTGTTCAATGTAATTCTATTATATGAATATATCAATGTTTGTAATTATTAATATTATTAAATTTATTTCTTTTATTGTTTTTGTTTTATTATCAATCCGTGTATTACACTGGTTCGAACCTAGTTTAAAATATATATGTGTAAAAAAAAATATAATTACGCTTACAACTAAAATACAATATACAAACTAATACTGGAGATCCACGATATAGCCAAATAATGGAATTAGTATATATTATTTAAAAAAGCTCATTACGTAGATTAAAGTTCTTTTAGTAATTAATTTTAAATTTGTTTTCATCAATATATGTAAAAATTACTTCCGTTCGTTAAATTAAAAAAAAAAATTAAATGCGCAGTTGTGTTTATATATTTTTTCTTCTTAACATTCCGGTATAATTTTTGTTGAGAACAAATTTGTATACGAGTGTCAGTCCTGTACTGGTATTGTGACAAACAAAAACGATTCCGACCGAACAACATCTGTAAGGCCCCGGTCCCGGTTCCCTACTTTATTATTTTACCAATGACATATGAAAGTTATGGAAGTGATTAAGCGTATGTGTGAAAGTATATAAATTTATATTTATAAAGAAGGTAATGTATGGTTGTATGAAGGTTTGCTCAAAGGGTTGCATTCCCTAATAATATATGCGAAGGTTACGGGGTTGTATACCCTAATAATACATGCGAACGTTACAAGGTTGCATACCCTAATAATATATGCGAAGGTTACGGGGTTGCATACCCTAATAATATAAGCGAAGGTTACAGGGTTGCAGACCCTAATAATATATGCGAAGGTTATAGGGCGAAATTCTCTTTAAAACGTAGATATGATTACGTATGTATAAGCAAGCTAAAACAAGAAAGTACGAAAGTATGAAAGAAAGTATGTATGTATGAATGAAAGAAAGGTAACATGCTAAGTATGTAATATGTATCTTCGGATACGTATATAAGTAAGTTTGTGAATGTATTGTATGTTGCCTGATTAACTAGAACTCACTTAGTGTAGATGATTTTTAGTATGCACGCAGGTAAATAGACTGAGATAGCTGGCTTGATGGAGACACATGACGGGATCTGAAGAGGCTGGCATCTTAAGATTTGTCATGATGTTTTGATACTATGTTTTATGATTATGTTATAAAAGACAAGTTATAAATGTTTGTAATGGATGGTTGACTTTTATTATTATTCCGCGAAAGTTTTTAATTAACTCTAATATTGAGAACCGTGTTTATGAGTAAATCCAACGTCAAAGTAGGGCACTGGGACCAGGGCCTTGGCCTTACAAATCATGGACTGTTTTTTGCCTAATTGATTTCTTTTTTAAGATCCAAAAAAACAAAAAAATAGAGATGATGGGGCTTGATCCCTTGTAAGCCAACCAGAACACTTAAAAGCGCTTGACATATGACAATACCAACAGAACAGAGTAGCTTGTTTGTTCTTAGAATTAAATTTTCATTTTTTATATAAATGTTATAAATTTATTCTTTTTAATTGGGGCCTCAAAATTTTTGAAGGCCAAAAGCCCTTGCTAACGGGCCGGCCCTAGGGCCACCACATCTAGCCAATGTCATCACTAATCTAGCCACCAACAAATCAACAATCCAACATGAAGGTTAAAATGGTGTATCAGAAAAAAGAAAAAAACAAGCGGGATGGCATGCAGGGAGTCCATACAAGAGCGGTATTTTTCTAGGTACGCGACATTGTTTCTGATGTTAGCCATGTTGGGTTCGTAGGCCTTGGCCCGGTTTATTATTTGAAGTCAAAAGAGGAGACGAGTGCGGACGGCCGGCCCACGCCCAACACAGTTTAGATTTCTTGTTTAATAAAATGAAAACCCTAGATTAATCTCTCTCTCTCTCTCTCTCTCTATATATATATATATATATATATATATATATTAAAGTTAATATACAAAGGGAGATAAAAATAAGAACTGTGAGAAGGATTTGTAACCATACAAAAACCCCTTAAAAATAAATTCAAAAAATAATAAAAAAATCATAGTTCAAAATATAAATAAAAAAAACAAAAAAAATTAGAATACTAAAAAGTTTCTGCCATCATTCCCGTTACGAAAATAAAAAAAATAAAAAAATTTGACGAAAATACACAATGTCGAGATCAAAGACACAATGTAGTGTAGTGGTAGAGAGCGTGAGTTCTCAATGGAGACCCAAGTTCAAACCCACTTACAACACTTTAGAGGGACATGGGTGGCTCAATGAAGGAAGACTGGGATCTTTGTGATTTCCAGTTTGATCCTGAGGGCGGCCGGGTTTTACCACCAGTGGGCCTTAAGGTGGGTGGATTTTCCCCAATACTGGAGATAACTTGGAGGTGCTTAAGGGCTCCGTACGGCTGATTGGACCAGCTGGCAGTGGCCTTTTGCCATTGGGTGTAACATCCTAAATATTATAATGTTAAATAAAGAACGTTACGTTTAATGATTTCGCGTTATTAATTAAATTAATATCGAGTAAGGAACGGATCATGGACTTAGATTAATTAAGATGGGTTAAATGAGAATGGGCCTTAGGTCCATGGGCTTTAAGGGATATAAATATCCCCTAAACCACCCTTAAACCCTAAACCATTATCCATTTCCATCTTACTCTCTATACATCCAAAACACACACACCACACACCACCAAACACGGCCGTCGGCCGAGAGAGGTGAAATCCGAGCAAGAAAACGTGATTCAAGATTTATACAAGATCCAAAGTTCATAAGCTAGCTAACCGAGACCAAAATGAAAACATAAAGGTATGATTTCGATCTTAAAAGTTCATGTTTTAATAGACGGTTAGCCATGAAACTTGAAACTATAATAGATCGGGTCTAAACGAAACGTAAAGTAACGAACTTGATGCTAGGACGAATCCAATGAACCCATAAACATATACGGTTCGTATAGGATAAACCGGAAATCTTGTATTAAGCGTTTTTGAACTTAAAGGTCCAAACTTTACGTGTTTTCGGGTCAAACCTTATCCAAAAACGACCATAGGAATGATCGCGGGTTAGTCAAATACCATACCCATGGATTTCTTGGTAAAACGATGATGATTTTGGGGATTTAAGATGAACAGCGGCGGCTGCCGACAACTTCGCCTACAAGCGAACTTCTCCTGCAAGCAAGTTCGCCTAATTGATAACTTCGCCTAAGGCTAAGTGATAACTTCGCCTAAGGCTAAGTTCGCCTAACTGACAACTTCGCCTGGCATAAGTTCGTTGATAAGTTCGCCAAGCCTTAACTTCGCCTGGTGATAAGTTCGCCAAGACTTAACTTCGCCTGGTGATACGTTCGCCCATGATAACTTCGCCTAAAGCTAAGTTCGCTTAAGGTTTAACTTCGCCTAAAGCTAAGTTCGCTTAAGGTTTAACTTCGCCTAAAGTCAATTTCGATTAGAAAATAAATTAAAAACCTAATGAAAAATGTGTTAAGACAGTTAATGGAAATAAAATTTCTCCAAGCTGACCTGGCAGCTCGACCCCAACCAGGGGCTCTGCCCCTTGGACCCTGCTAGGGGCTGCCGCTCCTAGACCCCGCTGCTAGGGGCGCTGCCCCCGGACCCCCGTTCGTTGTGGGTAGTAGCTAAGACTAGAAAGATGATATGAGTAGTGGTAGTTAATTGATACATGTAAATATTATACAGTTAGCCGTGCACAGCTCAAGAAGGGAATAACGATTAACGGATAATGTAACAGGATTCAGGTGAGTTTCTAGCCCCATTTATGTGTTATGTTTTCGGGGCTGTGTGCATACTCAATATGTTTGTTAATACGCTTATCCTAAGAGATAAGTGTATGCCTTATGTGAATAATGTGAAATGTATGAATGATTGCTTGATGGTACGTGAACGATCTTCGGATATTGCACGTATTGTCAGGTCGTAACGCTATGTATAAGGTAAGTATGATATGTATGCTTATGTGTATGAATGTGATAAAGTTATTGTAAGGCCCCGAACCCGGTAGCCCTACTTTCGCGTCGGATTTACTCATAAACACAGTTCTTACAAATCAGAGTTCATTAAAACTTTCGCGGAATATAAAAACTTTCTTAAAACATTTCATATCAAAACACGTCTTGCCTTAAAACATCATTTTGTCTTTCAAAATAAACGAAACATTAAACTTATACGTCTTGAGTCTTCCGATGCCAGCCTCTTATTCAGTGCCATGTGTCTCCTCAAGCGAGCTGCCTCATCCTACTCACCTGCGTGCATACTAAAAGTCAGCTACACTGAGTGAGTTCTAGTTAATCATACACTATACAATACACATAAACTTATATTCTTTCATTCATACTTTCATTCATACTTTCTTTACATACATAATCATACGTTTTATAGAGCCTTTCGCCCTATAACCTCACAGATATTATAAGGGTCTGGTCCCTAACATCACAGATATTATAAGGGTCTGGTCCCCAACATCACAGATATTATAAGGGTCTGGTCCCTAACATCACAGATATTATAAGGGTCTGGTCCCTCTTTCCTCGAATATTAGTAGGGTTCGGTTCCCTAGTTCTCGAATATTAGTAGGGTTCGATTCCCTCTTCGTTACCATACAACCATCCTTTCCTTCTTTTATTAACTTTATCACATTCATACACATAAGCATACATATCATACTTACCTTATACTTAGCGTTACAACCTGACAGTACGTGCAATATCCGAAGATCGTTCACGTACCGTCAAGCCATCATTCATACATTTCACATTATTCACATAAGGCATACACTTATCTCTTAGGATAAGCGTATTAACAAACATATCGAGTATGCACACAGCCCCGAAAACATAACACATAAATGGGGCTAGAAACTCACCTGAACTCTGCTTCTTCCTCCGATAGTTGTAAATCCCTTCTTTAACTGAGCTCGGCTGACTGTATAAGTTACACGTATCAATACTCGCCTGATTTAATCTGGTGGCCTAGTATTAGCTTACTTTTACTTATCGTTTTAATTTATTTTCTAATCGAACTTGACTTTAGGCGAAGTTAAACCTTAAGCGAACTTAACTTTAGGCGAAGTTAAACCTTAAGCGAACTTAGCTTTAGGCGAAGTTAATCCTTAGGCGCACTTAGCTTTAGGCGAAGTTAAACCTTAGGCGAACTTAGCTTTAGGCGAAGTTAAACCTTAGGCGAACTTAGCTTTAGGCGAAGTTAAACCTTAGGCGAACTTAGCTTTAGGCGAAGTTAAACCTTAGGCGAACTTAGCTTTTAGGCGAAGTTGTCATCAGGCGAACTTAGCTTTGCAGGCGAAGTTCATCAGGCGAACTTAGCTTGCAGGCGAAGTTGTCGGCTGCAGCTACTGTTCGTCCTTAATCATCTTCGTTTCTTAACCAAATAACTCGATTTAGGTATCCACGGAATCGTCTGACCAGCGCCTACAAACCCCAACCATCAAATTGGCCTAACATCGATGTTTAAGGGGTGCGATTTAGGCATATAGGTTACGGGTTCTTTTATCAATCGATTAACCCATCAAATCTTAACCATTTTCAGTAAGTTTAGCTTTGTAGGATTCGTTTTTACCATACAAACACAGATCTATCATTTCCATACTAATCCAAACCTAAACGAACAAGTTCTCGATATAAACGTACCGTAAACGAGTCGAACTACGAACACGAGCTAGTCTTGTTGCTTTGGTTCGTCACGACGATCTAGCACCAACGATCTCGGGTCCTCGCCTTTGGATCTTGGTTCGGGTCGTGTGTGTTTTGGGTGTGTGTAGAGATTAGGATGGATAAATGGATGGAATGGAAAGGATTGGGGTTTAAGGGGGTATTTATATTCCCTTAAGCCCATGGACCGAAGGCCTATATTTCTTTTTGGTCCATATCTAATCCCATCTAATTATTCTACTAAGTCTTCATATTTTGCTATTATTATTATCGTTCCACTAACTCGTTTATTTCACCCGACAAAATAATATATTAAATATTACTTAGAAATTTCGGGATGTTACAGTTAATAAAAGAAGGAAAGGATGGTTGTATGGTTGTATGGTTACGAAGAGGGTACCGGGCCCTAATAATACTCGAGGTATGATGTATGGTTGTATGGTAACGAGGAGGGAATCGAACCCTACTAATATTAGAGAACTAGGGAACCGAACCCTACTAATATTCGAGGAAAGAGGGTAACGAGCCCTAATAATACTCGAGGAAGGAGGGTACCGAGCCCTAATAATACTCGAGGAAGGAGGGTACCGAGCCCTAATAATACTCGAGGAATGTAGGGCGTAATGCTCTTTATAACGTAAGATATGAAAGCAAGTTAATACAAAAGAAAGTATGAAAGTATGAAAGTATGAATGAAAGAATATAAGTTTGTGTGTATTGTATAATGTATGATTAACTAGAACTCACTCAGCGTAGCTGACTTTTGGTATGCACGCAGGTGAGTAGGATGAGGCAGCTCGCTTGAGGAGACACGTGGCACTGAATAAGAGGCTGGCATCGGAAGACTCAAGACGTTTAAGTTTAATGTTTCGGTTATTTTGAAAGACAAGATGATGTTTTAAGACAAGATGTGTTTTGTTATGAAATGTTTTATGAAAGTTTTTATATTCCGCGAATGTTTTAATTAACTCTGATATTAGAACTGCGTTTATGAGTAAATCCAACACGAAAGTAGGGCTACCGGTAACGGGGCCTTACATTGGGTCACACCGTACGGAGTACCTAGGCATTCTATGTTTGTTGGCCATTTAAAAAAAAAGAAATATTGGTGAAAATGAACAAAAGACACAATTAAAACTAAACAAGACACAAATATAATACAATGTCGAACAAAATATATGCCACACCCCAACCTAAGGCGGAAATGCCGGGGCGTGAGCTGATTGCTCACAGCTCTCAAGATACTGTCATGCAATAATTTGTAAATGACAATATCTATTAATTCCAAGTAAATAGTACAACAAATTCAAATAATCATAGTATATAAAATTCATAAATAAACAAGTAAAATAAACATCCAAAATTAAATGCTTGTATCTTCTTCTCTAACATGCATCTTAAGTTGCTTCAAACAATATTGATAATCATAGCATGCGAAAACCTGCATATGCGTCAAAAATGCAATAGGTTTTGTCAACACGATGTTGAGTGAGTAAAACACCAGATTTTGTGAATACAATAATATAAATAAAAATGTTCAAACTATATCAAGTGAGATAAGAAATTCAACCAATGAGCAACAAAATGAGATGTCAATGAGTACGATGCCAGATAAACTGGACGATGGCTATTACGACGATCGTATGATCATAGTGTTATGAGTTTATGTTGGACATCTCCGAATGCGATTCACATAAAGCATATAAGCACATAACAAGTAAGGTATAAATTCTTAAACACAAGTGACAACAGTTGCAAATTGTGTATTAAATAGTAGGGAAATAGATAGTAATGCATACGTCCCCAAAATAGTATAAAATGTGTGTAAAAGGGGAATGTGGTACTCACCTGATCGGATAAACGAAATATAAGTGATGATGTAAGGAAGATAAATCCTTTGGGATATACCGTCAAGGATTCCTAATTAAAAAATATAATCTCAAATTAATTATAAGGGATATAACATAATTTAATGAATTAAGAGTTCGATGTGATTTGAGTTATGTTGTGATTATAATAATATTATGGATTTGAACGATTGGTTTCTATAGTGATTATTATTTCCAGAATTGATATTATTGTTTATCATATATTTAAAAAATCATTAATTTTAATATTAATAAAATCACCCTTGTTTACTTGATGTAATATATATAATCAAATTTATTAATTAATAATTTAAATAACTAATTTTAATATAAAGTATACTTATAATTATTTGAATAAGTATAATATCAATATATAATAAAGATAAAGCTTGTAAAACATTCAACAATGAGGAAACACGCATTAAAAGTGTCGAGTTTTCATAAAATAAAGTATTATTATTAAGCTATAATGATAATACATATGCATGCATACATACATACATACATATAAATATATATACATAAACGGAAACCTTTAATGAGATTTATGGACAAGAAAACGTAACTTGGAGATGTCGTTTTGATAAAAATATCATTTATTTTATATTTAATATTAGTTATAATTAGTTTATAAATTATTAAAATTAAACAAAACAATTAACAAAATAAAGACCTTAAAAGAAAGCTCACCGGGGCTGGAACTCGGGAGGGTGGCCGGCTCAACGTTTTAACGCACACACACCAGCCATACGTGCTGGTGTGTTAGTTGTGTATTTAATAATAACAAAACTTTAACTACGTACTGATTAAAAACCAACTTTTGATTATGAACCCTAAAATCCTAAATCGTTTAATCCGTTTCAAGTTGGTTAAATTAATGATGGGTTTAATGAAATACTGATTAGGACGAACTATATGCATATACAAATTACCGATATTCGTTGCGGATTGATGGTGAACGAGGGATGGGAAGCAGACGGCCTAACGAAATCTTGTTCGTCGAGTTGCAGGATGTTACAGGTCAATTAGACATAGGGTTAGGTTCGCCGGGTTTCATTGAAGGTCTGCATAATTTTAATTGAAGTATCATCACGTCTATATGGTATCTCGTATATAGATATTGACGGGTTTTAAATTATTATTGGGTACAAGATAAAATTGATTATAATACCTTAATTACGATGTCGGCATAGGTCGTTTTGGAATGTATAAGAAAATACACGATTCAATTTCCATGTCAACGACGAAGATTGTGGATCAAGATAACTAAATGGGTCCGCGTTTGCGAAGTGGGTCATTGTTTTGGTATATGGATTGGGGTCACGGGTTGGGTTAAGGAATTATAACAAAATATTTTTAAATATTTGCATATTGGTCCTAAATATTTAGGTGTGGATACATTACAGGTTAAAACAAAAGTTTAGGGTGTGAATTGTATTTAATCCAAAGTTAAGATTATATATATATATATATATATATATATATATATAGGTAAAGGATGGAATACGAAAATCGTTTATCGTATTTTCATAATCGATTGATGATTCTAAAGCCTCTTACACATCAATTCGATTGATTAAATCATCAATTTTTGATCAATTTGAAGATTTTTAATGTTCAGTGACGTTCTTTTCAATTTTGGGTTTTGACTTTTGAGATTTCATACTGTAAGTTGTGATTAGAGTTTAGAAATTGGATTAGATTGAGCGACAAGTTCCGAATTTGGATCAGAGTTGATTTGTAATCGACGAATTTTGATTGCGAACTACTGTTGGGTTATTTACGAAATTACCACTGCGCGTTTTTTAATCAAACGCTCTGGAATGTCGCGTACCTAATGTATGATAAGCCATTATTGTACGTCAACTCACCCCTATATATATATATATATACTTGACGGGTGCCCGCGCGATGCAGCGGGTGTTTGAACCTATTAATCATGTACAAATATAAGTGTTTATGGTTCGGTTAAAACCTTGAAATCATTTAAACCGGTAATTGGTTTAACTTCTTTTTTCTTTTTCTTTTTTACTTTCGGTTTCTTGGTCGGTTTCAAAATTTTCAAAACGTAGTGAACGGTTGGTTCGCGGTTTATATCGACAACCGGCCATATGAAACCAGAAAGGACTGTAAATTAACCTAATTGCAATATGATTCCTTTTGTAATATTTGTTGTTATTATTTCACGTCCTAAATCTTCCATTAATATTTACCATTTATGTGGCTAAAATTATCATTTTTTATGTATGATCATCTCAAGTATCATATTATGTTGGTTTTTAGTTAACATTGACGGTACATTTACATTATTAATTATTTTAAACTAAATTTATTATTAAAGTTTAAACTGTGAAACCAAACCAGAACCAGGCCGTTAGTAACGATTCAGGTTCAACTTTCAATGGTTGAGTTTGGTTTTGGACGACAAAAAATCAGTATTAACGGTTGGACTCACAAGTTTAACTTAAAAACCATCAAAACCGATACTGAACACCATACGTAACATATTAATTTATTTAAAATGAAAAAAAATTACAACAATATTATATCCAAATTAAAAAGAATAAAATGCTCGTTTTTATGGTGCAATTTGTTTATAAAAATACTAGAGTATGAAAAGGCTATAGTCGTTTAAAAATCATGGCTGGGAAGTTAGTTTACAAGTTAAATTAAAAATATAATATGGTTAAAGATGAGGGACCAAACTTGTAGTTGAATAGATTGTGTTTAAAAGACATATTTACCCTTACTAACACATGTACCTCATGCTTTAAGTGTTGTAAATTACTTAAAAATGGGTGTCTTAATTTACCCTTGTTTGGTGTATTATATATAGTATATATATATATATATATATATATATATATATATATATATATATATATATATTATTGATTAATTTATTAAAATGAAAACGAGTCGGGTATTTATATTGGAAAAATCAAGGTGTTACAATCTCCCATACTCTAGAGAATTTCATCCCAAAATTAAAGAATACTATAGCAACACCATTAAATTTTGAGGAAAAGAAAATTTTAATTATAATTAAAAAAATTTATCATAACAAAGAGCTTTGAATAGTCAGAACAACGCTCCAAGTGAATATCCGATAAGAACACTTATATATAGGATGTACCAGCGGCGTATCCATCATGTCCTTATCATCTCCACTTTTGAACTGTTATCCCAACTACTTTCGATTCTATATTATAACACACAATCGTACGCATTATGGTTTCCATGCGAAGACTTCGATAATTATGTATGGATCCATAATTACTTAGATCATCGGATGGTACACATAACTCGTCCCATCGTGTGGGTTACAAAACTTTTGAAAGATATGATATTTAGAGAAAACCATAATCTTAATACGTTTTGGTTGTAAACTAGAAGATCGTAGTTGTGTAAAATATTACTAAAAAATAAATTGAACTCTTGAGTTAGTTTAATAAAATATTAAAGTTTCTAAAACGCCTTTTGGTAAAAGTTATAAATTCTTGGAAATTTGGAAAGAAAAAGATTCCTTAGGGTTGAGAGTGAGATGAATTGGGATGAATGAGGTCAAGAGATAAACTTTGAGTGCAGTATCATAGGAAGCTGTCCTTTTGAAAAGATAGATTTTATTATATGAACATAATCACTTGAAATTAATAAATTATTAGAATTTAAATTGTTTAAATCCAAAAATCGAATAAAGATTTGTTATAATGTATTATTAAGAAAGATAAAATATGTTTAGATAGGAAATGACTAAAACATCTTCTTTGATAAACTTAGTTATGATTGATTTGATTTATTTGCTTTAAAATAACTTGATAAATTAGATCTATAAAAATTTTTGAATAATTGAAGTTGATTGAAATGAAATATTTTGATTAGGTTGCAAAGTAGAGTGTAATAGAATAAGTTTGGAAACTTTTGAGTTTGATGAACATGATTGAATCGAGAAAACACATAGCGTAGGTGATTAGGTTTTCCATAGTTGTAGCGATTACAGGTAGTGGGGTATAAAAATTGAACAACGTCGTAGCATGTGTTTTAGAATTAGACGACATAGATCATTGTGGAACGTCTTGTGGTACATGGCAAGTATTTAACAAGATTACCGCACGATTTCATTGGGTGAAAAATGATATGAGGATTGAACTGAGTATTGATATTGGCAAGTGAAGCGTAACGAGTGAATTTTTGACGTAAAGTTTATTGTTTGAGATGCTATGATTTTTGTTGAGGTTGATTATTAATTTGAATTGAAAGCATATAGTTAATGTTTAGACTTGCGTTTGTTATTGTTGTTGTTATGAGAATGAGTTGGGGTAAATGAATCAGAATTACCAACAATTAGTTTAATGAACAAGATTTAGTTAATTGCATTTATGTTTTGAAAATTGAGTTTATATTTTAGAGATCGCAGGAGCTATCTCCTTGACTAAACATGTGGCCATGAAGTGGTTATAGGAAATAAATGATTGATGTTGTTTGATAATGAGAAAATATTCTTTGATTAATAAAAATGTGAGTAAAGAAGTGATTTTAATGACAAGATTGGATAGTTGTGCAGATTTCATATGAATCATTGTGTAAAATAAAACCTAAATATGTTATGCTGATGTTTATTTATAACTTAAGGATAAATTAGATATTGGATGGAAAATCAATGAGATAATTTGATGAGCGCATAAGTTTTATCAAAGTTAATATGTTTTAACAAATTAAAATTTGAGGTTGAGTACTTGAAATATGTTAAACAAGTGAAATATATAATCTATGAGTATAAGAAAGCTGTTCGATTATTAAATTATGCAATAATATTATTTAAATTACTTGATATTTCGATAATATAATAGCGTGAAAAGATGAATAAGTAAAAACCAATTTAATAATAAAGTGTAAAGTTTTGATTGGATCGTGGTAACCGAGTCTTGATGATTGAGGAATTTGTATCCGATCAGGAGAATAAAAAATGGTTTAAGTGTATGAATAGATCGAACAAATAAATCTTGATTCAAAAGTGATTTAGTAAGTAAATAATTGAATAATTTAATAATTTAATAATAGAATAATTTATTATTAGGTACAAGATCAAATTGATCATAATAACTTAATTACGATGTCGGTATAAGTCGTTTTGGTTTGTATAACAAAATACACGATTCAATTTCCATGTTAACGACGAAGATTGTGGATCAAGATACCTAATTGGGTCCGGGTTTGCGTAGTGGGTCATGGGTTTGGTATCTGGATTGGGGTCACAGGTTGGGCTATGGATATTGGTCCTTAATCTTTAAGTGTGGATACATTACGGGATAAAACATAAGTTTAGGGTGTGAATTGTATTTAATCCAAAGTTAAGATAATATATATATATATATATATATATATATATATATATATATTATTGATTAATTTATTAAAACGAAAATAGGTCAGGTATATAGATCGGAAAAACCGAGTTGCTACAATATAACACAATGTTAAGTAATATAACACAATATAAAGAAAAAAAGACACAATGACAAGGAAAAAAACAGAATCAATGACGAAAATAAACACAAAATACAATGATAACCAAAAAGACACAACCACTTTTTTCACTTACCATTGTGTTTTTTTATGAGAATGAGAAAGACGGTGGAAACATTTTTGTATTTTTTACTTTTTTATTTATTAAATTTTGAGTTATGATTTATTTATTTATTTTTAATTTTTTAAGACGTTTTTTTTATGTGGCTATAAATACTTCTCATGTTTGTTCCCTTTTATAGAATAACTGGATATATATATATATATACATATAGGATCAGATCATGAGAGAACCTTTTTGAAATTGAGAACTTTGAGAACCATTTTGAACCACAAAATACCTAAAAGTAAAAAAAATCATAAAATAAAAAAAACACAAAAATGAAAAAAGTAAAAAAAACCAAAATTCTTATTTTAACATCCCGGTTTCATAAAAAAAATAAAAAATAAATAAAAAAAACTCGGTTTAGCTAAATTATATACACATATGTATAATATATACATATATGTACATTTATGTAACATCCTAAAATTTATAATGTTGAATAAAGAAAGTTACGTTTAGTGATTTCCGCGTTATTAATTAATTAATATCGAGTAAAGAACGGAACATGGATTTAGATTAATTGAGATGGGTTAAATGAGAATGGGCTTTAGGTCCATGGGCTTTAAGGGATATAAATATCGCCTAAAGCTAAGTTCGCCTAAGGTTTAACTTCGCCTAAAGCTAAGTTCGCCTAAGGTTTAACTTCGCCTAAAGCTAAGTTCGCCTAAGGTTTAACTTCGCCTAAAGCTAAGTTCGCATAAGGTTTAACTTCGCCTAAAGCTAAGTTCGCCTAAGGTTTAACTTCGCCTAAAGTCAATTTCGATTAGAAAATAAATTAAAAACCTAATGAAAAATGTGTTAAGACAGTTAATGGAAATAAAATTTTTCCAAGCTGACCTGGCAGCTCGACCCCAGCCAGGGGCTCTGCCCCTTGGACCCCGCTAGGGGCTGCCGCCCCTAGACCCCACTGCCAGGGGCGCTGCCCCGGACCCCGTTCGTTGTGGGTTGTATAAAGATAGAAATACAACATGAGTAGTAGTAGTTAATTGATACATGTAAATATTATACAGTTAGCCGTGCACAGCTCAAGAAGGGAATAACGATTAACGGAGAGCGTAACAGGATTCAGGTGAGTTTCTAGCCCCATTTATGTGTTATGTTTTTGGGGCTGTGTGCATACTCGATGTGTTGTTAATACATTTATCCTAAGTGATAAGTGTATGCCATATGTGATATATGTGATGGATATGAATGATTGCTTGTCGGTACGCGAACGATCTTCGGATATTGCGCGTACTGTTAGGTCAAAAATAAAGGTACGAATATTATATATCGAAGATGTATGAACATTACAAATGAATACTTGTCGGGGCGTGAACGATCTTCGGATATTGCACGTATCGACAAGAGATATGGTTGTTAAATGAATGATGTAAAGAACGCCTAGAGTGTTCTTATGCTATAATGTAATTATTGTATATGTGAAGTATGTGTATACAGGTACACGAATGGTATGTGAGTTCTACGTTCGACATAGTAAGTTAGGATGGCAAATCCCTCTAGCTTTTGTCGGACATAGACTCGGCTGTTGATGGCGTAGTTAAGGACTGCGGGCCTTATACGTAAAGTAGATGATAGATGTAAACGTAGATAGGGATGGTGGGCCTTATACGTGTTACAGATAATAGACGACAACGTAGTTTAGGACTGCGGACCTTATACGTATTATAGATAGGCATCAGCATAGGAAAGGACTGTGGACCTTATACGTACTGTATTTGTATTGTGGTAGCATAGGGGAGGACTGCGGACCTCGTACGTGCTATGGCTTAGGTTGCAACATAGGGAAGGACTGTGGACCTTGTACGTGTTGTGGATGGATGGTATAGGGAAGGACTGTGGACCTTGCACGTACCATAAATGGTGAACATAGGTAAGGACTGCGGACCTTTTACGTGTTCACGACCTTGAGTACAGGTATAGACGGCGGACTATGAACGTACTCTCGACTGAGGTTAGTGATTGTAGATATGTATGTATGGTAGTAAGTATGTATGTAGAACAGAAGGGTAACTAGTTAGGTATGGATATGTATCTTCGGATATGTATGTATGTGTATGTATTGTATGGCGTCCGATTAACTAGAACTCACTCAGCGTAGCTGACTTTTAGTATGCATGCAGGTGAGTAGAATAAGACAACTAGCTTGAGCGGGCACTTGGTGGGCTAATAGGAGACTGGCATTTGAAGACTCAAGATGTTTTAATGTAATTGACGTTTATTTTGAAAGACAAGAATGTTTAATTAAGGCAAGTTTTGGATTGTTGTAACATTTCATGAAAGTTTTTATATTTCGCGAAAGTTTTAATGAACTCTGATTTGTAAGAACTGTGTTTATGAGTAAATCCGACGCTAAAGTAAGGCTACCGGGTTCGGGGCCTTACAATTTACATGTTTTTTTATACACATGTGTATAATTTAAGATAAATGATACTGTACATATGTGTATATTACGTAACTAAAGATTAAAAAAAATTATACATATGTGTATAATACGACTTTTTTTTAATTTTTTAATCTTTTTTTAATTTTTTTTATTTTTTTATTGAAACCGGAATGAAATATAAGAATTTTGGTTTTTTTATTTTTTTAAAATTTTTGTTATTTTTTGTTTTATGATTTTTTTAAATAATATTTTTAAAGGTGTTTTTAGTGGTTTAAAATGGTTTTCAAAGTTTTCAATTTGCAAAGGGTTCTTTTAGGATCCTTACCCTATATATATATATATATACACATATATATATATATATATATATATATATATATATATATATATATATATAAACATGATCATATACATTTTATTGTTAACATGAAAACAGTGTGAATCAATTTGTTGTTATTATTAGGTTTATTTTATAAGTGTTTTCTGTTATTTTCTGTTCATATTTACTAAAAACTAAGGGTGCAAACGAGCCGATCCGATCCCGAGCTTAGCTCGATTAACTTACAAAGAGTTCAAGCTCGGCTCATTTCGAGCTCTATTTTCAAAGCTCGAGCTCGGCACGTGAGTAGATTTTCAAGCTCAAGCTCGGCTCGGTCTCGACTCGGTTATTATTTATCAGTTACTTTTTATATAGCTATAATTATTTTCATATTTTGTTTTCTATTATAATTTTATATATATAATAATATATGATATTTAGTTTTTTTTTATTTATATTTTCATACATTATATATATGTGTGTGTGTCTGAATATACATACATATATATATGTGCGTAGACTGATCTGGGATAGTTTAGAGTGTAGAAGGGTTCCTGGGGTAATTAAAGATATGTATGATCGGACAAAAACTTCTGTTTGAGCACCTGTTGGGGATACTAATTTCTTCCCCATGGAGGTAGGACTCCATCAAGGGTCATCATTGAGCGCCTTTCTATTTACGGTCGTTATGGATGAGTTGTCAAAGTCGATTCAGGAGAGGGTCATGTGGTATATGCTTTTTGCAGATGAGGTTGTGCTAGATGCTGAAACTAAACATAGCCTCAAGCGATGTTAGAAGAATGGCGTGCAGCTCTAGAGGACAAAGGATTAAGAATTAATCGCTCGAAGATAGAGTATCTACATTGTGATTTCAGTGGTCCTGGAGACGACGGGGACTATCAGATCACCATAGGGGTTCAAGTGGTTCCATAAGCTACTAAGTTCAAATACCTAAGATCGTTTGTACAAAAAGATGGGGAAATCGATAGTAACGTAACCCATCGCATTCAGGCGGGCAGGTGTAGGTGGAGAGCATCTACGGGGGTTCTGTGTGATAGGAGGTTCCCAACTAAATTAAAAGGGATATTTTATAGGATCGCAGTTAGGCCATCAAGAAAACACAAGTGCATAAGATGGAGGTGGCAGACATGAGGATGCTGAGGTGGATATTTGGGAACACAAGGTTGGACATAATAACAAATGAGGTTTTTAGGGAACAACTAGGAGTTTTTGGTATAAGTGTAAAAATAAAGGAGGGGAGATTGAGATGGTATGGACATGTGAAGAGAAGACAGGTAACAACGCCAGTTAGAGTATTGGAAACCCTCTGTAGAAGGAAGGAGGAGTAGAGGTAGACCCAAATTGACTTCGGAGGAGCGGAATAGGCAGGATTTTCTAGAGTTACACCTCTCTGAGGACATGGTCCACGACGGGACTTCATGGAGACGTAGGATTATGTTTAAGGACTTTTAGAGAATGCCACTTTAGTGTCTTAGCCTAAGCGTTTGGACAAAGACTCTTCTAAATTATAGGGGATTTTTTTTGTGCTTGTTCTTTTGTTGGTACGTCTATTTAGATTCTATGATCTCATAGGTGCTAGTATTTGACTACGCCACTTTACCACTATATGTATTGTTATTAGGTACATGTGTTTTTGTATGTTGTATGCTTTGGAGCCGAGGGTCTCTTTGGAAGCATCCTCTCTATCCTCATGGATAAAGGTAAGATATGCCTACAGCACACATTCCCTAGATCCTACTAATAGCTTTTGCTATTGGTGGGATTTACTGGGTACATTTGTTGTTGTTGTATATATATATATATATATACATATATATATATTAATAATTACTAAATATATATTTTCAAAACTGTATAAATGACAGGCTTGTTTAGGCTCGTGAGGCGACTTGAGCTCGATCAGTAAATGTCTGGCTCATTTATTAAAAAAGCTTACTTTTAATTAGGCTCGAGCTCAGGCTCGACTTGATTAAGCTCGTCTCGATCTAGTTTTTTAACGAGCTGATCTCGAGTAGCTCGCGAACAGCTCGGCTCGTTTGCATCCTTACTAAAAACTATAAAAAAACAAAATGAAAATCAAACAACTTAAGGATTAGAGATCTTTTTATTTCGGCTCACCTACGTATTTAAATTCTCGTGTTAAGCCATTCTATTACGATGTTTTGTAAGCTAGATCTTTCAGTAAAATAATATCTCTGTCGTTCAAAAAGAAGGTCGTTATAAAATAAATTCGTAGTTTTTCTTCTTCAACGTGTTGTTGGGTGGGTCTTCTTAATTCTTTTTCGTTTTATTATCCTTTTCATTATAACTTTATGATTGAATAGAGTTTTTTTTTTATCAAAATAGGTGCCAGGAAAAAAGTATTTACTAATATAGGTGATTTGAAAAGTATTTATTAAACTTCTTTTTTTTTCTCACTCCTAACACTATTGAATAAGTTTTTATTTTAAGTGTTTTCTTTAGTTTAGTCAAATCGTAAAACTAAAAACATTTCTAAAAAAGAATTAAAAAAATTATTTAAACAGAATTTTTAAAATTTAGTTTTCTTTTAGAAAAAATCGTTAGGATATATATTTTTAAAAAAAAAACGTGTTTAGTTTTTCAAAATACAAATAAAGAACTTAGTAAAACTCACAATAATAAAATTGTGATATGTCAAAAAAGATGATACATTTACGAGTACCAATATCGGTTTCGTTAATACCAATATAGGCAACAATATTGTTCGGTAGAAATCAGTTTGATTTGTGATTATACCAACACACTACCAAAACTCGTATAACTTACATTTTAAACAAAATTTGATATCTATATATACAATAAAGTTATATGACATTTGCTTATAAAAATTTCATATACTAAATCTACGTTAACTATAAGATAAAACAGATCTTACATACTTATTTAAAAATGCTTTATAAATATTTAATTTGAGAATTTCTAGTGTGGAAAAACATTTTCAATTCTTAATGCTATTTTTCTTTATTATTATCAGGGGGCGGATCTAGGTACACTACGTAAATTGATCTTCAGCCACACGAAAAAAGTGTGGCCGTAGGCCTTTAGCCACACACATTTGGTTCAAGTCATATGTGGCCAAAGGTCGCGACACTGTGGGTATGATATGGCTACACACAGTTTTTAGTGGCCTTATGTGGTAATAAGTGTGGCTAAAGGGTACAGACATTAGTTACTGGCCATCAAGAAGCCTCTCCAATAAGTGTGGCTAAATGGTAGAAAATGGCCACATGTCAATTTACTATGAGTGACCATTGCATCTATATAGCCACATGAATTTATGTTTCAGCCACATGCATTTTATATTAATGTGGCCAATAGGGTTGTGTTAAGCTTACATTGTGACCTATACCGTGTGAATATAACAAAGAAATGACCACTTAAATTTAATAATAGGGTGGCTAATTATATGATATAGACACTAGATATTACATTAAAAGTGGCTAAATATGTTTACTTGCCACTCAAAATCTCCTTTGTAGATTATAGTGTGGCCATTGTCTTACCGTTTGTCACACAAAATGTTTTTCCTAATATAAAGTGTGGCTATTGTAAAACTTTTCGTCACACATAGTGAAGTACTGTGTGGCTAATCATATCTTATAGACACTGGGGATTATTGTAAATGTGGCTAAAAATGTGAACTTGCTAGTCAAAAACTCATTTGTAGTTTGTGGTGTGGCCATTTTCTTACCGTTTGTCACACATAATGCTTTTCGTAATTTAAAGTGTGGCTATTGTCAAACTTTTCGTCACACATTGTGAGGTACCGTGTGGCTAAAAATATCATATAGACACTGGAGGGTGTTGTCAATGTGGCTAAAAATGTGAACTTGCTAGTCAAAAACTCTTTTGTAGTTTGTGGTGTGGCCATTGTCTTACCGTTTGTCACACATAATGCTTTTCGTAATTTAAAGTGTGGCTATTGTCAAACTTTTCGTCACAGATAGTGAGCTACTGTGTGGCTAATAATATCATATAGACACTGGAGGTTGTTGTCAATGTGGCTAAAAATGTGAAGTTGCCACGCAAACACTCTTTTGTAGTTTGTGGTGTGGCCATTGTCTTATCGTTTTTCACACATAATGCTTTTCCTAATTTAAAATGTGGCTATTGTCAAACTTTTCGTCACACATAGTGAGGTACTGTGTGGCTAATAATATCATATAGACACTGGAGGTTGTTGTCAATGTGGCTAAAAATGTGAAGTTGCCACTCAAACACTCTTTTGTAGTTTGTGGTGTGGCCATTGTCTTACCGTTTGTCACACATAATGCTTTTGGTAATTTAAAGTGTGGCTATTGTCAAACTTTTCGTCACACATAGTTAGGTACTGTGTTGCTAATAATATCAAATAGACAACGAAGGTTGTTGTCAATAGGGATGAGCATGGTACCGGACCGGTACCGACCGGTCCCGATCCCGAAAATCCCGATCCCGAAAATCCCTAATTCTTGGTACCGATCCCGGTACCGAAATATTCGGTTCGGTATCGGTACGGTACCGGGATTATACCGGTACCGGAGGTAAAAAATCGGGAAATACCGGTACTGTACCGTACCGTATCGGTTTTCTTGGCATTGCTCCTTGTGTTCTGTTTGGTCACCCGGTCTGTCGTTGTGTACTTTGCATTTGCCTTCTTGCCAGCTCTGTCTGGTTCTTTTGAGGACGGGAGTGGTGGTAGCTGTAACAACAGAATATGAAAAACAAATATGTATAATTAATGTCGTATTTTGTAATTGAATAGAACAAAATTACCGAACGTTCGTTTAATAGTTCGTGAACCTTTCGGCGGGAAGTTCGTTTATGTTCGTTTATCTTTGTTCAATTACGTTAGTTTATATTATAAATAAACGAACATAAACGAACACAGGTGTTCATTCTTTAAACTAATGAAAAAGAACATAGATATTTGTTTGGTTAAGTTAAAAGGGAACAAACCTCCTGGTCACATACGATTAGGTGTTCTGGCCAAGCAACAAAAGTACCAATTGAGTTGCCAACAGTCGTAATTTCACCTGCCTCACATGGAATAATTGCTTGTTCCTTTATGGCTCCATCAATACTAACTTTATAGCAACCCTCCAGGATTGCTTTTCCATGAAACTGTTGTGGAACCGGTGACCAATAAACTTTACCATTTGCCACCTTGTTACGCTTGTCATTCACACACAAACGACACTCATACACCAATAAACCAACATGTGAAATTAAGATGGCTTAGTTGAAGTCAATATATAAGTACATACCCATGTTGGTGGGAAATTAACAATGTTTCACGCAGTACATACCTTTATTTCAACAGGTTGGGAAGCTTCATTCGTAGATACATCAACTTTTCTTTTACGGCTTCTCCGTTTTACCTAAAAACCATTCAATGAATCAATCAACAATTAAAGGAAAAACTGAAATTGCCAAATACTTACTGATGGTTTTTTCGAGTCGTTACTATTCGGAGTGTGGTGTAGTTGTGTTGATGCTTGGTCAACATTGTTCTCTACAGGCTTTATTGGTAATATAACAGAAATTGGAATTGTTAGGACTTATTAGGTTATAAAATATAAAAAATGAAACTGCAAAATACTTACTGATGTCGCGCTATGGGGATCAACTACCGTTTGGTCAACACTTTTTTCCACAGACTTGGCCTGCAATTCGGTAAATAGAAAATGAGCACACTCACATTGGAAACGAATTATAAAAAGTATTGAAATTGTCAAATACTTACTGATGTCGCGGTATGGGGAGCGGGTACCATTTGGTTAACACTTTTTTCCACAGACTTGGCCTGCAATTCGGTAATAGAAAATGAGCACACTCACATTGGAAACGAATTATAAAAAGTACTGAAATTGTCAAATACTTACTGATGTTGCGATATGGGGAGCGGGTACCGTTTCGACAACTATTTTATCCGCAGACTTGGGCTACAATTAACTAATGCAAAATCAGCACACTCACATGGAAAGTTAATTATTAAAACAAATCAATCAAACTGTCAAATGGTTACCTGAGAAGCGGATTCTTGTTGCACAGCCTCACCTGAGGTTAAGATGTTTCCCACAGAACTGGCCTACAAATCAATTTATTAGGTTATGGAAAATGAAAAATCACATGGAAAGTTGTAAAAAACAAAGAAACTGTCAGATACTTACTGGTCCTGGCATTTTGTTTTGTGCCACAGCACTAGTACTTTGGTTAGAACCAACCTGGTTGGGAACAGGATTTACCTACGAATTGTGACAAAAACAGTGCCAATTATGTATGTCGAATGCATTAATTAATATGTAGCATACGTCACTTACTTGACTTGCCGACATTTCCGGCAACAATACTTCGAGATGTCTGAACCTGGCCTCAAATGCTAACCGTTCACTCACGGCTTGCTAGCATAGCATTCGTGGATTCAAGTAGAGACGTCAACCTGTTCACCACTACATCTCTCTGCACCGCCTCATACTCAAGTTGGGCAATCCGTTGCTTAAACGAGCCTTTTACCCGACTCACACCCCAATATTTACCTGTTGTCAATCTGTACCCAATCCCTTTTAAAAACCCACCTTTCTCTTTGCCAAGAATATTTGTATTAGAAAACAAATATTCTAATACACTTGTAACACGCTTATGTATCCACATAAAGTGTTGAGACAAGTTATACAGACTCAAGTTTTTTTTACACCAATATAAGGCAATGAATTGACTTTAACATGATTTAAAAAGTTTAATACTAAAACATACTAATTTGGTTGCCACGCCTTCGACAACAACATTCTTGTATGCACCATCTTTGTCCTCCCTTCCTTTCATCCACATTAATGCACGGCCGGGGATCTTATCCGGTCCAATTTCCTTCTTTTTGACCTTGTAAAATATTGAAGAGAAAGCAGCTGACGGTCATGCGTTAGACACATAACCAACAAATCATTGAACTAGAGAGAAAGCATCTTACGGTGATTACCAGTTTCTCTCGAAGGTAGGTATAACCCCCTCGTCCCATGTGATGATCAAAAACATTATTTGCTCGAGCTCCCTTTGATGAAGCCGATTTTTTCTTCAACCACACATTATAATCATTTCATTATATTTAAACAAAAAACATAAACCATATATAGTCAATCAATCTACGTTTGCAGAGTAGAGGATTTATACCTGAAACTGCTCTGATTGTGTGTACTCAACGAAGCGATCCCAGTCTTCTTGCCTGATCATCGTCCTGTGTCCCTTGGGTATCGCCTTCAGCTTCAGAGGTTTACCGATGTTCGGCATAATGTATTTGGCATACATTTTTCTTCTGAAATCCCGAAGAAGGTGTCCGAGCCGATTCATCACAGAAGGCCTGCGACAAGCCTCAATCTCAAAATATTTCTTCATAATATAATACAGTAAAGGTAAATTACATCTCAAAATATAAAATGCACAAATAGAAATAAAGAATAACCGTTATTTGTTCCCACAGTTTATCTCTAAGCTCCTTTGTGACCTCCCTCCAACTTAAATGTCTCAAGCCAACTATTTCCTTTACAACATCCCTTAAAAAACTTGCAAACTTTGATCTGTTTTGGCCAGTGAACCTACCCAGATTATCAAACTCCACTGGCAGTTTGACACCACTAGAGTTTGCATATTGGGTACGCAGCTTAGGTAACCTCGTCAACCCCCTTGTAGGTTTTTTCGTAGTAGCAAAACTGTTAAGGGGTTCGATAGCCTCCAAACTGTTGAGGGGTTCGATAACCATCGTCCCTATAACATCGTCTGGTTGACCGTCGTCGTCGTTGGCTTCCTCGCTGGAGTAGCCTTCAGTGTCGTCTGATTGAGCGTCGTCGTAGTTGGCTTCCTTATCGGAGTAGCGTTCTTCTTCGATTCTTTCATCTATAAGCTTCATCTTCGATTGTTTTTTTTAATAATTTGGCTGATTTGTGGAGTGGAAAATTTTTAATATTTTGGAGTGTAACTTGATTTTTGGAGTGTTAAATGTAATTTGGAGTTTTTGAATATTTGGAGCCAATATTTTGGAGCTTTTTGAGTTTTGCCTCCCTTTTTATTAAGAACCAATAGATTAATTATTGGCATAGTTTTTACGGCAGAGAACCTGTGGCTGAAAATAGGCACTTTGACATAAGATGGTTGGATAAGCGTGTTATGCGTATTAGGATATTTATATATGTTTATGTACATTAGCGTGTTACAAGCGTAATAGTGTTTTTTAACAAAGTGTTTTTTGTTTTATTTTTAGATTTAACCATAATTACCATTCATTAAAAGTTTTCATACAAAAGGCACCATTACAATACATTCCATGAAACAAAAATAAGAGTGAATAACAAAATAGATGATACAAGAAACTATAAAATTAAAGCATTTAAAAGCTAATTAACCAACCAACATTCAACACAATAAACTAAAAAGTGTATCAATACAACCATACATATACAAATAACCAACCAAATCACAAATGTTCCAAAATTCACCAAACACGTCACCAAATATTTCCCAAATGTTCCAAACATCACCAAATCACTAATCAACTTTTGAAACTAACAAAGTAGCTTCATTGAAGTCATATTCAAATCTTCAGTTATCACCAATCTGTATTTCATTTTCCACCTTGAAATTTTTCCATTTTGGTAACCGATATCTGAATTTCAGGTCCGACAGTTCACCATGAAGTCTCATTTTTTTACAACCTTCGGGATTGACCAAAGTGATTGGCATTCCATCATAGGCATCAACCTTGGTGGCAATGTGACGCGGAAGACGCTGTGAAAAGCAAATTTCAAATATACTTGTAAATAAAAAAGAAATTTAAAAATTCAATTTACCAATTTCTTGATGACGTTCATGTGGAAGACGAGGGTCACCATTTTGCTCATCAAAGATGAATTGGGTTTTGGGAGGAATTACCTTGATTGCTTGATTGATAGTTGAGAAACAACTGATTTGGACAAGGAAGGATAAATTCTATGCCATCTTCATGAAAGACATTAATATGAAATGTCTTATTTGATATGATTTCAAACACAAAAAACGAGCCACCTTTCAAGTTGGTTTGTTTAAAAACCTCATTCCATCCATCCTTTAGCCTACAACCCATTCCATCCCTAAGACATGAAATAAGCATCAACTCACTTAGTTGAGCTTCCCAGTTAGGTTCACTAAACTAAATAAGCATTTCCCTTCCACTGACACTTGAGGAACCTTGATTAATATTCTTTGTTCCCGAGTTCTTACTAACCTCTCCATCATCAACAATCTTTAACTCATTCATGAGCTTTGTTACGACTGTATTTGTACACTCTCTAGCAAAGTGTCATGGCTCATTGCATTTGTAACATCGAAGCTTCTCCTTATCAAACTTGGTCTTGTTGTTTTTGTCCATCCTTTGAAGTTGATTTTTCGATACTTCTTGATGAATTTTGTTGCCTTGTGAACAACCATGGCCATTTGATAATAGATGTCCATCTCTTCAAGATCATGTTGATTAATTTAGGAAAGATCACCTTGAGTGAAATTTGTTGGCATTAGATTTCCCTTCAATAGTTCTTCATGATAGGCCATGAAGTCATGAAACAAAGTGATGTGGCAATCATCAACTAGAGGGCTCTGCGGGTTTGTATTGTTGAGTGGAGTTGCCAAACCATGGGCATTCAAAGCTTGATTAATGACTTGATTCACCATGTTTTGGATAGCATTTTAAGTGGATGAATCATTTAAGCTAGTAGATGAAATGAGTGCTTGATTTCCCCATCTTGAATTCCCGACTTACTTCTCTTGATGCCATTAGCATTGTGAACACTTGGACGAGCTTGTGACAACAAAGAAGTTCCCGCTTTGGTCCCGGTCAACACTCTAGCTTGATTGAGAGAACTCACAGGGTTGCCTCATACGAAACGCATCTTCCATTTCGAATGATCTGATGATTGAGCAAAGTCTCATACATGTTCCTCGTTCTCTTTTAGGTAGTAACATTTCCGTTCCATGTATAAGGAATTGAGTTAAGCAATTTCTTGTTGATTTCCCCGACTTCACAAATGATACCAACACTTCTCATATTGGTATTTAAAGCTTCGAAGCGGTCAATAATCGACTCAATGCTTTCACCTTGAACATATTGAATTCCCCGTTCAACATCTCTTTTCTACTTTCCCTCATATCAAGGTTACCTTCAATCTTCTCCACAAGTGCATCCCAAAGATCCTTAGTTGTATTACACTCCTTCACACTTTGAGTAATTTTCTTGTCCAAATACATGGTTAAGTAAACAAGCGCCTTTTGATTAACGACAATTAATTTCAAATCCTCCTTCACACTTTGAGTAATTTTCTTGTCCAAACACATGGTTAAGTAACCAAGCGCCTTTTGATTAACAACAAGTAATTTCAAATTCTCGGGTGACATGGCATCATGCCCTCACATGTGCTTGGCACATGGAGAACTTAAGAAATTAACAAACTTAACTCCATCTAATATTGGGGACCTTTTACGTTACACTAACATAAACTATTAGGACTCAATTAGTAATATTATACTTAAGAAGCCAATCCAATATTGAAACACATACCACATGGACCTCTTCGTAATTAGTAAACTCATATAATTCGTTCTTTTCATAATCTTCTTTTATTTGTTCAATCGAATTGTTAGCCTAATTAAATTATATCTTCAACTTTTGTGAACTGACGCAAAAGCACCAAAACAAAAAACAAAACAAAGAACTAAAAACCTCGGTTGCAATAGATTGAAGTAAAGTGGTCAATGATTTATTCTTATTATCAATGGATGTAAACATACACACATTATATCTAAGATCTTATTATCTTCACATATTGGAATAGCTTATTTTTAACGCATATACATAGAATCGTAAAAGGATGTGACGTGTCGTTTAACTTTAATCCTGAGCCAAACGACTAATATTGTACGGGTATGCATACATTTCATCATCTGCATTGTATGCCCTTGTTGCTATAATCTTGTTGATAATTTCAGTGGGATGAAGACCATCATAGAAAAAAGACGAACTCCGATCAACACAAGGGGATGAGTTCGGAACACACATTCCTTGTCTATTTATTTCGCAACAAGGATAAGCAGGTACCGGTGCATCTGTAAAATCCAAACGTTCAATTTAAATAAATATCATACAAGATATATGTTGAGTAATTACCGAACTGAAACTTGGGTCAGTAGAAGGGTTGAATATTAACAAGTTGGTTAGTTATCCTATTAATTAAAAATTTCTTAGTCCACTAGCTGTCAGCTAGAATATTACTTGGAGTCAAAGCAACTTGGTTACGAGTCCTAATTCTAGCAATTTGGGCCATAGTCTAACAAATCTTGGTTAGTCTATGTAAACTGATTTATGATTTGCACTCGCGTGTTACCTTCTTGTGACTGTGATATATTAGCAACGCTGATGAAAGTGAATCTTGCATCCGAGTACCGAGAGTTGAGGGTACCAACTTTATTCTTAAGCTCATCATTAAAATCCGAAACCTGTTCATTAGTCCGCTCTATGCAATTACCGTTGTTTCTATTCCTAAACTCGGGGCTGCACCCTATTTTACTCAGACCAAACACAGCAACCTTCCTAGCTCCCATAGAATACAGCCTCTATCAAAAAGAAAAGAGTGTCTTAATTTCACAATTACAACTCTCAATAAAAGATTAATTACAGATCATGAAATTATTTAGAGTGACATAAGCAAAGTAAATGTGAAAGTTTGTTTACCTCTAGGTCTCTGCCATACGAATCTACGGCTACCGATGTTCTGAAACCGAAAACATGATACATTAAGTCATAGGTTCCTATATTTACCAAGTAAATGCACTTTTTCAAGTATTCTTGTTCATAGGTACGTGTGGTGTTGTTAATTTGCAAATCTGGAAGTCTTGTAATATCTCTTTCATGTTCGCCTACTTGAGTCCCGAGGCTGGTCCTTCCCAACAACTTGAAATAATACAAAAGTGTAAAACATACAAACATAAACATCAGAAGAAAATATTTGTTCAAAAGATAATCAACAGGCTTGTGATTACCAAATTACCCCAGTGGGGATAGATTCCATCCATACCACAAGCGTAGTTAACACCTGTTTTGATATCTTCTGTAGTTCGGTTAACAAAAGGTGGAATGAACTTAGGAAAGCCTACAAGTTCACCTGAAATCACAAAGATGCACTTAATTGTTTAAAATGCATTAATAAACTTCAGCTTTACATACTATATTGTAAAATATATTTATATAGGGGTAGAATCTAAATATAAAAGGAAACTGACCAATGATGTCCGCAAAGGTTCGAGCGTTGGTATATCTACCAGTCGCACCGTCTGGAAAATCAATCCCGTAAGGTGGATAATTGGCTCTATAAAACCTATTTGCATTGCAATTGCCGGCATCCACAAACGAGTCTCCAAATACGAAGTAACAAGGAACTTGTGGTTCGCTGGCAGCTACAATTAATGTTGTAATCTGTATCAACCCTACAAATAAGAGGACATGTCTAAGCTCACGAATCATGTTTGTAGATATTGTTGGACTACAAATTAAGAGATGGAGAGGTAAGAGACTGATTTCAAAGCCAAATGCATGTTTTGTAGACAAAGAGATGGTGGGCAAGTGGGAATATAATATTTAAGTTAAATGAAAATGAAACCTGATAAAGAGTTCAAGTTTCATAAAGATCAAACATAAGGCTAAACAGGATTCGTTACAATGAGAGGGTTGGGGCGCTTTTAAAATGTAACTGTTTGTTTTTTGTTAGTGTTGTTTGTCTTGTTTTTGTTGATACTGTTAGGTTTTTTGGTGGTTTGGTTGGGCACAGCTCCATTCTATTTCTAGTGTTTTGGATAAGTTTTTTGGTGTTTTGAGTGACAATTGAAGTTATAAAAATAATTACATAGAAACCAATTAATCCTTCCTTTTTGGTAATTACAAATCATTGATATGCATAATCTAGTGCTTCAAGTGCAAGTGAAAGATTAGTTATCAGTTGTAGAAAGAATTGATGTTCAAAAAGAACTACAAATCATTAATTAGGCCATGTGGAATTGAACCAATTATTTTATTATTTAGTACTAAAATATCCTTGAATCCTTTTACATATAGCCATGAGACCGTGCGTGGTGAGCGTGATAAAGGTTCATGGTGCTTCAAACACTACCCCTGGAGCGTTGGGTGCAATTTTGGTCTCCGATGTTATTCAGATTGCACCCTTTGCTAATATTTTATTTATATTAAAATAATATAACATGATCCAGATTACTCCCTTTGTTTATATTTTATTTATATTAAAATAATCTTATTGGTTGAAAGCCTTTATATCTTTTATATTTAAAAATTAGTAAAGAAATTAAAAATAAGAATAATTTTGTAATAACTTCAAGGGGGTTATGAGGCTTTATACCACTACACCAATTTTTTAGTTATAGCGTTCTCTTGCTGACATGGCTAACACGTTTAGCATGTTGAATTTCAGTTACGATCCATTCGAATACTTGAGGATTCGGTTCCTTTAAAAGATTACAAAAAATTGGGTCAAACTGAAATCGAATTTATGACCTGTACTATCACTTACTCAAAAATTTCAAAAATCAAGTTTGATGGAATCTAAGTTACAAATACTTTTATCCAATTCAATTATCTTACATCTTGGAATTCACCGTAGTTAACTTGTAATACTTATGAGACAAATGATCTTTAACATTTTTAAAATATGAGACAAATTGGTTTTTAACATTTCTTTTACAAATGATCTCACTAAAAAATATTTTAAATTAACTATTATATAATTAGAAAATCCGTAATTTTAATTAATATCTTTTGGCAGTTTTAGAAGAAAACAGTGAAGGGAAGAAAACCTCGGAGCACGTCTCGCCGTCATAGAGGCACGTCTAATCCTTGAACTTGTATTATTTATTCCTGTCTTTCATTTAATTTATGCACGTGTTGACATCGATTCATGAAGAATATTAGAAGCAGATCTCCTGTAGATTATGGGAAAATTCTCAAAATAGCTCAATTATAGTTAGTGTTTCCAAGTTTATCACCCCATAATTCAAGTTTCCAATTTTATCCCTTTGGCGCCGACGACATGATAGCGAACACTGACGACATGATAGTGAACACCGACGATGCGTTACCGAAACAAATAGGATAACGACACGTGGCCGGAATCTGTGTTGACGATGCGTTATGTTGCTAACGTAGGGTAGCGGCGATGCGTTATGTGGCTAACGTAGGGTAGCAGCGATGCGTTATCACTAATGCATCGTGGAACCCTTGTGTTGTCATAACAAGGTAGCAACAACAGAACGCGTCGGCGCTACCCTACGTTAGAAACATAACGCATCGTCAGCCCTATGTTATACGTAACGTAGGGTAGCAGCGATGCGTTATGTTGCTAACGTAACGTAGGGTAGCAGCGATGCGTTATGTTGCTAACGCAGGGTAGCAGCGATGCGTTATCCACTAACGCATCGTCGACGACCTATTTCGGCCAGATTCCGGCCATGTGTCATTATCCAATTTGTTTCAGTAACGCATCGTCGGTGTTCGCTATCATGTCGTCGGCGACGAGATAACAAATGGACAAAGTTGGAAACTTGAATTATTAGGGATAATTTTGGAAACACATTCTTTAAATGGGTTATTATGGGAATTTTCCCGTAGATTATTATACTTAAGAAATATATTTGAAAATTTCGAAAAATATTAATTGCTTGGTTATGAATGCATGTTGCACATGACAAATAAAAGTTTTTATTCAAAATGAGAGGGAGAAATAAATACTTACTAAAATATGAAATTTAATACTTATTTATCAAAATAGATGATTTTGTGTAGATTTATATATTTGTCACTCATAATTTTATTGGGTAAAAATCATCTCTATTAAAAAAAATATTCAAGATAGATAAAAGAATAAATTGAAATATAATTACTTTCTCTCTTCCCGATTTCTTTAACATAAATCTACCTATCTAATAAACAGATGGATCTTTTGATAACAGAGCTTCATTATGCCACGTGGCATCCATACAAGGGTTGAATCTTATAAAAATTTCAGCATCCTTAATTAATGCAACAACCTCGATCTCATTAGGATCGTCGTTAACAAAAAGTCATCCCCAACCTCTTTTCATTTAACCCTAATATGTTTCGTGTTTCATAGATTTGGTTTTATGAAATTAAACAAAAAAAAATCGATTTAGACTGGTAGTGAGTTTGTATACATTTCGTGTTAACATGGAAAAAAAGTTGTTTTGATTGTTGTTTAAAAAATGATTATGTAGGGTTGGGGATTTAGACCTAATAATCTAAATCAGGTTTTGAACAAATTTATTTGAAGTGTTTTCAAACCTCGAGTTCTTATGAAAACGGTCAATGTATGATATGTACAGAGTTTTTCTCTTTAAGGTTATTGTATTCTACACATACATTAAGGCATAAAATCTTGAATTCTTGATGCTATTTATCATAAATTTGTGATCAGATATCTAAATTTATCATCGATATGAAAAGTTTATAAGTGTTCATGTTTAAATAGTGCTAATTTATTTCAAGAACATGTAGCGTTTGACTTGTGAAGTCAACTATAGGTTACTTTCAGAAACTACCATACATAGAAAGATGTTGGTGTTAAATGTAAACTATAATTTATCTAAATTTATCTTTCAAAAAGTTGCAGGTTTACCTTATGCTTTGCAATGACTAAAAACAAGAGCTATGGATAATCGTCAAGGTTGATTGTTTTCTTAGATAAAGATTGTTAATGGGTTGGCATTTTTGCTCATATCAAGGTTTGGTCACCGTTTTATTCATTCTGCAGGTACATAAAAAATGGATTTGGGCCGCAACGGGTTTTTTAAGAAAATGGTAATTTTGATTCGGCCTAGAAAGGGACTTGTTTTTCTATTTCTAAAAAAACTGATCATTTTGGTTCGGGTAATATTTATTTCGGCTCATATTTGGTTCAGGACATAACGGGTCTTTTCAATGAAACGGTGATTTTGATTCGGATCAGAAAGGTTTTTTTTTAGAATATGATCATCATAACGAGTCTTTTTTAACGAAATGGTGATTTTGATACGAACAAGAAAATTGGTATTTTAGTAAAATTATCATCTTGGTTCGGGGCAGTACAGGTTTCAGAAAATACTAACAGTTTATATAGAGGTAACTTTTTTGTAAAATTTTGCATCGTATTGGCATATTGCAACAATCTTACAACACGGTTGGTTTGTAGATTTTGTCATGGTTTTTGAAAAAATAAATAAAAGAAAAAATCTGAATTTAATTAACTTGAATTGTTTAAAAAACTCAAACTGGTGTCCATCCACAACCTATCAAAATGCTTTATATATTTTAGGTTTAGTCTAAGAGCCAATACTCCAGTGCTAAAAAGTCTAAGATGGATTTTTCTTATGATCTTCACACACTTAATTTATTCACTAATTTATAGTATGCAATTGAATGCGCTGTTAGGTTTGTAGGTTGAAGCTAATGATGCCATCGCAGCGGTGGGGATGACTAGACAGAAACGGTTACCTAATGTACTCTTGCCTGACTTTGTGGTATCTATTGCAAGAAAACTACAGTGCTTTCAGGTAAAAAAAGACTAATATACCCTTCTCTAGGTTCAAACTTGACTCGGCTTGAGAAGCTCACAGATTTCATAATAACATGAGTTTGTCTCTTTAAACCTCTTATCCATTAAATATTGTACTTTTATGTGTTTTATTCTTTAAAATTGCGTCTTTATCTCTTATTTCATGATCACTTTGTTCCCTCTTTTTTATATTTATTTTTATGTTTTTTATATGTTCTAAACAGTTTTGTTTATTTTGATCGAAGCTCACTTTTTTTATGCGGTTGACCAAATTTTGGTCAATGTTTACTTATGGTGAAACCAACATATCATAAATAGTTTTGTTCAAAAATACTGGTATGGTGTACACTTATATTTAAAGACTTGGTTATTTAGTTTGTGTTGGATATGAGTATTTGGAGATGGGTATGGATCTGGTTAACTACGACTATTTGGCAGGTTTCGGTCTAATGCTATGATGGCTCCCAAATATGCACAAAGTGGTGACCGTTGATTGACGAGATCACCATTGATGAATAGATTGACCCACAACATAGAGACAACTACTCGGAGCGAGAGGTTCGATGCATGCCACATTGTGCATCGAACGAAACCCACATTTGAGACCTCGAATGTCTCAGGTATGAACATTGAACACCGAACACTTTTATTTTAATCATATTCAACTTTTGTGGTTATATTTAAAAAATTTATATGTACATATATGTATTCAGTTTTTGGGAAAGTTTTTAAAATGTACTTGATGTCGGTTTAGCACTTCTTTTCCAACACAAATAATTCTTTTGTTTTTGTAATTTTGTTAAGAGTAACAAATTCGTTCTACTCACTAGAGATAAAACATAAACATTTTATGGCTAACTATTTAACTTCACATTATAAGAATTATTCAAAATTAAATACAATTATTGGATATTAAAAAAAACAGTTGTACATATGTGTATTAGGTTTTCGGGTCACTTTTAAGATGTACTTGATGCTGTACTTGATGCTGGTTTAGCAGTTCCTATTGAAAGAAACTAAATGTCTTATTTTGTTTATATCAGTTTGCTTTGAAGTTAGATTGTTCTCTGCTGATCTGGATGCCAGTAACAAAATACAAAATCCGTGAGTGCAGTGAAATTTGGAAGTCATGGGCCATCACTATTAGGACAACTAACTAAGACAGCAATAACAACTCTTTTGTAACTAACACTAATCAATATGGGTCACATTTATTTAGTTTACATTTTGTAAATATATGTGGCTGGCATATATTTCGATGCACTGTTAGTTGATTCATGAGATTTTGTTGGTTTGTTAACTTGCTAGATCAGTCTGGTAATTAGTAAGTTATGCATATTAGAGTTGCTTGAATTTTTTTTTTATTTATTCAGTTTTAAGTTAGCGTTTTTGTATATGTCAAAGTATATTCATGGTTGGATGAACTTTAGTAGTTATTTTTTGTTCAGTTATTTACTAATTACAATTCAGGTTCAAGGTTTTAGTGTTATGACTTCTAGGAGCAAATAGCAATAAATATAACGCATACACTTTCCATACACATTTTGTACATCTCAACACAAATTATAGTAACATAGCTATTTTAATTAACTTAATTATGTATATAATAGCAGTGAAATGTTGATTTGGTCTCTGGCCAAATGTATGCGTTTGTGTGTGGTCAAATGTTGATTTGTGATATAAAAGTTGTTCAATGTAATTCTATTATATGAATATATCAATGTTTGTAATTATTAATATTATTAAATTTATTTCTTTTATTGTTTTTGTTTTATTATCAATCCGTATATTACACTGGTTCGAACCTAGTTTAAAATATATATGTGTAAAAAAAAATATAATTACGCTTACAACTAAAATACAATATACAAACTAATACTGGAGATCCACGATATAGCCAAATAATGGAATTAGTATATATTATTTAAAAAAGCTCATTACGTAGATTAAAGTTCTTTTAGTAATTAATTTTAAATTTGTTTTCATCAATATATGTAAAAATTACTTCCGTTCGTTAAATTAAAAAAAAAAAATAAATGCGCAGTTGTGTTTATATATTTTTTCTTCTTAACATTCTGGTATAATTTTTGTTGAGAACAAATTTGTATACGAGTGTCAGTCCTGTACTGGTATTGTGACAAACAAAAACGATTCCGACCGAACAACATCTGTAAGGCCCCGGTCCCGGTTTCCTACTTTAGCGTCGAATTTACTCATAAACACATTTCTTACAAACCTGAGTTAACTAAAACTTTTCGCGGAAACGTTAACTTCAATTATTCGTTACAAAACATTCAATCTTTGCTTAAAAACCATAACATAAAACATCACATTTAAGACATCATTTCTTCCATCTTCAGATGCCAGCCGTTCAACCGTGCCATGTGCCATCCTCATGCTAGCTCTTTAGCTTGTTCACTTGCGTGCATACTAAAAGTCAGCTACACTGAGTGAGTTCTAGTTAATCAAACAACTTACCACACAACAACTACATGCAACTATTTACGTGTCCGAAGACACGTGGTCCTCTGTCTAACATGTTCACTTATCGTTTAACCTCTTCATTGCCCCTTACGTCTTAGCCACTTGTTTACGAAAGCACATAGAGGCTTGCCCTCCCACGCACTCACGTTATGCCGCTTAATAACAAAGGCATGTATAGGCTTACCCTACCACGTACTCACGTTATGCCAGTTTAATAACGAGTGCACGTATAGGCTTACCCTACCACGAATTATCGTCATGCCACTAACACTCTAACTAGACCCTTGCCACTTCTATCACACTCTACCTCTACTTGTCTACAACACACTTTCTATCATTACATCATTTACATAATAACCAAGTTACATCATAACATTTACACACACTAATAACCACTTGGAGATCATTCCCATTGGCGGTACGCACAATATCCGAAGATCGTTCACGCATCGACGAACATACATTTATAACATTCATAATTACTATCACATCAATCATTATACCATACACTTACCACTTAAGGTAAGTGTATTACTTACCACTTAAGGTAAGTGTATTCACACTTCACATTGAGTATGCACACAGCCCCGAAAACATAACAAGGAAATGGGGCTAGAAACTTACCTGAATGCGGTTACGTTCACCGTTAATGGTTATTCCTTTCTTTAGCTGTGCGCGACTAACTGTATAACAATTACACGTATCAGTTAACTATCACTACCCAAATCGCGTTTCTAGTCTAATTATAACCCTCAGCGAACGGGGTCCGGGGGCAGCGTCCCTGGCAGCGGGGTTCTAGCCCCTAGCAGGGTCTAAGGGGCAGAGCCCCTGGTTGGGGTCGAGTTACCAGGTCAGCTTGGAAAAATTTTATTTCCATTAACTGTCTTAACACATCTTTCATTAGAATTCTTAATTATTATTTTATTTGCTAACTCATAAAGTTCGAGGGCTTCTTTTTAATTATATCATTCTTTTCTAAGTTCAGGGACTTTCTGTCATTCTTTCAAAGTCAAGCTCGTTATCCGGCTGTTCTAATTCGTTATTCAGTTCTTTAACGAATGGGGGCTCATAACAAATTGACCTTTTATAATAATTTGGTCTTTACAACGAACTGGACCCTTTATAACGAACTGATCTTTTATAACGAATGAACATTCTAGCGAATGAGGGTCTATTCGTTATCTTCCCTTAACGAATTGGTATAACGAATTAAGGCTTATTCGTTTTTCTTCCGTTAATGAATTACTGTTAATTCGTTAGTCTTCTATAACGAATTAGGGTTAGGGTTCTGATATTCTTTTCAACCTCGTACACACTTTTCTGGCGTCGTCATCACCGGAAAACCGGGATCTCGCCGAAAAAGCGAGATCTCAGTTGTTTTTCACCGTTTTTCGTCCCGTTTGATCCAGATCTGAGCTAGGGTGACCCCTAAGCTCATCTTTTGATCGGTTTATACCCGATGCCATCCGGATCTCATGACTTTAACGGTTTAAGGTGTCGGCTCGTCGTTTCGCGACTAGATCTAGCGGGTTTGGGTCCATACAATATCATGCTATCATTACCTCGGGTCGGGATCGATTCTTCTTCTTGGTTTCGGTTAGAGAAAGAGAGAAATAGAGAGAGAGCTTAAGTGTGTGTTTTGATGGTGTAAGGAATGAGTGAAATGAATGGATTATGGGTTAATTAAGATTTATATATCAAGGGTCATGGGCTTAAGCCTATGGTCTTTTCTTTCATCCTCTTTTTTTCTTTTTAATCCAAGTCCATTACCCAAGTCTATTACCCAAATCTATTTAACCCAACACTAGCCCGACACATAGTAACTCATATTTTATTTTATTAACCGAAACGAGAAAACGGGATGTTACAACATCAGTATTGTTATCAGTTTTATTGGGATAGGTACCCGCATTCGTTCTTATGGTTTTCGCAATTATGTTTATTTTCTCTCTCGACATTCTAGCATAGATTTTACGAGATTGTTCAAAAAAATTTGTTGGATATAGTAAGTTTTCCGAGTGTTGGTGTCGTGCTAGTATGGATGATAAACCGAGCATGTCGATATTAAATCTAATTCTATTTTTTAACACCCTTATAATTAAAAAATAAATATTGTTGCAAAACTATTATGAACCAATAAATTAAAAGAACTAAGAATTTAAAAACTCAAAAAATAATTATAATATAAAACTATAATTTTAAATCAATTTTGTAAAATAAAAAAAATTAGAAAGCAGTTTAATTTTTTTTTATTACAATTAAAACAAGATGAAAGATAAAAATATAAATTTCATTACTTTTAGTTCTTTTTTTTATTATCTTTATCAAACAGAAATTTTTAATATAAATCATTTTTATTCAATAAGATTATTAGTGGAAAAAGACAAATTCACATATAATCACCTATTTTGATAAGTAAGTTTTAAACTCTTCATTTTGATAAATACATATTCCTCTCACCTCATTTTGATAAACAAAACAAAAAAAACTCTTTTATTAGGTGGTGGGAGTCATTCTAAACTATTTTTCATTCTTAACGACTTTCATACTCTTTCTCATTCATCAACTAGATGCATGCCCGCATAATGCGGCAGGGTACGGATGCGTAACCGGTGATACCGGGTTGTATATGCGTGACTTCACAATAGTACGCGCGCAAACCGAAGATAGTATGCTCGTATTGCGGCATTGGACCGGTGTTAGTAAGCACGTCACACGACTGTACGCACGCAATCAGGTGTCGGTGCGCACATAACGATACATTGAACTCATCGTGGCCCGTAACCCGTTCCGCTTGACACTGCTCTAACCCGAATTTCGTTATGACTTGACCCCTTTCAACCCAAACACGTCCCGACCGAAACCAAATTAACCTTTTTTATATCAACCCATTCCAATCTTAACCTTTTAGACCCATGACCCGAACGACTGAACCCGCCTGATTCGTTTGTCGGTCTTTAATGGTAATCACGTATCATATTAAGTTTTTTAAAATGAAAAAAAGTATAGCACTACCCTACTCAAATTAAAGAGAATAAAATACTCATTTTTATGATATATCATTTTTAAAAAAATATTAGCATATGAAAAAGTTATAAACGTTTAAACATCGTCGGGGTAGTTGGTTTAAAACAAGAGACATATATAAAACTATTATAAATTAACAAAATGTGATTAAAGTGAAAGGACTAAACTTGTAATTACATTTAAATTGATTAATAATCAACCGTAACATTTCTTTTGCTAAAAAACAAAATTGGTAAAAGACAAAGTTGTCCTTAAGATCTTAAAAGTTTATGCAATGTGAATTGTATATAAAGCAATCAAGATTGTATCTCTTAAATTTTAAGAGATCATTTAAATTTGCTTTATATATAGTATAAACTAGATTTTCACCGGGGCAATTAGTAAAACATCAACGTTGAAACCCGGGTGTTGGTAAAACCCGAACGTTCCGTCGATGAGTTGATGGGAATTCAGTGAGTATCGTTTACGTTCTTTACGATATAGACACCATTGGTAAAACCTTAGCGTCCAATATATATATATATATTCGTCAAATTAATATATAAAAAATATATTATTTAAAATGACGTTTATTTGGTCAGTAAACCCGGGCGGTGGTAAAACCCAAACATTGTCACTCCGGGCATTAAGGCGGTAACTTGACACGAATTCGGTCGGTTTCGGCTATGTACGTTACGGTACCAGAGCTATAAAGGAAAAACAATTATATAAAAATTGAGTTGACCAGTGGGGTGGTTTCGGTCGGTAAACTCGGGCGTTGGTAAAGCCGAGCATTGTCGATCCCGAACGTTAAGTCTATGCAAATTGGGTCGGTTTTCGTCATTGTAACAAAACAAAAAAAAACAGAATTGTGTAGACAAGTATGGTGCCGCCAAGTGGCCCAATGACGACTTAGCGGCACCAAACTTGTAAATTATATATATTAGATAATAAACTATCTTTCGATAGTTTTATTGTATTTCAATTAATCAAAGAAACTAAATTATTAATTATATTAGAAAACATATATGTAATATGAATTAAAATAACCTTAAAATAACATCCATAAAGTAAAAGTTATATCTAAAATTTAGTCTGAGCCTTTTAATTTGGGCCTAATCAATTTATTTTTCACAAAATAATATTAAAAATATGGGATTTGTAATTTAGGGATCACTTGAGTTTTTAACTTATAAAAATTTAGAATTAAAAATGAAAAAAAAACCTAAATACCTATCTTCTTCCTTCTAAAATCCACAACCACCACGCCGTTCAAAAAAATAATAATTCACAGTTGGCCATCCAATGCCGGCGTAACCTTTTTAATGGCCTAAAGCGAACAAAAATTCGTGGCCTTTCTTTTTCCATTTTTTAAATCAATCTTCGGACTTTTCAAATTTTTTATTCATTATGTATTTTTTTGAACAACTTTATTCACTCTACTTTGCATTTGAAGAAATCAATACATTTAACATAAATTCAAAATAGTTTCATTTTTAACTGGACACTATATTTTATTTTAAAACATAAGCCAGTAGATAACAACGCTAAATTTGCTTTTAAAAGATACCAACAAAAACGCGAGTGTGCTGAAATACAATATAAAAGTAACTTGATTGGAAGATAATGAAAAACGTGGGCAACACCAAACATATTTTATACTTTCGACATGGACAATTTTACAATTATAATGTTCACGTGTCATATTTATCTTAAGTAAAACGAGTGTTATAAATAATACAATTTAATTTTAACTTGAAACAGTTTTGACTGTTGGGAACTACAATATACACTCAAGCTATTGAATTAAATTAAAATTTAATAAATTAAATGTAGTTAAAAGTACAAGAAAGTATTATGCTGATGTTTATTATGGAAAAAAAAAGAAAATATTGGATTTCTTATTTGGAATCATGTAACATCCTACTTTCAATAATATTAATAAAGGAGATTTCGTTTATTAGATAATGTGTCGTGTATCGGTTTAGTTAGTAAACTATAAGAGGGTGGGCTTGGACTTTAGAAGACGGAATAAGAGATGGAATGAGCCTTAGGTCCATGGGTTTAAGGGAGTATAAATACCCCTTAAACCCTAAACCTTTCCATTTTTATCCATCTCTACACCATAGCCTACACATTGAAAAACACACACAAACATCATCCTTTATTCCGAGCCAATATCCGAAGTTGGGAACCCGAGCTGGATAGTGTTAGAACATCGTAACGAGCCAAAACCTACATCGAGACTAGATCGCGTTCGTAAACCAACTCGTTTAAGGTATGTTTATACTGGAAACTTGCTCATCTAGGTTCGGATTCGTTTAAGTAATTCTAGATCTGTATATAAATGGTAAAAACGTATCAAACGCAACGATTGTCAACTAAATTCGTTAATGTTTGATTTGTTAATTGTTAACCTAAAGAACCGGGTATGTTAATGGACCTATCGCACCATTAAAAACAGACTGATTAACGGTTTAGTTGATTGGGGTTTGTAGGAGACATGTTTACGAGTAGATTGATACCAATTTTGCGTTGTTTCATCAAGATTTGAGGGTTAACCGGAGATCTGGTGTATGTTGATTGTTTTGGTGTTCTTGGTGATTTTGACTTTGATCTCCGAGTCAAAGTTTTGGATACGGACCAATGCTCATTCGTTATATCAAACGAATCGTTGGTTATTCGTTAAACAGACATAACGAATGGGACACATTCGTGTGCCTTGATAACAAATGAACCCTTAATTCGTTACTCACCCATTCGCTATGATAAGATAACAAATCAGGTCACGTCAAAATAACGAATCAGGATAACGAATCATGTCACGTCAAGATAACGAATCTACATCACGAATCAGATCACGTCAAGATAGCGAATCAGGCTATGTTAAGATAACGAATCAGGTCATTCGTTACTCACCAATTCACTATGTTAAGATAAAGAATGAGGCTTAATTCGTTATAGCGAATGAGTTAGCGAATTAGATAATAATTAAAAATCCTAATGAAATTGTGTTAAGACAGTTAATGAAAATTAAATTTTTCCAAGCTGACCTGCCAGCTTAACCCCAGCCAGGGGCTCTGCCCCTTCGACCCCGCTAGGGGCTGTCACCCCTAGAACTCCACTGCAAGGGGCGCTGCCCCTGGACCCCGTTCGTTGAGGGTTATAATTAAACTAGAAACGTGATATGGGTAGTGATAGTTAATTGGTAAGTATAATTGTTATACAGTTAGTCGCGCATAACTAAAGAAAGGAATAACCATTAACGGTGAACGTAACAGGACTCACATGAGTTTCTAGCCCCATTTCCTTGTTATGTTTTCGGTGTTGTGTGCATACTCGATGTGATTAGTTAATACACTTACCTTAAGTGATAAGTGTATGCCTTCTATGATTTTATGTATGAATGAATGCTTGACGGTACGCGAACGATCTTCGGATATTGCATGTACCGCCAGGTAATAGTGTGATATGTTATTATTTTACCAATGACATATGAAAGTTATGGAAGTGATTAAGCGTATGTGTGAAAGTATATAAATTTATATTTATAAAGAAGGTAATGTATGGTTGTATGAAGGTTTGCTCAAAGGGTTGCATACCCTAATAATATATGCGAAGGTTACGGGGTTGTATTCCCTAATAATACATGCGAAGGTTACAAGGTTGCATACCCTAATAATATATGCGAAGGTTACGGGGTTGCATACCCTAATAATATAAGCGAAGGTTACAGGGTTGCAGACCCTAATAATATCTGCGAAGGTTATAGGGCGAAATTCTCTTTAAAACGTAGATATGATTACGTATGTATAAGCAAGCTAAAACAAGAAAGTACGAAAGTATGAAAGAAAGTATGTATGTATGAATGAAAGAAAGGTAACATGCTAAGTATGTAATATGTATCTTCGGATACGTATATAAGTAAGTTTGTGAATGTATTATATGTTGCCTGATTAACTAGAACTCACTTAGTGTAGATGATTTTTAGTATGCACGCAGGTAAATAGACTGAGACAGCTGGCTTGATGGAGACACATGACGGGATCTGAAGAGGCTGGCATCTTAAGATTTGTCATGATGTTTTGATACTATATTTTATGATTATGTTATAAAAGACAAGTTATAAATGTTTGTAATGGATGGTTGACTTTTATTATTATTCCGCGAAAGTTTTTAATTAACTCTAATATTGAGAACCGTGTTTATGAGTAAATCCAACGTCAAAGTAGGGCACCGGGACCAGGGCCTTGGCCTTACAAATCATGGACTGTTTTTTGCCTAATTGATTTCTTTTTTAAGATCCAAAAAAACAAAAAAATAGAGATGATGGGGCTTGATCCCTTGTGAGCCAACCAGAACACTTAAAAGCGCTTGACATATGACAATACCAACAGAACAGAGTAGCTTGTTTGTTCTTAGAATTAAATTTTCATTTTTTATATAAATGTTATAAATTTATTCTTTTTAATTGGGGCCTCAAAATTTTTGAAGGCCAAAAGCCCTTGCTAACGGGCCGGCCCTAGGGCCACAACATCTAGCCAATGTCATCACTAATCTAGCCACCAACAAATCAACAATCCAACATGAAGGTTAAAATGGTGTATCAGAAAAAAGAAAAAAACAAGCGGGATGGCGTGCAGGGAGTCCATACAAGAGCGGTATTTTTCTAGGTACGTGACATTGTTTCTGATGTTAGCCATGTTGGGCTCGTAGGCCTTGGCCCGGTTTATTATTTGAAGTCAAAAGAGGAGACGAGTGCGGACGGCCGGCCCACGCCCAACACAGTTTAGATTTCTTGTTTAATAAAATGAAAACCCTAGATTAATATATCTCTCTCTCTCTCTCTATATATATATATATATATATATATATATAGTAAAGTTAATATACAAAGGGAGATAAAAATAAGAACTGTGAGAAAGATTTGTAACCATACAAAAAACCCCTTAAAAATAAATTCAAAAAATAATAAAAAAATCATAGTTCAAAATATAAATAAAAAAAACAAAAAAAATTAGAATACTAAAAAGTTTCTGCCATCATTCCCGTTACGAAAATAAAAAAAATAAAAAAATTTGACCAAAATACACAATGTCGAGATCAAAGACACAATGTAGTGTAGTGGTAGAGAGCGTGAGTTCTCAATGGAGACCCAAGTTCAAACCCACTTACAACACTTTAGAGGGACATGGGTGGCTCAATGAAGGAAGACTGGGATCTTTGTGATTTCCAGTTTGATCCTGAGGGCGGCCGGGTTTTACCACCAGTGGGCCTTAAGGTGGGTGGATTTTCCCCAATACTGGAGATAACTTGGAGGTGCTTAAAGGCTCCGTACGGCTGATTGGACCAGCTGGCAGTGGCCTTTTGCCATTGGGTGTAACATCCTAAATAATATAATGTTAAATAAAGAAAGTTACGTTTAATGATTTCGCGTTATTAATTAAATTAATATCGAGTAAGGAACGGATCATGGACTTAGATTAATTAAGATGGGTTAAATGAGAATGGGCCTTAGGTCCATGGGCTTTAAGGGATATAAATATCCCCTAAACCTGTTGGGTTTTATACAAGTTTATCAAAGTCAAGTTAACCATATTTAACTAGAAAACGCAACGGAAGCTTAGATTTTAAATCTAGTTATGAACATACCATTATGTTAAAATCAAAACCCAATGAACAAGGATCAAGATTACAAGAACAATATGCTCACAAAATGTAAATGTACCTTCTTCTACCTTTAGAAGAATAAGTAAGATATTGAAGATGATGGTGGATGAATGGCAAGCCTCCAAAGAAGAAGACCTCAAGATAGTGATACCCCAAGCTATTTGTGACAACACCAATTTGATTGCTAGGATTTATGAACACTTAAACAAGCTCACCAAGCTCTCCCAAAATCCCCTCTTTGGCCGTGAGTTTTGGAGGAGGAAGAGAGAGAGGATTTTTGATTCAACACTTGAATTCAAAATGGGGACAAGATCAAAAATGCATGTCTTGTGAATGGTGGAGTATAAAGAGATGGTCCACACAAAAGGACAAAACATTTGGTTGAACCAAAACCACCACCCACATGGGGTGGCCGGTTTTCCCTTTTTTTTTTTTTTTTTTTTTTTTTTTTTTTTTTTTGTTGTTTTGTTTTAACCATTTAAAACATCTCCTTTTATTTTATAAAACTCATTTTTATAAAATGCACATACATTTATGTAATTATTTAACCAATTAAATAATTAATTTATATAAACAAATTATCCAGATAATTTATTTAAATCCTCAAGTGTGTTTGTTTAGAAAACCAATTTTCTACACACGTAGTGTTCGGTATTCGTTTAAATGATCAAATCATTAAAAGAATACATTTGGTGTCGTCTAGCTTGTTATTGGGTATGACCCGACTTGGATCAAACACAGTTAGCCACATTAGTATAAGTATGTGTCTCGGGCATACGTAATTCCAACAATCTCCCACTTGCACGAGATACATAGAAAATTAATGCAAGTGGTGAATACCGCCTAACAACAGTTCACCACCCCTAATGTGTTTGACGAAGTGCCATTCAATAACATCATCCCTTCAAGTCCCTTACTTGATATGATTTAGGTGAATCTATCATTATATCCCTTTGTTACTAGATGTCATGTTGAATCTAAGAGACATAGGTGATCATTCTCTTTACAATTCAACTTTATCAGGCCTTAGACATCTAAACTCTCAACACATAAGAGGAACAAATTCCGTCTTGACTGTATACGCCTCTCACTATCACTTTATACTCCACCTGAGCTCATCCTTATGTACCATCTTTTACGAATAGCGAAGGGGAGAGTCAAAGTGTAATACTCGGTGAAAATCAAGACCCAATATACATCTCAGGTCTAAGGATAATATGAAATTCTCCTTTACTCAAAATTACTAATGATCAGGTCAATCGACTCCATGTAGTAATATTGAGAGCGGGTCAGTCCAATATTTGTATCCCACAAATATCTATGAACTTTGGCAGCAAACCTATGCTCCATATTCATTCCTTATGAATATCCACCAATCCTAGTTCATAATAGTCTTGCTTCATATTTGTTCCCACAAATGTGATCGACTACGGACTTTTAGAATAAGATAACTTATTCATGGATTAAACATGCAATATTAGAATTTAACTCAAGATTCCATAATCATATAAAAGAGTTAAATTACAAAAGTCTTTTAAACGTAATACAAAATAGATCAAATCCAATTACTAGAATATCGAAGTCCTAAGCCACTCGCATGACGCTCATGTTTCGGTCTTTCTAGGAGCTTCGTGAATGGATCCGCAAGATTTTGATCAGTTCCAACTTTGCGAATACATATCTTTCCCTTTTCAACTTCATCCCTTATGTAGTTGAATCTCCGCTCTATGTGCCTTGTCTTTTGGTGCGAACGAGGTTCCTTGATTTGTGCAATCGCACCCTCGTTGTCACAAAAGATTTCTAGGGGGTCTTGAATGGAAGAGACCACCCCTAGATCAGTAATGAATTTCTTCAACCATGCAGCTTCCTGAGCTGCCAATGAAGCGGCGATGTATTCTGATTCTGTAGTGGACAATGCTACTACTTCCTGTTTTGAGCTCTTCCAAGAGACAGCTCCTCCATTAAGAGTGAACACATACCCAGATTGTGATCGAGAATCATCTCGATCAGTTTGGAAGCTCGCATCCGTGTAACCTTTTATAGCGAGTTCCTCCTCACCAGATCCATATATCAGAAACATATCCTTAGTCCTCCTAAGGTATTTCAATATGCTCTTAACAGCCATCCAATGACTGTCTCCTGGATTCTGTTGGTATCTGCTTGTCATGCTCAAAGCGCATGACACATCCGGTCTAGTACATATCATCGCATACATGATGGATCCTATAGCAGAAGCATATGGGATTTGTTTCATCATGTCTTGCTCACCCTTTGAGCTTGGACATTGAGCTGAACTCAATATGGTCCCTCTTTGAATAGGTACAAAACCTTTCTTGGAGTTTTCCATCTTGAACCTTTTCAAGATCTTATCAATGTATGTACTTTGGTTCAAACCTATCAAGCGCCTTGACCTATCCCTATAGATCTTTATTCCCAAAATATAGGCAGCTTCACCAAGATCCTTGATGGAAAATCTACTTCCAAGCCAAGCCTTAACGCTTTCCATGGTTGGAATGTCATTTCCAAATAGTAGAATGTCATCGACATACAATACTAAGAAGGTAATTATACTCCCACTAGCTTTCTTATACACACAAGCCTCATCAGCGTTCTTGATGAATCCAAAACTTTTGATTTCTTCATCAAAACGATGATTCCAAGTTCTAGATGCTTGTTTCAATCCATAGATTGATTTCTTTAACTTGCATACTTTATTAGGATGTTTTGGATCGACAAAACCTTCAGGCTGAACCATATAGACATCTTCCTCAAGATATCCATTTAGGAAAGCGGTCTTGACATCCATTTGCCAGATTTCATAATCATAATGTGCAGCTATGGCAAATAATATCCTAATAGACTTTAGCATTGCCACAGGCGAAAAAGTTTCATCATAATCAACCCCTTGAGTTTGAGTGAAACCTTTAGCTACAAGTCTTGCTTTATAAGTATCCAAGTTTCCATGCATATCAGTTTTCCTTTTGAAAACCCACTTACTTCCAACAGCTTTGGAGTTGAGTGGTGGTTCAACCAATTCCCAAACTTGGTTGTCATACATGGATTGCATCTCAACGTTCATGGCTTCAAGCCATTTGTCACAATCATTCTTGGACATTGCATCACGGTATGTGGTCGGTTCATCCGAATCTACCACGTAGCAACCTTCTACAAAAAATCCATATTTTTCAGGTGGATTGCTAATTCTACCAGATCTGCGAACGTTTTGTGTGTTTTGATCAACCACTTGATCACTTTCAACAACCTCTTGTTGAGTGCTAGTATCAACCAATTGTGTATCATCTTGTGATTCTTGATCCTCATCAAATTTCACTGTTCTACTATTAGTTCCTTCCTCAAGGAACTTAGTTTCCAAGAACTTACCCTTTCGAGCAATAATAACATTTTGCTCACTAGGATCGTAAAAGTAATATCCTAAATCATCTTTAGGATAACCTATAAAGATACACTTAGTGGATCGGACTTCTAATTTGTTTGGGGTGTATTGCTTTACATAAGCTTCACAACCCCAAACTTTTAAGAATGATAGCGATGGAGCCTTTCCATGCCATACTTCAAAAGGTGTCTTCTCCACTTTCTTGGTTGGAGCCATATTCAATATGCGAACAGCGGAAAGTAAAGCATAGCCCCAAAATGATAGAGGTAAAGTGCTTCTAGCCATCATCGATCGAACCATATCTAATAGGGTACGATTTCTCCTTTCAGACACACCATTATGTTGTGGTGTTCCAGGTGGAGTAAGTTGTGAAATAATTCCACAACTCTTAAGATGATCTTGAAAAACACCACTTAGGTATTCACCTCCTCTATCACTACGAAGTACTTTGATTGTTGTCTTAAGTTGTCTTTCTACTTCAGTTTTGAAGTCTTTGAACATTTCAAAAGCTTCATCTTTGTGTTTCATTAAGTACACATAACCATATCGACTATAATCGTCAATAAAGGTAATGAAGTATCTTTCACCATTCCTAGTTATTGGTCTAAAAGGACCACATACATCCGAATGTATGATACCCAATAATTCTTTTGACCTTTCAAAAGTCTTATTAAAGGGTTGCTTTGTCATTTTGCCTTGTAAACAAGATTCACATACATCAAATGAATCAAACTCATTGGTTTCTAGAATACCACTCTTGCGAAGAGTTTGCATGCGATTCTTGCTTATATGTCCAAGGCGACAATGCCAAAGATAGGAATCACCCAAGTCCTTCTTGAGTTTCTTGGTGTTGACATTATACATTGAACTACTATGTGACATACCACTTTGATCTATTTCATATATACCATTCATGGGTATAGCTTTAAAATAAAATATGCCATTCATCAAAACATGAATATCATAATCAATAAACTTAAGATCAAAGCCACATTGTTTTAAAAGGGACACGGAAATAATGTTTCTCCTTAACTTAGGAGCATACAAAACATTTTTCAAAATTACTTCCAAACCACTTGGAAGCTTTAACATGTAGTCTCCTTGAGCTTGGACTTCAACTCTTGCTCCATTGCCCATAAAGAGACTAATGTCCCCTTTGTTGAGTTGCTTACTTCTTTTGAACCCCTGCAACAAATTGCAAATGTGAGTTCCACATCCGGTATCAAGTACCCATGTATTTGAAGAAATAACATTTAGTTCAACATATATAGTAAAGATAATACCTGAGGTTTGCTCCGCATCCCTCTTATCTTTTAACGCTTTGAGATAGGTCGGACAATTTCTTTTCCAATGACCTATCTCTCCACACTCAAAGCATGGATCTTGCGTCGCAACCTTTTGCTTCTTTTCCTTCGGTTTGTAGGGCGTGATGGCTTTCCTCTTTCCCTTTCCTTGGACGTGGCCCTTGCCCTTAGCAACACTTGCTTTGGGGTTGGAGTTATGTCCCCTTTTGCCTTCATTGATTGTTAGAACGGGTAAAACCCTTTTACCCATTCCCGCTTCGGCCGTTCTTAGCATTGCGTGAAGCTCACCAATGCTTTTGTCCCACCCGTTCATGTTATAGTTCATGACAAAGGTTTCAAACCTTTTGGTCAAAGAGTTGAGGATCAAATCCGTAGCCAACTCATTAGAGACGGGACAATTCAACCTACGAAGCTTTTCAATGTAGCTTTTCATCTTTAGGACATAAGATGAGACGCTTTGGGTTTCCTCCATACGACATGCATGAAACGCTCGAACCGTTTCGAAACGTTCCGCTCTAGCTTGTTGAAGGAACATTTCCTTCAATTGAGTTATCATGTCGTATGCCCCATGATGCTCGAAATCCTTTTGGATTTCGGGAATCATAGTTCCCAACATGAGGCAAGAGGCTTGCACCGAATCTTTGGTGTACTTAACCCAATCGTAATAAGCCTCCTCATCTTCCACGTTAGGCTCGTCGGGAATGGGATCGTCTAAGACATATGATATCTCTTCTTGTTTGAGAACTATTCTCAAGTTGCGATACCAATCCATAAAGTTATTATGGTTTAGACGATCCTTTTCAAGGATGGTTCTTAAGGATAGGTTACGGGTGTTATGGGTAGAGGTGTTTGCATTGTTAGCGGCCATCTACAAAATTTAACAAAGTTTTATTTTAGTATTATAAACAATTTAATTATTAATACCCTTTTATTCCAAATTTTAAAATAATAATTAAATTCTAGAATCCAATGATAAATCAAATTTCGGTTAGGTGACCTTTATCCCGTTATTTGATTTAACAAGGTAGTCAACCTTGACAATTGCAACCCTTTGCAACTTCTAGAGGTATGGGACCATTCGAAATCCTTATTTCGTGTTGGCATGTTTATCCCATCAACACCATTGGACCCCATGCTTAGGTGACCTTTATCACATGGTTTCCAATTCAAGTCGTCCTACTTGTATAAACATGTAAGATTAACATACAAGTGGTTAGGTGACCTTTATCCCACAATTATGTTAATATTACCTTAAGTATATTAGTTTGCTCTAAAATGGTTAGGTGACCTTTATCCCATTTAAAGTTTCCTAATACGTTAAGTGTCTTACAAAAGGATGGTGTTAGACTTGTTTCCTTGGTAATTATGAAAAAGGGATTTTTAAGTTTTCCAATATTCTAGTTTGAAAAACATTATGCCATATCCTAACAAGCATTTAGTAATATGGCGATTTTGAAAACCAATTTTCAAGGTTCTAGTTATAATAAAACCAATTTTATTATATGTGAGTAATCGCTTAGTTTTAATAAACCCATTTTATTAACTAATTGACGCGATATTACCAAATATATATTAGAACCCGTTTTATGCTAGTTGTCGTTCCTATGTGACGGTTTGGATATCCTAATATCTATCAACCACACATTACATAAAGTAAAACAAACAACCAAGCATACATGCAAAATATAGTCATAACCGAGAACCGCTAAGTTTGACCATACTTGTTAGCCGAAACAAGTATAGGTCATAAGTCTCACCTAAGGGACAAAACATGACACAAGGATGGAATGTTGACTCCCACTTGACCTTGCATCCAAATGCTTCAAGTATCCTTTCCAAGTTGTTGTGTTCTTGTTGGGCTTGTAAATGGGCTCCAAACTTCCAAAAGTCTTCTTGGGCCCAAGAGTGAAATTTATGGGCCTAATGGGCTTGAATCCCATGATGGGCCGGTGAGGCCCAACAAGCCCAAAATTTCGGTCCAAGGCCCAAATCCACCAATTCTTGCATCTTCAATTTTTTACAAAATGTATCCTAATACATATTTTTCTAAAAAAAGAAAATGCAACTAATCTATTTATTACATACCAACTTATGAATAAATAAATTACATAAGCCTAAGATTATGAATTATTACAACCATATTGAATAATAAACATAATCAACATACACAAACAACAATCAACACATCCAAGGTCTCGGTTTCGGTTATGACACAATCAAACATACCAAATGTTCTAAGCATGCAACCTAAGCAACCAATGCCCAAAATCACCAAAAGGAATCGGCCCCCCCCCCCCCCCAAGAGGCTACGGCCCATCCCCCCCCCCCAAAATTTTTGCAATTTTGATATTTCAACATCCAAATGTTAAATGGTTTCCTAAGATCTTTGCATGCATGTCAAGATCTTACAAAACCATGAGGGGTAAAATCCACCAAAATTTCGGACCCCTTTTTCACCCATGAAAAACCCGAAATCTATGAACATGCAAGGAGCATAAGTCCTTGTAACCGGCTCTTGATGCCATTGTTGGGTTTTATACAAGTTTATCAAAGTCAAGTTAACCATATTTAACTAGAAAACGCAACGGAAGCTTAGATTTTAAATCTAGTTATGAACATACCATTATGTTAAAATCAAAACCCAATGAACAAGGATCAAGATTACAAGAACAATATGCTCACAAAATGTAAATGTACCTTCTTCTACCTTTAGAAGAATAAGTAAGATATTGAAGATGATGGTGGATGAATGGCAAGCCTCCAAAGAAGAAGACCTCAAGATAGTGATACCCCAAGCTATTTGTGACAACACCAATTTGATTGCTAGGATTTATGAACACTTAAACAAGCTCACCAAGCTCTCCCAAAATCCCCTCTTTGGCCGTGAGTTTTGGAGGAGGAAGAGAGAGAGGATTTTTGATTCAACACTTGAATTCAAAATGGGGACAAGATCAAAAATGCATGTCTTGTGAATGGTGGAGTATAAAGAGATGGTCCACACAAAAGGACAAAACATTTGGTTGAACCAAAACCACCACCCACATGGGGTGGCCGGTTTTCCCTTTTTTTTTTTTTTTTTTTTTTTTTTTTTTTTTTTGTTGTTTTGTTTTAACCATTTAAAACATCTCCTTTTATTTTATAAAACTCATTTTTATAAAATGCACATACATTTATGTAATTATTTAACCAATTAAATAATTAATTTATATAAACAAATTATCCAGATAATTTATTTAAATCCTCAAGTGTGTTTGTTTAGAAAACCAATTTTCTACACACGTAGTGTTCGGTATTCGTTTAAATGATCAAATCATTAAAAGAATACATTTGGTGTCGTCTAGCTTGTTATTGGGTATGACCCGACTTGGATCAAACACAGTTAGCCACATTAGTATAAGTATGTGTCTCGGGCATACGTAATTCCAACAAAACCACCCTTAAACCCTAAACCATTATCCATTTCCATCTTACTCTCTATACATCCAAAACACACACACCACACACCACCAAACACGGCCGTCGGCCGAGAGAGGTGAAATCCGAGCAAGAAAACGTGATTCAAGATTTATACAAGATCCAAAGTTCATAAGCTAGCTAACCAAGACCAAAACGAAAACATAAAAGTATGATTTTGATCTTAAAAGTTCATGTTTTAATAGACGGTTAGCCATGAAACTTGAAACTATAATAGATCGGGTCTAAACGAAACGTTAAGTAACGAACTTGATGCTAGGACGAATCCAATGAACCCATAAACATATACGGTTCGTATAGGATAAACCGTAAATCTTGTATTAAGCGTTTTTGAACTTAAAGGTCCAAACTTTACGTGTTTTCGGGTCAAACCTTATCCAAAAACGACCATAGGAATGATCGCGGGTTAGTCAAATACCATACCCATGGATTTCTCGGTAAAACGATGATGATTTTGGGGATTTAAGATGAACAGCGGCGGCTGCCGACAACTTCGCCTACAAGCGAACTTCGCCTGCAAGAAAGTTCGCCTAATTGATAACTTCGCCTAAGGCTAAGTGATAACTTCGCCTAAGGCTAAGTTCGCCTAACTGACAACTTCGCCTGGCATAAGTTCGCTGATAAGTTCGCCAAGCCTTAACTTCGCCTGGTGATAAGTTCGCCAAGCCTTAACTTCGCATGGTGATAAGTTCGCCCATGATAACTTCGCCTAAAGCTAAGTTCGCTTAAGGTTTAACTTCGCCTAAAGCTAAGTTCGCTTAAGGTTTAACTTCGCCTAAAGTCAATTTCGACCCCAGACAGGGGCTCTGCCCCTTGGACTCTGCTAGGGGCTGCCGCCCCTAGACCCCGCTGCCAGGGGCGCTGCCCCAGGACCCCCGTTCGTTGTGGGTAGTAGCTAAGACTAGAAAGATGATATGAGTAGTGGTAGTTAATTGATACATGTAAATATTATACAGTTAGCCGTGCACAGCTCAAGAAGGGAATAACGATTAACGGATGTAACAGGATTCAGGTGAGTTTCTAGCCCCATTTATGTGTTATGTTTTCGGGGCTGTGTGCATACTCAATATGTTTGTTAATACGCTTATTCTAAGAGATAAGTGTATGCCTTATGTGAATAATGTGAAATGTATGAATGATTGCTTGATGGTACGTGAACGATCTTCGGATATTGCACGTATTGTCAGGTCGTAACGCTATGTATAGGGTAAGTATGATATGTATGCTTATGTGTATGAATGTGATAAAGTTAATAAAAGAAGGAAAGGATGGTTGTATGGTTGTATGGTTACGAAGAGGGTACCGGGCCCTAATAATACTCGAGGTATGATGTATGGTTGTATGGTAACGAGGAGGGAATCGAACCCTACTAATATTCGAGAACTAGGGAACCGAACCCTACTAATATTCGAGGAAAGAGGGTACCGAGCCCTAATAATACTCGAGGAAAGAGGGTACCGAGCCCTAATAATACTCGAGGAAGGAGGGTACCGAGCCCTAATAATACTCGAGGAAGGAGGGTACCGAGCCCTAATAATACTCGAGGAATGTAGGGCGTAATGCTCTTTATAACGTAAGATATGAAAGCAAGTTAATACAAAAGAAAGTATGAAAGTATGAAAGTATGAATGAAAGAATATAAGTTTGTGTGTATTGTATAATGTATGATTAACTAGAACTCACTCAGCGTAGCTGACTTTTAGTATGCACGCAGGTGAGTAGGATGAGGCAGCTCGCTTGAGGAGACACGTGGCACTGAATAAGAGGCTGGCATCGGAAGACTCAAGACGTTTAAGTTTAATGTTTCGGTTATTTTCAAAGACAAGATGATGTTTTAAGACAAGATGTGTTTTGTTATGAAATGTTTTATGAAAGTTTTTATATTCCGCGAATGTTTTAATTAACTCTGATATTGGAACTGCGTTTATGAGTAAATCCAACACGAAAGTAGGGCTACCGGTAACGCGGCCTTACATTGGGTCACACCGTACAGAGTACCTAGGCATTCTATGTTTGTTGGCCATTTAAAAAAAAAGAAATATTGGTGAAAATGAACAAAAGACACAATTAAAACTAAACAAGACACAAATATAATACAATGTCGAACAAAATATATGCCACACCCCAACCTAAGGCGGAAATGCCGGGGCGTGAGCTGATTGCTCACAGCTCTCAAGATACTGTCATGCAATAATTTGTAAATGACAATATCTATTAATTCCAAGTAAATAGTACAACAAATTCAAATAATCATAGTATATAAAATTCATAAATAAACAAGTAAAATCAACATTCAAAATTAAATGCTTGTATCTTCTTCTCTAACATGCATCTTAAGTTGCTTCAAACAATATTGATAATCATAGCATGCGAAAACCTACATATGCGTCAAAAATACAATAGGTTTTGTCAACACGATGTTGAGTGAGTAAAACACCATATTTTGTGAATATAATAATATAAATAAAAATGTTCAAACTATATCAAGTGAGATAAGAAATTCAACCAATGAGCAACTAAATGAGATGTCAATGAGTACGATGCCAGATAAACTGGACGATGGCTATTACGACGATCGTATGATCATAGTGTTATGAGTTTATGTTGGACATCTCCGAATGCGATTCACATAAAGCATATAAGCACATAACAAGTAAGGTATAAATTCTTAAACACAAGTGACAATAGTTGCAAATTGTGTATTAAATAGTAGGGAAATAGATAGTAATGCATACGTCCCCAAAATAGTATAAAATGTGTGTAAAAGGGGAATGTGGTACTCACCTGATCGGATAAACGAAATATAAGTGATGATGTAAGGAAGATAAATCCTTCGGGATATACCGTCAAGGATTCCTAATTAAAAAATATAATCTCAAATTAATTATAAGGGATATAACATAATTTAATGAATTAAGAGTTGGATGTGATTTGAGTTATGTTGTGATTATAATAATATTATGGATTTGAACGATTGGTTTCTATAGTGATTATTATTTCCAGAATTGATATTATTGTTTATCATATATTTAAAAAATCATTAATTTTAATATTAATAAAATCACCCTTGTTTACTTGATGTAATATATATAATCAAATTTATTAATTAATAATTTAAATAACTAATTTTAATATAAAGTATACTTATAATTATTCGAATAAGTATAATATCAATATATAATAAAGATAAAAGCTTGTAAAACGTTCAACAATGAGGAAACACGAATTAAAAGTGTCGAGTTTTCATAAAATAAAGTATTATTATTAAGCTATAATGATAATACATATGCATGCATACATACATACATACATATAAATATATATACATAAACGGAAACCTTTAATGAGATTTATGGACAAGAAAACGTAACTTGGAGATGTCGTTTTGATAAAAATATCATTTATTTTATATTTAATATTAGTTATAATTAGTTTATAAATTATTAAAATTAAACAAAACAATTAACAAAATAAAGACCTTAAAAGAAAGCTCACCGGGGCTGGAACTCGGGAGGGTGGCCGGCTCAACGTTTTAACGCACACACACCAGCCATACGTGCTGGTGTGTTAGTTGTGTATTTAATAATAACAAAACTTTAACTACGTACTGATTAAAAACCAACTTTTGATTATGAACCCTAAAATCCTAAATCGTTTAATCCGTTTCAAGTTGGTTAAATTAATGATGGATTTAATGAAATACTGATTAGGACGAACTATATGCATATACAAATTACCAATATTCGTTGCGGATTGATGGTGAACGAGGGATGGGAAGCAGACGGCCTAACGAAATCTTGTTCGTCGAGTTGCAGGATGTTACAGGTCAATTAGACATAGGGTTAGGTTCGCCGGGTTTCATTGAAGGTCTACATAATTTTAATTGAAGTATCATCACGTCTATATGGTATCTCGTATATAGATATTGACGGGTTTTAAATTATTATTGGGTACAAGATAAAATTGATTATAATACCTTAATTACGATGTCGGCATAGGTCGTTTTGGTATGTATAAGAAAATACACGATTCAATTTCCATGTCAACGACGAAGATTGTGGATCAAGATAACTAAATGGGTCCGCGTTTGCGAAGTGGGTCATGGTTTTGGTATATGGATTGGGGTCACGGGTTGGGTTAAGGAATTATAACAAAATATTTTTAAATATTTGCATATTGGTCCTAAATATTTAGGTGTGGATACATTACAGGTTAAAACATAAGTTTAGGGTGTGAATTGTATTTAATCCAAAGTTAAGATTATATATATATATATATATATATATATATATATATATATATATATATATATATATATATATATATATAGGTAAAGGATGGAATACGAAAATCGTTTATCGTATTTTCATAATCGATTGATGATTCTAAAGCCTCTTACACATCAATTCGATTGATTAAATCATCAATTTTTGATCAATTTGAAGATTTTTAATGTTCAGTGACGTTCTTTTCAATTTTGGGTTTTGACTTTTGAGATTTCATACTGTAAGTTGTGATTAGAGTTTAGAAATTGGATTAGATTGAGCGACAAGTTCCGAATTTGGATCAGAGTTGATTTGTAATCGACGAATTTTGATTGCGAACTACTGTTGGGTTATTTACGAAATTGCCACTGCGCGTTTTTTAATCAAACGCTCTGGAATGTCGCGTACCTAATGTATGATGTGACAATCGTCAATTTCAGGTTAACTCCGTTAACTCAACTCCGTCAATTCAAACTTTAAGATCATTGAATCTATAACGCACACATCATTACATTTAAACTAGGGTTTAAATGACGCTTAACACTTACTACATGTGTAGTCTTTCGGGATTTGCACCGAAACGCAAACGAGTTGACGCGAACGATTGATAAATAAACGACAAACGTCAAAACAATAATTATGTGATATTTATGTGTTAGATATATGTGTGTTACTTGATTGTTATGTGGAATGTTAAACAAGAAACAAGAACCAACTAATTAGGCTAGAGATGTAACATTTGGAAGTTTAGGGACTAGAGTGTAACTTGGTTATCTATAAATATAACCTAAACACTAAACCCTAATCTATTTTATATTATAAACAAGACCGATCGGCCTCCCCTCTTTGGTTCTCCACGGCTGCCGTCCACCCACTCACACATACACACATCAAATCAAGAGATTAATCCAAGAACTAGGTGCTAGGAAGGTATACTTGATCACCTCTTACCTCTTTGTTGTTTAATTTTGATGTTTAATGGGTTGTGTGTAAACCCTAATCGGCCGATCATGTGTATGTATGTGATTAATATGATTGTTGTTAGTTGGATAATGGATTGATAACTAGATTGATGTTGTTGCTTGATTGATTGTTGTCTTTGATTTGAGTTAAAACACAAACCCTAATCTTGTATGTATGGTGTAATTGATATGCATGGATAGTAGTTATAGTGTCTAGAGGGTTATATGGATGCATGATAGTTCATAGATTGTTATTATGTTGAGTTTTGATGTGAACAGATTCTGGACAGAATGTATATATGATGTTTAAGTGACTGTAACGAAGTGTAAACGTGAAAATTAATTGAGATTGTGGGTACTGCAGTAAACTAGGTTGAGTCTAGTTTCTATAAAGTATAAATTCGTAATTTTTGGATAAGTGGAAGTATACTTTTATGATTTTACAAAAACGTGATGCAAAGCTGAGCTGTTAGACCTGCTGTTAGGTTATGTTGTAAATGTTATATCTCATGAACTACGAGACCAATTGGGTTGGTTCCACTTCTGGAAGTTGACTCATTGAGTTAGGAACCAAACCCAAGTGGTCTTGCATTTATTGGATTTTTCGTTTAATGGGAATTGCAAATAACATTCTGTTGCACATGAATCTGACTGATATGAGTTTGCTGTAATGTTTTGGTCATTATAAGAAAAATATGTGGAATAAAAATAAGATAAAATATGTTCTGGAAACCTAAGATATGTATGCTTCTGTGGTAATTTTTGGTGAATTAATTGAGTCGTTATGATCGGTGAACTAGTGCAATCTTTCAAGTAGAAATTCTGTCATAACGAAACTAGCTGCTGAGTTGTGTAGGAATGCATGAAATATGATAGTTTTTATATAATTGTTGTATTTTGACCAAAATACCCTTGCGGGGAATAGTTGTTAGTTGATTGCCATGAATTGACCAAATTGCCCTTATGGGGAATAATGGTTAGTCTTTGTTTGTTGACCAAAATGCCCTTACGGGGATAATTGCTAGTAAAGTATGTTATTAGTACGTGACACGAAAGTAATTGCTCACTCATGTATCGTATCACAGTTGTACTTGTTTAAGTCACACACAATTCACAAACGAAACACGAAATCTGTTACGTGCATAGGTATTATGTGCCGAGTCTAGAGACTCGTTAAACGTACCGATACTTAGAAAATCTCTTTGTTATTTAGAACGCTAGAGAGTTTCTACGACGCACATCACTTGGTGATCTAGATCGGGATATTCTTCGCAAACAGTGAGTTTCACTTACCCCGCTCTTTGAACTGTTTTCAAACGTTTTTCACTTGGGGGAGATAACATACTCCGATAAACGTATTTTTCTGAGATAAACGCATATTTAAGATTTTGTTATAAATTATATATCACTTGTAAAGGCTAAGCGGCAAACGTAACATTTGAAGTCCCACACATCAGACCGGTTAATATTTGGAATAGCGAGTCACTGTTGAGTAGTACTACTGGGTTTGACAAACCCCACCCGACGCTAAGCTCAACTGGAGGTTGAGTGGGTGTAATTTTGGCTAACACTTACCATGGTCTGGATTGACCTGGTGACGGGCACTTGATAAACAGTCAGCTTCGGTCGCGAACCACTTAGCGATACTTGTTGTATAGATTAGCTACCTATCGATATATAATTTGACATAACACTATCTGGTAATGCAAAACACTTAAACGTCGTAACGGGGTTACGCAACACTTAAACGTCGTAACGGGGTTACGCAACACTTAAACGTCGTAACGGGGTTACGCAACACTGAAACGCCGTAACGAGGTTACGCAAAACGCTAAACGATTTATCTTATTTAACTTGTGAACTCACCAACCTTGTGTTGACACTTTTAGTATGTTATTCTCAGGTAGCCGAGGCGGGCGCGCGGTTTAGGAGCATGCATTAAATGAAAACACTTTTATTCTGCAAACTTATTTTTAACAGTTATCTTTGGTTTTAAGTCGTCCTGCGTGACGCAGCTTTTGAATTAAGGTTTTTACGCTTCCGCACTTATTTGCATTTAAACGTTTTTATGGTTTGATTATAACTGATGATTCCGATCCTGCCAGTTCACACCCTCTGACGGTAAAACTCCGTTAGTGGATTTTGAGGGTGTGACAGATTGGTATCAGAGCCATTGGTTACAGCAAACTAGAAGCTGCATGCATACTAGACTATAACCGCGACGACCCATTAGTTATAATGATACGCACTGCATAGGTTTGTGTAGTCTTGAAATCTTATCTCTTTACCTATTTTCACTCATACGCGCGCGCATACACGGCTTACCTATAGGAATGTCGACGCCACCCTCATCATCATCCGATTCGATGACGCATGCTCACGGGAAGGAACCTCAGTTACCTACCGCCTCGCCACCCCGCGTAGTCCCGGAACTCGAAGCTCCCGCACCGAAGAGGTACCGCCTATCCGGAGGCCTTTACGAAAACGACGTTAGCTGGGATTGGTACCCTAACATGATCAGACGTATGGTCTATCGCGAACAAGTTACCCCGTTGCCTCACCCGAACCACCCTGCTTATCCCAACACTTTACCACCCATAACCGAACCTGTGGAGCGAGTTCTCGCAGCTGTTGTTTCTTGTTTGGAGCGTGATGTGGGTTACATGCGCTACACGAGAGAAAATGTTGCCAGACTGTTTAAAGACAGAACCGAGACTCAGGAGGAGATTGCCCGCATGGCAGCGGCAATGAAAGATATGCAAGAGACTAGTGAGCAACAAATGAAGGTTATGATGAAGATGCAAGCTGAGATGATAGACTTGCAAGAGCAACTCCAAGAAGCAAGGACCCGAACTGAGATAGCGTTAGAGCGTTGCGATGTCTTACAAATGCAACTTGCTCAGAACGCAGCAGAGCCTGAGGCCGAGCCCGAGGCAGAGCCTGAAGTAGAACCTGAAGAAGATCCCGAAGAGGAGCCTGAGGAGGATCCCGAGGAAGATCCCGAGGAGGAACCCGAAGAAGAACCGGAGGAAGAACCGGCTGAGGAGGAGGCACACTCAGAGGTGTCCTCAGATGACGACATCTAGTAATGATGACACTTAGATGGAGGGGTTGTCTCCATCCGAACTATTATTTTTCTATGATTTTAAGGATTGATTGGAAATACTTTGTAGCAAATTCAGGGCATGGTGACGTCTTCCAGACCAGCCACGATCCAACAAGCGATCCGTTTAGCTCACAAACTGACGGATCAGGCTGTGACCCAAGGTGCGTTACCACCTAGGGGTTCGACCACTAAAGCCCGTGACAACCCGAGTAATGACCACGTCAGCAACAGTAACAGCAACAGCAACCCGAACAGCGGGAAGAGAAAGTTTGACAACACCAGATCTTCATCCTCGAACCTCCCACCGCAACAACACTACCGTAAGCCCGAGTTCACTCGGAGCTTTAACACTCAGAATCGCAACAACAACAACAACGGTAGAGGGCAGGTTTCGAGCGGATATGCTGGGAAGTATCCAAAGTGCAACAGGTGCAACTATCATCATGTTGGCCAGTGTGACCGTGTCAAGTGTCAAAGATGCGGAAAGATAGGTCACCCAGCGAAAGAGTGTAGAGGAGACCTTGCGGCAAAGGGTGCTCCTAAGCCACCGATGACAACTAAGGGATGTTTTGAATGTGGGCAGGAAGGTCATTTCCGGAAGGATTGCCCCAAGCTGAAACAGAATGACAACAATGGGGGTAATGGAAATGGCAGTAGTGGTGGAAACAATGGGAAAGGAAGAGCTTTTGTGATTGGGTCAGGTCAAGCCCGCAATGATCCGTACGTGGTGACTGGTAAGTTCCCTGTGAACGATTGTTTTGCTTCTGTGTTGTTTGATACTGGAGCTGATAGGAGTTTTGTGTCGAAAGCCTTTAGCCAACTTTTAGACCTTACTCCAACCCCGTTAGACGCTAAGTTTCCTGTTGAATTAGCTAACGGTAAAACTGTAGTAACGACTCATGTACTTGCGGGATGTAAGTTGAAACTGTCAGGTCATGTCTTTGACATCGACCTTATTCCTTTTACGCTTAGTAGTTTCGATGTCGTTGTCGGCATGGACTGGTTATCCGAGAACCGAGCGGAGATTATATGCCATGATAAGATAGTCCATATTACCACCCCTTCCGGCGAGATCATTTCGGTCCGAGGCGAGAGAAGCGGCATGACCACCAGCGTCATTACCCTTTTGAAGGCACAGAAGTATCTACGAAAGGGTCATCCGGCAATTTTGGCGCAGATTGTTGAGAAACCCGCGGAGGAGAAACGAATTGAAGACATACCGGTTGTGCGAGACTTTCCGGAAGTTTTCCCGGAGGATTTGCCCGGACTCCCTCCTATTCGACAAGTCGAATTCCAAATCGAGTTGACACCCGGTGCAGCACCCATAGCACGAGCCCCGTATCGACTCGCACCGGCGGAACTTCAGGAGTTGTCCATTCAGTTGCAAGATTTGTTGGATAAAGGTTTTATCCGACCTAGCTCATCGCCATGGGGAGCCCCTGTCTTGTTTGTCCGAAAGAAAGACGGGACTTTCCGAATGTGCATCGACTACCGGGAGTTGAACAAGGTGACGGTCAAGAACCGTTATCCTTTACCCCGAATTGATGATTTGTTTGACCAGCTTCAGGGATCGAGTTACTACTCGAAGATCGATCTACGATCCGGTTACCACCAGCTGAGAGTGCGCGAAGAAGATATTTCAAAGACGGCTTTCAGATCACGGTATGGTCACTACGAGTTTTCGGTTATGCCTTTTGGCCTAACCAACGCACCAGCCGTATTTATGGATCTCATGAATCGAGTATGCAAGGCGTACCTCGACAAGTTCGTGATTGTTTTCATCGATGATATTCTCGTCTACTCCAAGAACGAGACTGATCACAAAGAGCACTTAAGGGTAATTCTGGAACTATTGAAGAAGGAACAACTGTATGCTAAACTCTCGAAATGTGAATTTTGGCTTCGTGAGGTTCACTTTTTAGGACATGTGATCAACGAGAATGGTATCCATGTCGATCCCGGTAAGGTAGAGGCCATCAAAAACTGGGAAGCACCTAAGACTCCGACTGAGGTGCGACAATTCCTAGGACTGGCCGGCTACTACCGGCGTTTCATCGAGGGATTTTCAAAAATTGCTCAACCCCTCACCGCTTTGACCCACAAGGGCACTAAGTACAATTGGGGTGACGCGCAAGAATCCGCTTTTCAACTGTTGAAAACCAAACTTTGTAGCGCCCCTATTTTAGCCCTCCCCGAGGGAACGGAAAATTTTGAGGTACACTGTGACGCATCTATACAAGGTCTCGGTTATTGCTGATGCAACTCGAGAAGGTTATAGCCTACGCCTCTAGACAACTACGGGTTCACGAGAAGAACTACACGACCCACGATTTGGAACTCGGAGCTGTAGTGTTTGCTCTTAAGATATGGAGGCATTACTTGTACGGTACCAAGTTTACCATTTACACCGACCACAAGAGTCTCCAACATATCTACGATCAGAAGGAGCTGAACATGCGACAGCGTCGTTGGGTCGAGCTGCTTAAAGATTATGATTGTGCCATCAAGTACCACCCTGGCAAGGCCAATGTGGTGGCCGACGCCCTCAGCAGAAAAGAAACGGATAAACCCAGACGGGTGAGAGCATTGCAACTCACGATTCATGCCAGCTTACCCGATCAGATTCGCGATGCGCAACTGGAAGCTTTGAAAGATGATAATCTCCATCGGAACTCATGCGGGGCATGAGCAAGCAACTTGAAACCAGATCGGACGGGGTCCGATATTTTGAGAACCGGATTTGGGTTCCACGATACGGAGAGTTGAGAACTCTAGTGATGGACGAAGCTCACAAGTCCCGATATTCTATCCACCCTGGCTTAGATAAAATGTATCATGATTTAAAGGCACTTTACTGGTGGCCGAACATGAAAGCCGACATTGCCACCTACGTGAGCAAATGTTTGACTTGTGCCAGAGTCAAGATAGAATACCAGAAACCATCTGGTCTACTGCAACAACCGGAACTCCCAATGTGGAAATGGGAACACATCTCAATGGATTTTATTACGGGTTTGCCCAAGACACCGACGGGATGCGATACCATCTGGGTGATCGTTGACCGGTTGACTAAATCGGCACACTTCCTAGCAATTAAGGAAACGGACAAAATGGAAAGACTGACTCGCGTATACATGAAAGAAGTGGTGTCTAGACGCGGAGTGCCTGTCTCGATCATTTCCGACCGAGATTCTCATTTCACCTCGCACTTTTGGAAGTCGCTGCAAAGCGCACTGGGCACCCGTCTCGATATGAGTACAGCATACCATCCTCAGACGGATGGGCAAAGTGAACGGACTATTCAGACCCTGGAGGATATGTTGCGTGCATGCGTTTTAGATTTCGGAAAAAGTTGGGAACCCCACTTACCCTTGGTAGAGTTTTCGTATAATAACAGCTACCACGCAAGTATTAAGGCAGCGCCGTTTGAAGCGCTGTACGGACGGAAGTGTCGATCACCACTCTGCTGGGCAGAGGTGGGTGACAGCCAAATCACTGGTCCGGAACTGGTACTCGAAACCTCGGAAAAGATTGTTCAAATCCGAAATCGCATGGCAGCAGCACGAGATCGCCAAAAGAGTTACGCCGACAAGCGCCGAAAACCTCTCGAATTTCAAGTGAACGATCGGGTGTTACTCAAAGTCTCACCTTGGAAAGGTGTGGTTCGCTTTGGTAAGCGAAACAAACTCAACCCACGATATGTTGGTCCGTACCGGATAACTGAGCGCATTGGTCCGGTGGCGTACCGACTGGACCTACCAACGGAACTCAGTGGCGTACACGATGTATTCCACGTATCAAATTTGAAGAAATGCCTATCTGATGAAACCCAAGTAGTCCCTTTGGAGGAACTACAAATTGATGAACAGTTACGGTTCATTGAGGAACCAGTCGAGGTTTTGGATTGGGAAACCAAAACGCTCAAACGCAGCAAAATTCCAATCGTTAAGGTTCGTTGGAACTCGAGACGTGGACCGGAGTTCACGTGGGAACGCGAGGATCACATGATGAAAAAGTATCCTCACCTTTTTGAAGGGCTAACCAAACACCGAAAACCGCGAAACCCGGCAAACCGTCAAACATCACCGGTGGTATGAATTAAATTTCGGGACGAAATTTCTTTCTACTAGGGGATGATATGACAAACTGAAAATTTTTTTTTTACTCTTTCAGACTCTCATCACGACTTGACTCAAATTTTCGGGACGAAAATTCTTTAACATGGGAATGATGTGACAATCGTCAATTTCAGGTTAACTCCGTTAACTCAACTCCGTCAATTCAAACTTTAAGATCATTGAATCTATAACGCACACATCATTACATTTAAACTAGGGTTTAAATGACGCTTAACACTTACTACATGTGTAGTCTTTCGGGATTTGCACCGAAACGCAAACGAGTTGACGCGAACGATTGATAAATAAACGACAAACGTCAAAACAATAATTATGTGATATTTATGTGTTAGATATATGTGTGTTACTTGATTGTTATGTGGAATGTTAAACAAGAAACAAGAACCAACTAATTAGGCTAGAGATGTAACATTTGGAAGTTTAGGGACTAGAGTGTAACTTGGTTATCTATAAATATAACCTAAACACTAAACCCTAATCTATTTTATATTATAAACAAGACCGATCGGCCTCCCCTCTTTGGTTCTCCACGGCTGCCGTCCACCCACTCACACATACACACATCAAATCAAGAGATTAATCCAAGAACTAGGTGCTAGGAAGGTATACTTGATCACCTCTTACCTCTTTGTTGTTTAATTTTGATGTTTAATGGGTTGTGTGTAAACCCTAATCGGCCGATCATGTGTATGTATGTGATTAATATGATTGTTGTTAGTTGGATAATGGATTGATAACTAGATTGATGTTGTTGCTTGATTGATTGTTGTCTTTGATTTGAGTTAAAACACAAACCCTAATCTTGTATGTATGGTGTAATTGATATGCATGGATAGTAGTTATAGTGTCTAGAGGGTTATATGGATGCATGATAGTTCATAGATTGTTATTATGTTGAGTTTTGATGTGAACAGATTCTGGACAGAATGTATATATGATGTTTAAGTGACTGTAACGAAGTGTAAACGTGAAAATTGATTGAGATTGTGGATACTGCAGTAAACTAGGTTGAGTCTAGTTTCTAGAAAGTATAAATTCGTAATTTTTGGATAAGTGGAAGTATACTTTTATGATTTTACAAAAACGTGATGCAAAGCTGAGCTGTTAGACCTGCTGTTAGGTTATGTTGTAAATGTTATATCTCATGAACTACGAGACCAATTGGGTTGGTTCCACTTCTGGAAGTTGACTCATTGAGTTAGGAACCAAACCCAAGTGGTCTTGCATTTATTGGATTTTTCGTTTAATGGGAATTGCAAATAACATTCTGTTGCACATGAATCTGACTGATATGAGTTTGCTGTAATGTTTTGGTCATTATAAGAAAAATATGTGGAATAAAAATAAGATAAAATATGTTCTGGAAACCTAAGATATGTATGCTTCTGTGGTAATTTTTGGTGAATTAATTGAGTCGTTATGATCGGTGAACTAGTGCAATCTTTCAAGTAGAAATTCTGTCATAACGAAACTAGCTGCTGAGTTGTGTAGGAATGCATGAAATATGATAGTTTTTATATAATTGTTGTATTTTGACCAAAATACCCTTGCGGGGAATAGTTGTTAGTTGATTGCCATGAATTGACCAAATTGCCCTTATGGGGAATAATGGTTAGTCTTTGTTTGTTGACCAAAATGCCCTTACGGGGATAATTGCTAGTAAAGTATGTTATTAGTACGTGACACGAAAGTAATTGCTCACTCATGTATCGTATCACAGTTGTACTTGTTTAAGTCACACACAATTCACAAACGAAACACGAAATCTGTTACGTGCATAGGTATTATGTGCCGAGTCTAGAGACTCGTTAAACGTACCGATACTTAGAAAATCTCTTTGTTATTTAGAACGCTAGAGAGTTTCTACGACGCACATCACTTGGTGATCTAGATCGGGATATTCTTCGCAAACAGTGAGTTTCACTTACCCCGCTCTTTGAACTGTTTTCAAACGTTTTTCACTTGGGGGAGATAACATACTCCGATAAACGTATTTTTCTGAGATAAACGCATATTTAAGATTTTGTTATAAATTATATATCACTTGTAAAGGCTAAGCGGCAAACGTAACATTTGAAGTCCCACACATCAGACCGGTTAATATTTGGAATAGCGAGTCACTGTTGAGTAGTACTACTGGGTTTGACAAACCCCACCCGACGCTAAGCTCAACTGGAGGTTGAGTGGGTGTAATTTTGGCTAACACTTACCATGGTCTGGATTGACCTGGTGACGGGCACTTGATAAACAGTCAGCTTCGGTCGCGAACCACTTAGCGATACTTGTTGTATAGATTAGCTACCTATCGATATATAATTTGACATAACACTATCTGGTAATGCAAAACACTTAAACGTCGTAACGGGGTTACGCAACACTTAAACGTCGTAACGGGGTTACGCAACACTTAAACGTCGTAACGGGGTTACGCAACACTGAAACGCCGTAACGAGGTTACGCAAAACGCTAAACGATTTATCTTATTTAACTTGTGAACTCACCAACCTTGTGTTGACACTTTTAGTATGTTATTCTCAGGTAGCCGAGGCGGGCGCGCGGTTTAGGAGCATGCATTAAATGAAAACACTTTTATTCTGCAAACTTATTTTTAACAGTTATCTTTGGTTTTAAGTCGTCCTGCGTGACGCAGCTTTTGAATTAAGGTTTTTACGCTTCCCCACTTATTTGCATTTAAACGTTTTTATGGTTTGATTATAACTGATGATTCCGATCCTGCCAGTTCACACCCTCTGACGGTAAAACTCCGTTAGTGGATTTTGAGGGTGTGACAGATTGGTATCAGAGCCATTGGTTACAGCAAACTAGAAGCTGCATGCATACTAGACTATAACCGCGACGACCCATTAGTTATAATGATACGCACTGCATAGGTTTGTGTAGTCTTGAAATCTTATCTCTTTACCTATTTTCACTCATACGCGCGCGCATACACGGCTTACCTATAGGAATGTCGACGCCACCCTCATCATCATCCGATTCGATGACGCATGCTCACGGGAAGGAACCTCAGTTACCTACCGCCTCGCCACCCCGCGTAGTCCCGGAACTCGAAGCTCCCGCACCGAAGAGGTACCGCCTATCCGGAGGCCTTTACGAAAACGACGTTAGCTGGGATTGGTACCCTAACATGATCAGACGTATGGTCTATCGCGAACAAGTTACCCCGTTGCCTCACCCGAACCACCCTGCTTATCCCAACACTTTACCACCCATAACCGAACCTGTGGAGCGAGTTCTCGCAGCTGTTGTTTCTTGTTTGGAGCGTGATGTGGGTTACATGCGCTACACGAGAGAAAATGTTGCCAGACTGTTTAAAGACAGAACCGAGACTCAGGAGGAGATTGCCCGCATGGCAGCGGCAATGAAAGATATGCAAGAGACTAGTGAGCAACAAATGAAGGTTATGATGAAGATGCAAGCTGAGATGATAGACTTGCAAGAGCAACTCCAAGAAGCAAGGACCCGAACTGAGATAGCGTTAGAGCGTTGCGATGTCTTACAAATGCAACTTGCTCAGAACGCAGCAGAGCCTGAGGCCGAGCCCGAGGCAGAGCCTGAAGTAGAACCTGAAGAAGATCCCGAAGAGGAGCCTGAGGAGGATCCCGAGGAAGATCCCGAGGAGGAACCCGAAGAAGAACCGGAGGAAGAACCGGCTGAGGAGGAGGCACACTCAGAGGTGTCCTCAGATGACGACATCTAGTAATGATGACACTTAGATGGAGGGGTTGTCTCCATCCGAACTATTATTTTTCTATGATTTTAAGGATTGATTGGAAATACTTTGTAGCAAATTCAGGGCATGGTGACGTCTTCCAGACCAGCCACGATCCAACAAGCGATCCGTTTAGCTCACAAACTGACGGATCAGGCTGTGACCCAAGGTGCGTTACCACCTAGGGGTTCGACCACTAAAGCCCGTGACAACCCGAGTAATGACCACGTCAGCAACAGTAACAGCAACAGCAACCCGAACAGCGGGAAGAGAAAGTTTGACAACACCAGATCTTCATCCTCGAACCTCCCACCGCAACAACACTACCGTAAGCCCGAGTTCACTCGGAGCTTTAACACTCAGAATCGCAACAACAACAACAACGGTAGAGGGCAGGTTTCGAGCGGATATGCTGGGAAGTATCCAAAGTGCAACAGGTGCAACTATCATCATGTTGGCCAGTGTGACCGTGTCAAGTGTCAAAGATGCGGAAAGATAGGTCACCCAGCGAAAGAGTGTAGAGGAGACCTTGCGGCAAAGGGTGCTCCTAAGCCACCGATGACAACTAAGGGATGTTTTGAATGTGGGCAGGAAGGTCATTTCCGGAAGGATTGCCCCAAGCTGAAACAGAATGACAACAATGGGGGTAATGGAAATGGCAGTAGTGGTGGAAACAATGGGAAAGGAAGAGCTTTTGTGATTGGGTCAGGTCAAGCCCGCAATGATCCGTACGTGGTGACTGGTAAGTTCCCTGTGAACGATTGTTTTGCTTCTGTGTTGTTTGATACTGGAGCTGATAGGAGTTTTGTGTCGAAAGCCTTTAGCCAACTTTTAGACCTTACTCCAACCCCGTTAGACGCTAAGTTTCCTGTTGAATTAGCTAACGGTAAAACTGTAGTAACGACTCATGTACTTGCGGGATGTAAGTTGAAACTGTCAGGTCATGTCTTTGACATCGACCTTATTCCTTTTACGCTTAGTAGTTTCGATGTCGTTGTCGGCATGGACTGGTTATCCGAGAACCGAGCGGAGATTATATGCCATGATAAGATAGTCCATATTACCACCCCTTCCGGCGAGATCATTTCGGTCCGAGGCGAGAGAAGCGGCATGACCACCAGCGTCATTACCCTTTTGAAGGCACAGAAGTATCTACGAAAGGGTCATCCGGCAATTTTGGCGCAGATTGTTGAGAAACCCGCGGAGGAGAAACGAATTGAAGACATACCGGTTGTGCGAGACTTTCCGGAAGTTTTCCCGGAGGATTTGCCCGGACTCCCTCCTATTCGACAAGTCGAATTCCAAATCGAGTTGACACCCGGTGCAGCACCCATAGCACGAGCCCCGTATCGACTCGCACCGGCGGAACTTCAGGAGTTGTCCATTCAGTTGCAAGATTTGTTGGATAAAGGTTTTATCCGACCTAGCTCATCGCCATGGGGAGCCCCTGTCTTGTTTGTCCGAAAGAAAGACGGGACTTTCCGAATGTGCATCGACTACCGGGAGTTGAACAAGGTGACGGTCAAGAACCGTTATCCTTTACCCCGAATTGATGATTTGTTTGACCAGCTTCAGGGATCGAGTTACTACTCGAAGATCGATCTACGATCCGGTTACCACCAGCTGAGAGTGCGCGAAGAAGATATTTCAAAGACGGCTTTCAGATCACGGTATGGTCACTACGAGTTTTCGGTTATGCCTTTTGGCCTAACCAACGCACCAGCCGTATTTATGGATCTCATGAATCGAGTATGCAAGGCGTACCTCGACAAGTTCGTGATTGTTTTCATCGATGATATTCTCGTCTACTCCAAGAACGAGACTGATCACAAAGAGCACTTAAGGGTAATTCTGGAACTATTGAAGAAGGAACAACTGTATGCTAAACTCTCGAAATGTGAATTTTGGCTTCGTGAGGTTCACTTTTTAGGACATGTGATCAACGAGAATGGTATCCATGTCGATCCCGGTAAGGTAGAGGCCATCAAAAACTGGGAAGCACCTAAGACTCCGACTGAGGTGCGACAATTCCTAGGACTGGCCGGCTACTACCGGCGTTTCATCGAGGGATTTTCAAAAATTGCTCAACCCCTCACCGCTTTGACCCACAAGGGCACTAAGTACAATTGGGGTGACGCGCAAGAATCCGCTTTTCAACTGTTGAAAACCAAACTTTGTAGCGCCCCTATTTTAGCCCTCCCCGAGGGAACGGAAAATTTTGAGGTACACTGTGACGCATCTATACAAGGTCTCGGTTATTGCTGATGCAACTCGAGAAGGTTATAGCCTACGCCTCTAGACAACTACGGGTTCACGAGAAGAACTACACGACCCACGATTTGGAACTCGGAGCTGTAGTGTTTGCTCTTAAGATATGGAGGCATTACTTGTACGGTACCAAGTTTACCATTTACACCGACCACAAGAGTCTCCAACATATCTACGATCAGAAGGAGCTGAACATGCGACAGCGTCGTTGGGTCGAGCTGCTTAAAGATTATGATTGTGCCATCAAGTACCACCCTGGCAAGGCCAATGTGGTGGCCGACGCCCTCAGCAGAAAAGAAACGGATAAACCCAGACGGGTGAGAGCATTGCAACTCACGATTCATGCCAGCTTACCCGATCAGATTCGCGATGCGCAACTGGAAGCTTTGAAAGATGATAATCTCCATCGGAACTCATGCGGGGCATGAGCAAGCAACTTGAAACCAGATCGGACGGGGTCCGATATTTTGAGAACCGGATTTGGGTTCCACGATACGGAGAGTTGAGAACTCTAGTGATGGACGAAGCTCACAAGTCCCGATATTCTATCCACCCTGGCTTAGATAAAATGTATCATGATTTAAAGGCACTTTACTGGTGGCCGAACATGAAAGCCGACATTGCCACCTACGTGAGCAAATGTTTGACTTGTGCCAGAGTCAAGATAGAATACCAGAAACCATCTGGTCTACTGCAACAACCGGAACTCCCAATGTGGAAATGGGAACACATCTCAATGGATTTTATTACGGGTTTGCCCAAGACACCGACGGGATGCGATACCATCTGGGTGATCGTTGACCGGTTGACTAAATCGGCACACTTCCTAGCAATTAAGGAAACGGACAAAATGGAAAGACTGACTCGCGTATACATGAAAGAAGTGGTGTCTAGACGCGGAGTGCCTGTCTCGATCATTTCCGACCGAGATTCTCATTTCACCTCGCACTTTTGGAAGTCGCTGCAAAGCGCACTGGGCACCCGTCTCGATATGAGTACAGCATACCATCCTCAGACGGATGGGCAAAGTGAACGGACTATTCAGACCCTGGAGGATATGTTGCGTGCATGCGTTTTAGATTTCGGAAAAAGTTGGGAACCCCACTTACCCTTGGTAGAGTTTTCGTATAATAACAGCTACCACGCAAGTATTAAGGCAGCGCCGTTTGAAGCGCTGTACGGACGGAAGTGTCGATCACCACTCTGCTGGGCAGAGGTGGGTGACAGCCAAATCACTGGTCCGGAACTGGTACTCGAAACCTCGGAAAAGATTGTTCAAATCCGAAATCGCATGGCAGCAGCACGAGATCGCCAAAAGAGTTACGCCGACAAGCGCCGAAAACCTCTCGAATTTCAAGTGAACGATCGGGTGTTACTCAAAGTCTCACCTTGGAAAGGTGTGGTTCGCTTTGGTAAGCGAAACAAACTCAACCCACGATATGTTGGTCCGTACCGGATAACTGAGCGCATTGGTCCGGTGGCGTACCGACTGGACCTACCAACGGAACTCAGTGGCGTACACGATGTATTCCACGTATCAAATTTGAAGAAATGCCTATCTGATGAAACCCAAGTAGTCCCTTTGGAGGAACTACAAATTGATGAACAGTTACGGTTCATTGAGGAACCAGTCGAGGTTTTGGATTGGGAAACCAAAACGCTCAAACGCAGCAAAATTCCAATCGTTAAGGTTCGTTGGAACTCGAGACGTGGACCGGAGTTCACGTGGGAACGCGAGGATCACATGATGAAAAAGTATCCTCACCTTTTTGAAGGGCTAACCAAACACCGAAAACCGCGAAACCCGGCAAACCGTCAAACATCACCGGTGGTATGAATTAAATTTCGGGACGAAATTTCTTTCTACTAGGGGATGATATGACAAACTGAAAATTTTTTTTTTACTCTTTCAGACTCTCATCACGACTTGACTCAAATTTTCGGGACGAAAATTCTTTAACATGGGAATGATGTGACAATCGTCAATTTCAGGTTAACTCCGTTAACTCAACTCCGTCAATTCAAACTTTAAGATCATTGAATCTATAACGCACACATCATTACATTTAAACTAGGGTTTAAATGACGCTTAACACTTACTACATGTGTAGTCTTTCGGGATTTGCACCGAAACGCAAACGAGTTGACGCGAACGATTGATAAATAAACGACAAACGTCAAAACAATAATTATGTGATATTTATGTGTTAGATATATGTGTGTTACTTGATTGTTATGTGGAATGTTAAACAAGAAACAAGAACCAACTAATTAGGCTAGAGATGTAACATTTGGAAGTTTAGGGACTAGAGTGTAACTTGGTTATCTATAAATATAACCTAAACACTAAACCCTAATCTATTTTATATTATAAACAAGACCGATCGGCCTCCCCTCTTTGGTTCTCCACGGCTGCCGTCCACCCACTCACACATACACACATCAAATCAAGAGATTAATCCAAGAACTAGGTGCTAGGAAGGTATACTTGATCACCTCTTACCTCTTTGTTGTTTAATTTTGATGTTTAATGGGTTGTGTGTAAACCCTAATCGGCCGATCATGTGTATGTATGTGATTAATATGATTGTTGTTAGTTGGATAATGGATTGATAACTAGATTGATGTTGTTGCTTGATTGATTGTTGTCTTTGATTTGAGTTAAAACACAAACCCTAATCTTGTATGTATGGTGTAATTGATATGCATGGATAGTAGTTATAGTGTCTAGAGGGTTATATGGATGCATGATAGTTCATAGATTGTTATTATGTTGAGTTTTGATGTGAACAGATTCTGGACAGAATGTATATATGATGTTTAAGTGACTGTAACGAAGTGTAAACGTGAAAATTGATTGAGATTGTGGATACTGCAGTAAACTAGGTTGAGTCTAGTTTCTAGAAAGTATAAATTCGTAATTTTTGGATAAGTGGAAGTATACTTTTATGATTTTACAAAAACGTGATGCAAAGCTGAGCTGTTAGACCTGCTGTTAGGTTATGTTGTAAATGTTATATCTCATGAACTACGAGACCAATTGGGTTGGTTCCACTTCTGGAAGTTGACTCATTGAGTTAGGAACCAAACCCAAGTGGTCTTGCATTTATTGGATTTTTCGTTTAATGGGAATTGCAAATAACATTCTGTTGCACATGAATCTGACTGATATGAGTTTGCTGTAATGTTTTGGTCATTATAAGAAAAATATGTGGAATAAAAATAAGATAAAATATGTTCTGGAAACCTAAGATATGTATGCTTCTGTGGTAATTTTTGGTGAATTAATTGAGTCGTTATGATCGGTGAACTAGTGCAATCTTTCAAGTAGAAATTCTGTCATAACGAAACTAGCTGCTGAGTTGTGTAGGAATGCATGAAATATGATAGTTTTTATATAATTGTTGTATTTTGACCAAAATACCCTTGCGGGGAATAGTTGTTAGTTGATTGCCATGAATTGACCAAATTGCCCTTATGGGGAATAATGGTTAGTCTTTGTTTGTTGACCAAAATGCCCTTACGGGGATAATTGCTAGTAAAGTATGTTATTAGTACGTGACACGAAAGTAATTGCTCACTCATGTATCGTATCACAGTTGTACTTGTTTAAGTCACACACAATTCACAAACGAAACACGAAATCTGTTACGTGCATAGGTATTATGTGCCGAGTCTAGAGACTCGTTAAACGTACCGATACTTAGAAAATCTCTTTGTTATTTAGAACGCTAGAGAGTTTCTACGACGCACATCACTTGGTGATCTAGATCGGGATATTCTTCGCAAACAGTGAGTTTCACTTACCCCGCTCTTTGAACTGTTTTCAAACGTTTTTCACTTGGGGGAGATAACATACTCCGATAAACGTATTTTTCTGAGATAAACGCATATTTAAGATTTTGTTATAAATTATATATCACTTGTAAAGGCTAAGCGGCAAACGTAACATTTGAAGTCCCACACATCAGACCGGTTAATATTTGGAATAGCGAGTCACTGTTGAGTAGTACTACTGGGTTTGACAAACCCCACCCGACGCTAAGCTCAACTGGAGGTTGAGTGGGTGTAATTTTGGCTAACACTTACCATGGTCTGGATTGACCTGGTGACGGGCACTTGATAAACAGTCAGCTTCGGTCGCGAACCACTTAGCGATACTTGTTGTATAGATTAGCTACCTATCGATATATAATTTGACATAACACTATCTGGTAATGCAAAACACTTAAACGTCGTAACGGGGTTACGCAACACTTAAACGTCGTAACGGGGTTACGCAACACTTAAACGTCGTAACGGGGTTACGCAACACTGAAACGCCGTAACGAGGTTACGCAAAACGCTAAACGATTTATCTTATTTAACTTGTGAACTCACCAACCTTGTGTTGACACTTTTAGTATGTTATTCTCAGGTAGCCGAGGCGGGCGCGCGGTTTAGGAGCATGCATTAAATGAAAACACTTTTATTCTGCAAACTTATTTTTAACAGTTATCTTTGGTTTTAAGTCGTCCTGCGTGACGCAGCTTTTGAATTAAGGTTTTTACGCTTCCCCACTTATTTGCATTTAAACGTTTTTATGGTTTGATTATAACTGATGATTCCGATCCTGCCAGTTCACACCCTCTGACGGTAAAACTCCGTTAGTGGATTTTGAGGGTGTGACATATGATAAGCCATTATTGTACGTTAACTCACCCCTTTATATATATATATATATATATACTTGACGGGTGCCCGCGCGATGCAGCGGGTGTTTGAACCTATTAATCACGTACAAATATAAGTGTTTATGGTTCGGTTAAAACCTTGAAATCATTTAAACCGGTCATTGGTTTAACTTCTTTTTTCTTTTTCTTTTTTACTTTCGGTTTCTTGGTCGGTTTCAAAATTTTCAAAACGTAGTGAACGGTTGGTTCGCGGTTTATATCGACAACCGGCCATATGAAACCAGAAAGGACTGTAAATTAACCTAATTGCAATATGATTCATTTTGTAATATTTGTTGTTATTATTTCACGTCCTAAATCTTCCATTAATATTTACCATTTATGTGGCTAAAATTATCATTTTTTATGTATGATCATCTCAAGTATCATATTATGTTGGTTTTTAGTTAACATTGAAGGTACATTTACATTATTAATTATTTTAAACTAAATTTATTATTAAAGTTTAAACTGTGAACCCAAACCAGAACCGGGCCGTTAGTAACGATTCAGGTTCAACTTTCAATGGTTGAGTTTGGTTTTGGACGACAAAAAATCAGTATTAACGGTTGGACTCACAAGTTTAACTTAAAAACCATCAAAACCGATACTGAACACCCATACGTAACATATTAATTTATTTAAAATGAAAAAAAATACAACAATATTATATCCAAATTAAAGAGAATAAAATGCTCGTTTTTATGGTGCAATTTGTTTATAAAAATATTAGCGTATGAAAAGGCTATAGTCGTTTAAAAATCATTGGTGGGAAGTTAGTTTACAAGTTAAATTAAAAATATAATATGGATAAAGATGAGGGACCAAACTTGTAGTTGAATAGATTGTGTTTAAAAGACATATTTACCCTTACTAACACATGTACCTCATGCTTTAAGTGTTGTAAATTACTTAAAAATGGGTGTCTTAATTTACCCTTGTTTGGTGTATTATATATAGTATATATATATATATATATATATATATATATATATATATTATTGATTAATTTATTAAAATGAAAACGAGTCGGGTATTTATATTGGAAAAATCAAGGTGTTACAATCTCCCATACTCTAGAGAATTTCATCCCACAATTAAAGATACTATAGCAACACCATTAAATTTTGAGGAAAAGAAAATTTTAATTATAATTAAAAAAATTTATCATAACAAAGAGCTTTGAATAGTCAGAACAACGCTCCAAGTGAATATCCGATAAGAACACTTATATATAGGATGTACCAGCGGCGTATCCATCATGTCCTTATCATCTCTACTTTTGAACTATTATCCCAACTACTTTCGATTCTATATTATAACACACAATCGTACGCATTATGGTTTCCATGCGAAGACTTCGATAATTATTTATGGATCCATAATTACTTAGATCATCGGATGGTACACATAACTCGTCCCATCGTGTGGGTTACAAAACTTTTGAAAGATATGATATTTAGAGAAAACCATAATCTTAATACGTTTTGGTTGTAAACTAGAAGATCGTAGTTGTGTAAAATATTACTAAAAAATAAATTGAACTCTTGAGTTAGTTTAATAAAATATTAATGTTTCTAAAACGCCTTTTGGTAAAAGTTATAAATTCTTGGAAATTTGGAAAGAAAAAGATTCCTTAGGGTTGAGAGTGAGATGAATTGGGATGAATGAGGTCAAGAGATAAACTTTGAGTGCAGTATCATAGGAAGCTGTCCTTTTGAAAAGATAGATTTTATTATATGAACATAATCACTTAAAATTAATAAATTATTAGAATTTAAATTGTTTAAATCCAAAAATCGAATAAAGATTTGTTATAATGTATTATTAAGAAAGATAAAATATGTTTAGATAGGAAATGACTAAAACATCTTCTTTGATAAACTTAGTTATGATTGATTTGATTTATTTGCTTTAAAATAACTTGATAAATTAGATCTATAAAAATTTTTGAATAATTGAAGTTGATTGAAATGAAATATTTTGATTAGGTTGCAAAGTAGAGTGTAATAGAATAAGTTTGGAAACTTTTGAGTTTGATGAACATGATTGAATCGAGAAAACACATAGCGTAGGTGATTAGGTTTTCCATAGTTGTAGCGATTACAGGTAGTGGGGTATAAAAATTGAACAACGTCGTAGCATGTGTTTTAGAATTAGACGACATAGATCATTGTGGAACGTCTTGTGGTACATGGCAAGTATTTAACAAGATTAGCGCATGATTTCATTGGGTGCAAAATGATATGAGGATTGAACTGAGTATTGATATTGGCAAGTGAAGCGTAACGAGTGAATTTGTGACGTAAAGTTTATTGTTTGAGATGCTATGATTTTTGTTGAGGTTGATTATTAATTTGAATTGAAAGCATATAGTTAATGTTTAGACTTGCGTTTATTATTGTTGTTGTTATGAGAATGAGTTGGGGTAAATGAATCAGAATTACCAACAATTAGTTTAATGAACAAGATTTAGTTAATTGCATTTATGTTTTGGAAATTGAGTTTATATTTTAGAGATCGCAGGAGCTATCTCCTTGACTAAACATGTGGCCATGAGGTGGTTATAGAAAATAAATGATTGATGTTGTTTGATAATGAGAATACATTCTTTGATTAATAAAAATGTGAGTAAAGAAGTGATTATAATGACAAGATTGGATAGTTGTGCAGATTTCATATGAATCATTGTGTAAAATAAAACCTAAATATGTTATGCTGATGTTTATTTATAACTTAAGGATAAGTTAGATATTGGATGGAAAATCAATGAGATAATTTGATGAGCGCATAAGTTTTATCAAAGTTAATATGTTTTAACAAATTAAAATTTGAGGTTGAGTACTTGAAATATGTTAAACAAGTGAAATATATAATCTATGAGTATAAGAAAGCTGTTCGATTATTAAATTATGCAATAATATTATTTAAATTACTTGATATTTCGATAATATAATAGCGTGAAAAGATGAATAAGTAAAAACCAATTTAATAATAAAGTGTAAAGTTTTGATTGGATCGTGGTAACCGAGTCTTGATGAATGAAGAATTTGTATCCGATCAGGAGAATAAAAAATGGTTTAAGTGTATGAATAGATCGAACAAATAAATCTTGATTCGAAAGTGATTTAGTAAGTAAGTAATTGAATAATTTAATAATAGAATAATTTATTATTAGGTACAAGATCAAATTGATCATAATAACTTAATTACGATGTCGGTATAGGTCGTTTTGGTTTGTATAACAAAATACACGATTCAATTTCCATGTTAACGACGAAGATTGTGGATCAAGATACCTAATTGGGTCCGGGTTTGCGTAGTGGGTCATGGGTTTGGTATCTGGATTGGGGTCACGGGTTGGGCTATGGATATTGGTCCTTAATCTTTAAGTGTGGATACATTACGGGATAAAACATAAGTTTAGGGTGTGAATTGTATTTAATCCAAAGTTAAGATAATATATATATATATATATATATATATATATATATATTATTGATTAATTTATTAAAACAAAAATAGGTCAGGTATATAGATCGGAAAAACCGAGTTGCTACAATATAACACAATCTTAAGTAATATAACACAATATAAAGAAAAAAAGACACAATGACAAGGAAAAAAACAGAATCAATGACGAAAATAAACACAAAACACAATCATAACCAAAAAGACACAACCACTTTTTTCACTTACCATTGTGTTTTTTTATGAGAATGAGAAAGACGGTGGAAACATTTTTGTATTTTTTACTTTTTTATTTATTAAATTTTGAGTTATGATTTATTTATTTATTTTTAATTTTTTAAGAGGTTTTTTTTGTGTGGCTATAAATACTTCTCATGTTTGTTCCCTTTTATAGAATAACTGGATATATATATATATATATATATATATATATATATATATATATATATATATATATATATATATATATATATATATATATATAGGATCAGATCATGAGAGAACCTTTTTGAAATTGAGAACTTTGAGAACCATTTTGAACCACAAAATACCTAAAAGTAAAAAAAATCATAAAATAAAAAAAACACAAAAATGAAAAAAGTAAAAAAAAACAAAATTCTTATTTTAACATCCCGGTTTCATAAAAAAAATAAAAAATAAATAAAAAAACTCGGTTTAGCTAAATTATATACACATATGTATAATATATACATATATGTACATTTACATGTTTTTTTATACATATGTGTATAATTTAAGATAAATGATACTGTACATATGTGTATAACACGACTTTTTTTTAATTTTTTAACCTTTTTTTAATTTTTTTTATTTTTTATTGAAACCGGAATGAAATATAAGAATTTTGGTTTTTTTATTTTTTAAAATTTTTGTTATTTTTTGTTTTATGATTTTTTTAAATAATTTTTTTAAAGGTGTTTTTAGTGGTCTAAAATGGTTTTCAAAGTGTTCAATTTGCAAAGGGTTCTTTTAGGATCCTTACCATATATATATATATACATATATATATATATATATAAACATGATCATATACATTTTATTGTTAACATGAAAACAGTGTGAATCAATTTGTTGTTATTATTAGGTTTATTTTATAAGTGTTTTCTGTTATTTTCTGTTCATATTTACTAAAAACTAAGGGTGCAAACGAGCCGATCCGATCCCGAGCTTAGCTCGATTAACTTACAAAGAGTTCAAGCTCGGCTCATTTCGAGCTCTATTTTCAAAGCTCGAGCTCGTCACGTGAGTAGATTTTCAAGCTCAAGCTCGGCTCGGTCTCGACTCGGTTATTATTTATCAGTTACTTTTTATATAGCTATAATTATTTTCATATTTTGTTTTCTATTATAATTTTATATATATAATAATATATGATATTTAGTTTTTTTTTATTTATATTTTCATACATTATATATATGTGTGTGTGTCTGAATATACATACATATATATATGTGCGTAGACTGATCTGGGATAGTTTAGAGTGTAGAAGGGTTCCTGGGAGGTATATAGACATAATTAGAGATATGTATGATCGGACAAAAACTTCTGTTTGAGCACCATTTGGGGATACTAATTTCTTTTCCATGGAGGTAGGATTCCATCAAGGGTCATCATTGAGCGCCTTTCTATTTACGGTCGTTATGGATGAGTTGTCAAAGTCGATTCAGGAGAGGGTCATGTGGTGTATGCTTTTTGCAGATGACGTTGTGCTAGATGCTGAAACTAAACATAGCCTCAAGCGATGTTAGAAGAATGGCGTGCAGCTCTAGAGGACAAAGGATTAAGAATTAATCGCTCGAAGATAGAGTATCTACATTGTGATTTCAGTGGTCCTGGAGACGACAGGGACTATCAGATCACCATAGGGGTTCAAGTGGTTCCATAAGCTACTAAGTTCAAATACCTAAGATCGTTTGTACAAAAAGATGGGGAAATCGATAGTGACGTAACCCATCGCATTCAGGCGGGCTGGTGTAGGTGGAGAGCATCTACGGGGGTTCTGTGTGATAGGAGGTTCCCAACTAAATTAAAAGGGATATTTTATAGGATCGCAGTTAGGCCATCAAGAAAACACAAGTGCATAAGATGGAGGTGGCAGACATGAGGATGTTGAGGTGGATATTTGGGAACACAAGGTTGGACATAATAACAAATGAGGTTTTTAGGGAACAACTAGGAGTTTTTGGTATAAGTGTAAAAATAAAGGAGGGGAGATTGAGATGGTATGGACATGTGAAGAGAAGACAGGTAACAACGCCAGTTAGAGTATTGGAAACCCTCTGTAGAAGGAAGGAGGAGTAGAGGTAGACCCAAATTGACTTGGGAGGAGCGGAATAGGCAGGATTTTCTAGAGTTACACCTCTCTGAGGACATGGTCCACGACGGGACTTCATGGAGACGTAGGATTAATTTTAAGGACTTTTAGAGAATGCCACTTTAGTGTCTTAGCCTAAGCGTATGGACATAGACTCTTCTAAATTATAGGGGATTTTGTTTGTGCTTGTTCTTTTGTTGGTACGTCTATTTAGATTCTATGATCTCATAGGTGCTAGTATTTGACTACGCCACTTTACCACTATATGTATTGTTATTAGGTACATGTGTTTTTGTATGTTGTATGCTTCGTAGCCGAGGGTCTCTTTGGAAGCATCCTCTCTATCCTCATGAATAAAGGTAAGATATGCCTACAGCACACATTCCCTAGATCCTACTAATAGCTTTTGCTATTGGTGGGATTTACTGGGTACATTTGTTGTTGTTGTATATATATATACACATATATATATTAATAATTACTAAATATATATTTTCAAAACTGTATAAATGACAGGCTCGTTTAGGCTCGTGAGGCGACTTGAGCTCGATCAGTAAATGTCTGGCTCATTTATTAAACAAGCTTACTTTTAATTAGGCTCGAGCTCAGGCTCGACTTGATTAAGCTCGTCTCGATCGAGTTTTTTAACGAGCTGATCTCGAGTAGCTCGCGAACAGCTCGGCTCGTTTGCATCCTTACTAAAAACTATAAAAAAACAAAATGAAATCAAACAACTTAAGGATTAGTGACCTTTTTATTTCGGCTCACCTACGTACTTAAATTCTCGTGTTAGGCCATTCTATTACGATGTTTTGTAAGCTAGATCTTTCAGTAAAATAATATCTCTGTCGTTCAAAAAGAAGGTCGTTATAAAATAAATTCGTAGTTTTTCTTCTTCAACGTGTTGTTGGGTGGGTCTTCTTAATTCTTTGTCGTTTTATTATCCTTTTCATTATAGCTTTATGATTGAATAGAGTTTTTTTTTTATCAAAATAGGTGCCAGGAAAAAAGTATTTACTAATATAGGTGATTTGAAAAGTATTTATTAAACTTCTTTTTTTTTTCTCACTCCTAACACTATTGAATAAGTTTTTATTTTAAGTGTTTTCTTTAGTTTAGTCAAATCGTAAAACTAAAAACATTTCTAAAAAAGAATTAAAAAAATTATTTAAACAAAATTTTTAAAATTTAGGTTTTCTTTTAGAAAAAATCGTTAGGATATATATTTTTTTTAAAAAAAAACGTGTTTAGTTTTTCAAAATACAAATAAAGAACTTAGTAAAACTCACAATAATAAAATTGTGATATGTCAAAAAAGATGATACATTTACGAGTACCAATATCGGTTTCGTTAATACCAATATAGGCAACAATATTGTTCGGTAGAAATCAGTTTGATTTGTGATTATACCAACACACTACCAAAACTCGTATAACTTACATTTTAAACAAAATTTGATATCTATGTATACAATAAAGTTATATGACATTTGCTTATAAAAATTTCATATACTAAATCTACGTTAACTATAAGATAAAACAGATCTTACATACTTATTTAAAAATGCTTTATAAATATTTAATTTGAGAATTTCTAGTGTGGAAAAACATTTTCAATTCTTAATGCTATTTTTCTTTATTATTATCAGGGGGCGGATCTAGGTACACTACGTAAATTGATCTTCTGCCACACGAAAAAAGTGTGGCCGTAGGCCTTTAGCCACACACATTTGGTTCAGGTCATATGTGGCCAAAGGTCGCGACACTGTGGGTATGATATGGCTACACACAGTTTTTAGTGGCCTTATGTGGTAATAAGTGTGGCTAAAGGGTACAGACATTAGTTGCTGGCCATCAAGAAGCCTCTCCAATAAGTGTGGCTAAATGGTAGAAAATGGCCACATGTCAATTTACTATGAGTGACCATTGCATCTATATAGCCACATGAATTTATGTTTCAGCCACATGCATTTTATATTAATGTGGCCAATAGGGTTGTGTTAAGCTTACATTGTGACCTATACCGTGTTAATATAACAAAGAAATGACCACTTAAATTTAATAATAGAGTGGCTAATTATATGATATAGACACTAGATATTACATTAAAAGTGGCTAAATATGTTTACTTGCCACTCAAAATCTCCTTTGTAGATTATAGTGTGGCCATTGTCTTACCGTTTGTCACACAAAATGTTTTTCCTAATATAAAGTGTGGCTATTGTAAAACATAGTGAAGTACTGTGTGGCTAATCATATCTTATAGACACTGGGGATTATTGTAAATGTGGCTAAAAATGTGAACTTGCTAGTCAAAAACTCTTTTGTAGTTTGTGGTGTGGCCATTTTCTTAGCGTTTGTCACACATAATGCTTTTCGTAATTTAAAGTGTGGCTATTGTCAAACTTTTCGTCACACATTGTGAGGTACTGTGTGGCTAAAAATATCATATAGACACTGGAGGGTGTTGTCAATGTGGATAAAAATGTGAACTTGCTAGTCAAAAACTCTTTTGTAGTTTGTGGTGTGGCCATTGTCTTACCATTTGTCACACATAATGCTTTTCGTAATTTAAAGTGTGGCTATTGTCAAACTTTTCGTCACAGATAGTGAGCTACTGTGTGGCTAATAATATCATATAGACACTGGAGGTTGTTGTCAATGTGGCTAAAAATGTGAAGTTGCCACGCAAACACTCTTTTGTAGTTTGTGGTGTGGCCATTGTCTTATCGTTTTTCACACATAATGCTTTTCCTAATTTAAAACTTTTCGTCACACATAGTGAGGTACTGTGTGGCTAATAATATCATATAGACACTGGAGGTTGTTGTCAATGTGGCTAAAAATGTGAAGTTGCCACTCAAACACTCTTTTGTAGTTTGTGGTGTGGCCATTGTCTTACCGTTTGTCACACATAATGCTTTTGGTAATTTAAAGTGTGGCTATTGTCAAACTTTTCGTCACACATAGTTAGGTACTGTGTGGCTAATAATATCATATAAACAACGAAGGTTGTTGTCAATAGGGATGAGCATGGTACCGGACCGGTACCGACCGGTCCCGATCCCGAAAATCCCGATCCCGAAAATCCCTAATTCTTGGTACCGATCCCGGTACCGAAATATTCGGTTCGGTATCGGTACGGTACCGGGATTATACCGGTACCGGAGGTAAAAAATCGGGAAATACCGGTACTGTACCGTACCGTATCGGTATCGGTACCGTACCGTACCGATCCCGAAACTTAAAACTTTGGTACCGATTCGGTACCGACGGTACCAAATCGGTACCGATTTCGGTACCGGTATCGGTACCAATCGGTACCGATCCCGATTTTGCTCATCCCTAGTTGTCAATGTGGCTAAAACTGTGAAGTTGCTACTCAAACACTCTTTTGTAGTTTGTGGTGTGGCCATTGTCTTTACTGTTTGTCACACATAATTTTTTTGTAATATAAAGTGTGGCTATTATCATACTTTTCGTCACACAAAAATGTTTATGTTGTGGCTAATGGTCATTTATAGACTCTAATTTTTGTAATTTCAGGTGTGGCTATTGTCTTAATTTTGGCCACACCTATTTAATGTGTTCTATGTGACCAAATTGTGTGTAATTAGGCAATATATAATTATTTTTATTTTTTGTGCAGTAATATAAAACAGCTATAATATAAAACAGCTATAAGCAACAAAACAAAATTATTATATTAGCAATAATATACACTTAAGCAAATGTATATGCAAAATATCTTACAAAATACAAAAATAACGAATACCTATATACTAGCTAAGGTGTCGGTTTTCTTGGCATTGCTCCTTGTGTTCAGTTTGGTCACCCGGTCTATCGTTGTGTACTTTGCATTTGCCTTCTTGCCAGCTCTGTCTGGTTCTTTTGAGGACGGGAGTGGTGGTAGCTGTAACAACAGAATATGAAAAACAAATATGTATAATTAATGTCGTTTTTTGTAATTGAATAGTACAAAATTACCGAACGTTCGTTTAACTGTTCGTGAACCTTTCGGCGGGAAGTTCGTTTATGTTCGTTTATCTTTGTTCAATTACGTTAGTTTATATTATAAATAAACGAACATAAACGAACACAAGTGTTCATTTTTTAAACTAAATGAAAAAGAACATAGATATTTGTTTGGTTAAGTTAAAAGGGAACAAACCTCCTGGTCACATACGATTAGGTGTTCTGGCCAAGCAACAAAAGTACCAATTGAGTTGCCAACAGTCGTAATTTCACCTACCTCACATGGAATAATTGCTTGTTCCTTTATGGCTCCATCAATACTAACTTTATAGCAACCCTCCAGTATTGCTTTTCCATGAAACTGTTGTGGAACCGGTGACCAATAAACTTTACCATTTGCCACCTTGTTACGCTTGTCATTCACACACAAACGACATTCATACACCTATAAACCAACATGTGAAATTAAGATGGCTTAGTTGAAGTCAATATATAAGTACATACCCATGTTGGTGGGAAATTAACAATGTTTCACTCAGTACATACCTTTATTTCAACAGGTTGGGAAGCTTCATTCGTAGATACATCAACTTTTCTTTTACGGCTTCTCCGTTTTACCTAAAAACCATTCAATGAATCAATCAACAATTAAAGGAAAAACTGAAATTGCCAAATACTTACTGATGGTTTTTTCGAGTCGTTACTATTCGGAGTGTGGTGTAGTTGTGTTGATGCTTGGTCAACATTGTTCTCTACAGGCTTTATTGGTAATATAATAGAAATTGGAATTGTTAGGACTTATTAGGTTATAAAATTTAAAAAATGAAACTGCAAAATACTTACTGATGTCGCGCTATGGGGATCAACTACCGTTTGGTTAACACTTTTTTCCATAGACTTGGCCTGCAATTCGGTAAATAGAAAATGAGCACACTCACATTGGAAACGAATTATAAAAAGTATTGAAATTGTCAAATACTTACTGATGTCGCGGTATGGGGAGCGGGTACCATTTGGTTAACACTTTTTTCCACAGACTTGGCCTGCAATTCGGTAATAGAAAATGAGCACACTCACATTGGAAACGAATTATAAAAAGTACTGAAATTGTCAAATACTTACTGATGTCGCGATATGGGGAGCGGGTACCGTTTCGACAACTATTTTATCCGCAGACTTGGGCTACAATTAACTAATGCAAAATCAGCACACTCACATGGAAAGTTAATTATTAAAACAAATCAATCAAACTGTCAAATGGTTACCTGAGAAGCGGATTCTTGTTGCACAGCCTCACCTGAGGTTAAGATGTTTCCCACAGAACTGGCCTACAAATCAATTTATTAGGTTATGGAAAATGAAAAATCACATGGAAAGTTGTAAAAAACAAAGAAACTGTCAGATACTTACTGGTCCTGGCATTTTGTTTTGCGCCACAGCACTAGTACTTTGGTTAGAACCAACCTGGTTGGGAACAGGATTTACCTACGAATTGTGACAAAAACAGTGCCAATTATGTACGTCGAATGCATTAATTAATATGTAGCATACGTCACTTACTTGACTTGCCGACATTTCCGGCAACAATACTTCGAGATGTCTGAACCTGGCCTCAAATGCTAACCGTTCACTCACGGCTTGCTAGCATAGCATTCGTGGATTCAAGTAGAGACGTCAACCTGTTCACCACTACATCTCTCTGCACCGCCTCATACTCAAGTTGGGCAATCCGTTGCTTAAACGAGCCTTTTACCCGACTCACACCCCAATATTTACCTGTTGTCAATCCGTACCCAATCCCTTTTAAAAACCCACCTTTCTCTTTGCCAAGCATTAAGGTGACGGCATCTGTGCACGGTTCAAGTGCCAGGGCTCCGGAGGTGATCTGCTCCTCATGCTGAACCTGCAAGAAAACAAATATTCTAATACACTTGTAACACGCTTATGTATCCACATAAAGTGTTGAGACAAGTTATACAGACTCAAGTTTTTTTTACACCAATATAAGGCAATGAATTGACTTTAACATGATTTAAAAAGTTTAATACTAAAACATACTAATTTGGTTGCCACGCCTTCGACAATAGCATTCTTGTATGCACCATCTTTGTCCTCCCTTCCTTTCATCCACATTAATGCACGGCCGGGGATCTTATCCGGTCCAATTTCCTTCTTTTTGACCTTGTAAAATATTGAAGAGAAAGCAGCTGACCGTCATGCGTTAGACACATAACCAACAAATCATTGAACTAGAGAGAAAGCAGCTGACGGTGATTACCAGTTTCTCTCGAAGGTAGGTATAACCCCCTCGTCCCATGTGATGATCAAAAACAATATTTGCTCGAGCTCCCTTTGATGAAGCCAATTTTTCTTCAACCACACATTATAATCATTTCATTATATTTAAACAAAAAACATAAACCATATATAGTCAATCAATCTACGTTTGCAGAGTAGAGGATTTATACCTGAAATTGCTCTGATTGTGTGTACTCAACGAAGCGATCCCAGTCTTCTTGCCTGATCATCGTCCTGTGTCCCTTGGGTATCGCCTTCAGCTTCAGAGGTTTACCGATGTTCGGCATAATGTATTTGGCATACATTTTTCTTCTGAAATCCCGAAGAAGGTGTCCGAGCCGATTCATCACAGAAGGCCTGCGACAAGCCTCAATCTCAAAATATTTCTTCATAATATAATACAGTAAAGGTAAATTACATCTCAAAATATAAAATGCACAAATAGAAATAAATAATAACCGTTATTTGTTCCCACAGTTTATCTCTAAGCTCCTTTGTGACCTCCCTCCAACTTAAATGTCACAAGCCAACTATTTCCTTTACAACATCCCCTAAAAAACTTGCAAACTTTGATCTGTTTTGGCCAGTGAACCTACCCAGATTATCAAACTCCACTGGCAGTTTGACACCACGAGAGTTTGCATATTGGGTACGCAGCTTAGGTAACCTCGTCAACCCCCTTGTAGGTTTTTTCGTAGTAGCAAAACTGTTAAGGGGTTCGATAGCCTCCAAACTGTTGAGGGGTTCGATAACCATCGTCCCTATAACATCGTCTGGTTGACCGTCGTCGTCGTTGGCTTCCTCGCTGGAGTAGCCTTCAGTGTCGTCTGATTGAGCGTCGTCGTCGTAGTTGGCTTCCTTATCGGAGTAGCGTTCTTCTTCGATTCTTTCATCTATAAGCTTCATCTTCGATTGTTTTTTTTAATAATTTGGCTGATTTGTAGAGTGGAAAAGTTTTAATAATTTGGAGTGTAACTTGATTTTTGGAGTGTTAAATGTAATTTGGAGTTTTTGAATATTTGGAGCCAATATTTTGAAGCTTTTTGAGTTTTGCCTCCCTTTTTATTAAGAACCAATAGATTAATTATTGGCATAGTTTTTATGGCAGAGAACCTGTGGCTGAAAATAGGCACTTTGACAGAAGATGGTTGGATAAGCGTGTTATGCGTATTAGGATATTTATATATGTTTATGTACATTAGCGTGTTACAAGCGTAATAGTGTTTTTTAACAAAGTGTTTTTTTTATTTTTAGATTTAACCATAATTACCATTCATTAAAAGTTTTCATACAAAAGGCACCATTACAATACATTCCATGAAACAAAAATAAGAGTGAATAACAAAATAGATGATACAAGAAACTATAAAATTAAAGCATTTAAAAGCTAATTAACCAACCAACATTCAACACAATAAACTAAAAAGTGTATCAATACAATCATACATATACAAATAACCAACCAAATCACAAATGTTCCAAAATTCACCAAACACGTCACCAAATATTTCCCAAATGTTCTAAACATCACCAAATCACAAATCAACTTTTGAAACTAACAAAGTAGCTTCATTGAAGTCATATTCAAATCTTCAGTTATCACCAATCTGTATTTCATTTTCCACCTTGAAATTTTTCCATTTTGGTAACCGATATCTGAATTTCAGGTCCGACAGTTCACCATGAAGTCTCATTTTTTTACAACCTTCGGGATTGACCAAAGTGATTGATTGGCATTCCATCATAGGCATCAACCTTGGTGGCAATGTGACGCGGAAGACGCTGTGAAAAGCAAATTTCAAATATACTTGTAAATAAAAAAGAAATTTAAAAATTCAATTTACCAATTTCTTGATGACGTTCATGTGGAAGACGAGGGTCACCATTTTGCTCATCAAGATGAATTGGGTTTTGGGAGGAATTACCTTGATTGCTTGATTGATAGTTGAGAAACAACTGATTTGGACAAGGAAGGATAAATTCTATGCCATCTTCATGAAAGACATTAATATGAAATGTCTTATTTGATATGATTTCAAACACAAAAAACGAGCCACCTTTCAAGTTGGTTTGTTTAAAAACCTCATTCCATCCATCCTTTAGCCTACAACCCATTCCATCCCTAAGACATGAAACTTTAAACATATATCTATCTGGAGCAATAAGCTCGAAAAGCGAATTCATGTAATTGTCACCAAATTCTTGAATCACGTACCACTCAGGGAAATCCTATTAAACATGTTAATTAAAGGACATTTGAATTTGGAAACAATCATTAAAAACAGAATTTAAAACTTACCAAGTAATGGAAGTGTCGGTTTCTGACTGGAATACATATCATAGTACCGGATTGATCATTTACGTTTCTTTTGAAAGTAAACATATTCAACATAGATCTTGGTTTAATCTCAAAAACAACATATGTTCCAGCTTCTATACAACATTCTCTGATTAATTCAGTCCAACCGGTTCCAAAATAAAAGTCATCAAGTACTTTGATTATAACAACAGAAAACGTTCTACCACTTTGATCGTAAATCAAACAATAGCCGACATTCGATTTCATCTCAGCAAACATTGGTTGAACAGCTTTAGAAATGAGCTATAAGTAACACAAAAAATGTTCTTAGAATGTATATGTTGCAAAACTGTAAAATGTTTTATAAAAAAAATTAACCAGATAACAATATTAACATACCATCCTACTCATAGAATCGCTGTCGATATCTACCAGGAACTTAACTCCATTACTGAGACGTGGCATTTTTATGTTCTTACCAGGATAAGTGATGTCTACGAATTATAGTAAAGCGAAGTAGAAGTCGATTTAGGGTTTTGAAGTTAAAAGGGTTTTGAACTTTGGTTTTATTTATTTCTACACATTTAATTATTTATATATTTTGGTTTTTTGTTTTATAACTTTTTAAGAATAGTATAAAAACATTTACTTTTAGTTTTTTTTACTAACATTCCGGTATTAAATTTCGTTAAAAGAGGAGTTCGTTTAATAAATCTTATTTTTTAAATAAATTTAAAATTTTGTCCATTATTGAAGTATTATCTTAACCGTTAGTAAGATTTTATGGATAAGATTTACAACTTCGTAATAGAGAGGCTCATAACATTCTAGTGTTATCATTTCAAATATGTAGTTTTGTATCATTATCATCTTCTAGGTTATCATCATCACCATATGTGTTATGATGATGATCAACATCATAAAGTTATCATCGTTATCATGTATTATAGTGGTTATCATCATCATAATCATCGATCACCATCACCATGAAACAGCATCATCATCAGACGTGCGGGTAATCAACGTGGTCATTGTATAGGCTATCGTAGTCGGCGTTGATCATACAGGTAACATATATCTCGCTATTAGTGTCGTCATCATCGTCACACATCTCCATCATCATCATCAGCATCATCATCATCATCATCCGATTGCTATGTACGGGATATAGTCAGCATCGTATGGGTTATCATAAACAAAACGCCCAATATTAGCGATCACTGTCGGCACCATCTTATGAATTGTTGTCGTCATCAAGTGACATCATCAGTCGTACATTATACCATCAGTATGACCATCGTATACGTTATCATGGTCGTCGTCGATCATACGGGTTACATTTCATTAAACATTGGTGTCACCATTATCATCAACATATATATGTGTGCGTGTGTGTGTGTGCGCGCGTGCCTGTGTGGCGTATTGTCATATAGGTACATATAATTGGTCCTCATAATATATATATGTGATCATCATCATAGACGTCATGCTCGTCGTACTAGCTATAGTCGCCATCGTATGGGTTGGCGTAAGCAAACCGTATATATAGGTTAGCAGCATCAATATGATAACCACCACCAACCCAGGTAGTTATATTAGCATCGTCTCGTCATAATTGGGCCAATCATCATGGTCATCATACGGGATAGCACCGTCATTGTCTCATGTATTACATATCCACAATCATACTACACACCACCGCCCACATTCGCCACAACGAACCCCCAGAACCAACCACTAACCACACTCCACCACCACCCACCACAAACACCCACCACACCACCACCACCCACTAATATTATATATAAATATATATACATTTATTTATACCCATCCAACACCACCACCCACTACCCACCACCACCCACCCACCACCACCACCACCACCACCGACCTCCGCCACCACCACCCACTGCCCACCACCCACCACCACACATCCGCCACCATGAACCACCACACCTTCGCCACCGTCCACCACCATCATGACCACCTGAACCCACCACCACCCACTAATATTATAATTATATATATATATATATATATATATATATATTTTGCTACTATACAATAATAACCGTACGATTAAAATTTGTGACAATCGTCAATTTCAGGTTAACCTCGTTAACTCAACTCCGTTAATTCAAACTTTAAGATCGTTGAATCTATAACGCATACTTCATTACATTTAAACTAGGGTTTAAATGACGCTTAACACTTACTACATGTGTAGTAGTCTTTCGGGATTTGCACCGAAACGCAAACGATTAAGGAATAAACGAAGCACACTAAAACACTAATGATGTGATAACTATGTGTTAGGATTATGTGTTATATTATTGTCATGATTATGTGCAAGTTAGGATAGAATGTTCTAGAAAAACAACACTTGAAAGTAGAAGGACTAGAGTGTAACTTGTTTGTTTATAAATATATCACTAATAAACAAACCCTAACCTATTATTCTAAACCTACAACACCACCGATCGGCTCTCTCTCCCTCTCTTGACCCACGGCTGCCGTCCACCATCACACACATATACACATCAAATCAAGAGATTAATCCAAGAACTAGGTGCTAGGAAGGTATACTTGATCATCTCTTACCTCTTTGTTGTTTAATTTTGATGTTTGATGGGTTGTGTGAAAACCCTAAATCGGCCGATCTTGTATGTATGTGATTGTTATGATTCTTGTTAGTTGGATAATAGATTGATAACTAGATTGATATTGATACATGATTGATTGTTGTTCTTGATTTGAATTAAAACACAAACCCTAATCTTGTATGTATGGTGTGATTGATATGCATGGATAGTAGTTATAGTGTCTAGAGGGTTATATGGATGCATGATAGTTCATAGATTGTTATTATGATGAGTTTTGATGTGAACAGATTCTGGACAGAACGTATATACGATGTTTAACTGACTGTAACGAAGTGTAAACGTGAAAATTGATTGAGATTGTGGGTACTGCAGTAAACTAGGTTGAGTCTAGTTTCTATGAAGTATAAATTCGTAATTTTTGGATAAGTGGAAGTATACTTTTATGATTTTACAAAAACGTGATGCAAAGCTGAGCTGTTAGACCTGCTGTTAGGTTATGTTGTAAATGTTATATCTCATGAACTACGAGACCAATTGGGTTGGTTCCACTTCTGGAGGTTGACTCACTGAGTTAGGAACCAAACCCAAGTGGTCTTGCATTTATTGGATTTTTTGTTTAACGGGAATTGCAAATAACATTCTGATGTGCATGAATCTGACTGATATAAGTTAGCTGTAATGTTTTGATCATTATGAACAATCTATATGGAATAAAAATAAGATAAAAGATGTTCTGGAAACCTAAGATATGTATGCTCCTGTGGTAATTTTTGGTAAATTAATTGAGACGTTATAATCGGTAAACTAGTGCAATCTTTCAAGTAGAAATTCTGTCATAACGAAACTAGCTGCTGAGTTGTATAGGAATGCATGAAATATGATAGTTTTTATATAATTGTTGTATTTTGACCAAAATACCCTTGCGGGGAATAGTTGCTAGTTGATTGCCATGAATTGACCAAATTGCCCTTATGGGGAATAATGGTTAGTTAGTCTTTGTTTGTTGACCAAAATGCCCCTACGGGAATAATTGCTAATAAGTATGTTATTAATACGTGACACGAAAGTAATTGCTCACTCATGTATCGTATCACAATTTTACTTGTTTAAGTCACACACGATTCACAAACGAAACACGAAACATGTTACGTGCATAGGTATTATGTGCCGAGTCTAGAGACTCGTTAAACATTCCGATACTTAGAAAATCTCTTTGTTATTTTAGAACGCTAGAGAGTTTTCTACGACGCGCATCACTCGGTGATCTAGATCGGATATTCTTCGCAAACAGTGAGTTCACTTACCCCACTCTTAAACTGTTTTCAAACGTTTTTCACTTGGGGGAGATAACATACTCCGATAAACATATTTTCTGAGATAAACGCATATGAAAGATTTTGTTATAAATTATATATCACTTGTAAAGGCTAAGCGGCATACGTAACATTTGAAGTCCCACACATCGGACCGGTTAATAATTGGAATAGCGAGTCACTTTTGGGTAGTACTACTGGGTTTGACAAACCCCACCCGACGCTAAGCTCAACTGGAGGTTGAGTGGGTGTAAATTTTGGCTAACACTTACCATGGTCTGGAGGACCTGGTGACGGGCACTTGATAAACAGTCAGCTTCGGTCGCGAACCACTTAGCGATACTTGTTGTATAGATTAGCTACCTATCGATATATAATTTGACATAACACTATCTGGTAATGCAAAACACTTAAACGCTGTAACGTGGTTACACACTTAAACGCTGTAACGTGGTTACACACTCAAACGCTGTAACGTGGTTACACACTCAAACGTCGTAACGGGGTTACGCAACATTTAAACGTCGTAACGAGGTTACGCAAAACGCTAAACGATTTATCTTATTTTACTTGTGAACTCACCAACCTTGTGTTGACACTTTTAGTATGTTATTCTCAGGTAGCCGAGGCGGGCGCGCGGTTTAGGAGCATGCATTAATGAAAACACTTTTATTCTGCAAACTTAATTTTAACAGTTACATTTGGTTTTAAGTCGTCCTGCGTGACGCAACTTTTGAATTAAGGTTTTACGCTTCCGCACTTACTTTCATTTAAACGTTTTTCTTTGGTTTGGTTATAACTAATGATTCCGATCCTGCCAGTTCACACCCTCTGACGGTAAAACTCCGTTAGTGGATTTTGAGGGTGTGACAGATTGGTATCAGAGCCATTGGTTATAGCGAACTAGAAACTGCATGCATACTAGACTATAACCGCGACGACCCATTAGTTATAATAATACGCACTGCATAGGTTTGTGTAGTCTTGAAATCTTATTTCCTTATCTCCTTCACTCATACGCGCGCATATACCCGGCTTACCTGTAGGAATGTCGACGCCACCCTCATCATCATCCGATTCGATGACGCATGCTCATGGGAAGGAACCGCAGTTACCTACTGCCTCGCCACCCCGTGTAGTCCCGGAACTCGAAGCTCCTGCACCAAAGAGGTACCGCCTATCCGGAGGCTTGTATGACAACAACGTTAGCTGGGAATGGTACCCCAACATGATCAGACGTATGGTCTACCGTGAACAAGTTCCCCCATTGCCTCACCCGAACCACCCTGCTTACCCTAACACTCTACCACCTATAACCGAACCTGTAGAGCGAGTTCTCGCAGCTGTCGTTTCTTGTTTGGAGCGTGATGTGGGTTACATGCGCTACACTAGAGAAAATGTTGCCAGACTGTTTAAAGATGGAACCGAGACTCAGGAGGAGATTGCCCGCATGGCAGCGGCAATGAAAGAAATGCAAGAGACTAGTGAGCAACAAACCAAGGTTATGATGAAGATGCAAGCCGAGATGATAGACTTGCAAGAGCAACTCCAAGAAGCAAGGACCCGAACCGAAATAGCATTAGAACGTTGCGATATCCTACAAATGCAACTTGCCCAGAACGTAGCAGAACCTGAGGCAGAGCCCGAGGCAGAGCCTGATGTAGAACCTGAAGAAGATCCCGAAGAGGAGCCTGAGGAGGATCCCGAGGAAGATCCCGAAGAGGAGCCCGAGGAGGAACCTGAAGAAGAACCGGAGGAGGAACCGGCTGAGGAGGAGGCACATTCAGAGGTGTCCTCAGATGACGACATCTAGTGAGGATGACACTTAGATGGAGGGGTTGTCTCCATCCGAACTATTATTTTTCTATGATTCTAGGAAATGGCCGGAAGAAACGCTGGACGAGGACGTGGTAACATCAGCATGACTGCAGCTGAACTCCAAACCCTGCTGAATGACCATGTTGCTGCCGCTTTAGCTGCACACGTTCAAAATCAAACAGGAGGTCCGAATGGAGCATGTACCTTCAAGAACTACTTAGACTGCAAGCCCAGTACGTTTAAGGGCACTGAGGGAGCTATAGGCTTCCTGCGTTGGGCTGAGAAGGCCGAGTCGGCCTTTGAGATGTGTAATTGTCCCCCTGCCAGTAGGGTCAAATTCGCTGCTGGGACACTTGAGGATTCCGCCCTCACTTGGTGGAATTCGAACGTCCAGATCCTTGGATTGGAACTGGCTAACGCGATGAACTGGGAGGAGTTCAAAAACATGATGCGAGAGGAGTACTGTCCGAGGGAAGAAATTTCGAAGTTAGAGTCGGAGTTTTGGTCGTTGAAAATGGTGGGTTCAGAGATTGAAAGCTACACTACTCGTTCGCACGAGTTGGCAGTGATGTGTCCGCGGATGGTGGATCCGCCGAGCAAGAGAATAGAGATGTACATTGATGGGTTAGCACCACAGATTCAGGGTATGGTGACGTCTTCCAGACCAGCCACGATCCAACAAGCGATCCGTTTGGCTCACAAACTGACGGATCAGGCTGTGACCCAGGGTGCGTTACCACCGAGGGGTTCGACTGTTAAAGCCCGTGACAACCCGAGTAATGACCACGTCAGCAACAGTAACAACAACAGCAACCCGAACAGCGGGAAGAGAAAGTTTGACAACACCAGATCTTCATCCTCAAACCTCCCACCGCAACACCACTACCGTAAGCCCGAATTTACTCGGAGTTTCAACACTCAGAATCACAACAACAACAACAACGGTAGCGGGCAGGTTTCGAGCGGATATGTTGGGAAATATCCAAAGTGCAACAGGTGCAACTTTCATCATGTTGGTTAATGTGACCGTGTCAAGTGTCAAAGATGCGGAAAGATAGGTCATCAAGCGAAGGAATGTAGAGGAGACCTTGCGGCGAAGGGTGCTCCTAAGCCACCGATGACGACTAAGGGATGTTTTGAATGTGGACAGGAAGGTCATTTCCGGAAGGATTGCCCCAAGCTGAAACATAATGACAACAATGGGGGCAATGGAAGTGGCAGTAATGGTGGAGGAAATGGCAAAGGAAGAGCGTTTGTGATTGGATCAGGTCAAGCCCGCAGAGATCCGCATGTGGTGTCTGGTAAGTTCCCTGTAAACGATTGTTTTGCTTCTGTTTTGTTTGACACTGGAGCTGATAGGAGTTTTGTGTCAAAGGCCTTTAGCCAACTTTTAAACCTTACTCCAGCCCCGTTAGACGCTAAGTTTCCTGTTGAATTAGCTAACGGTAAAACTGTAATAACAACTCATATACTTGCGGGATGTAAGTTGAAACTGTCAGGTCATGTCTTTGACATCGACCTTATTCCTTTTACGCTTAGTAGTTTCGATGTCGTTGTCGGCATTGACTGGTTATCCGAGAACCGAGCGGAGATTTTATGCCATGATAAGATAGTCCATATTACCACCCCTTCTGGCGAGATCATTTCGGTCCTAGGCGAGAGAAGCGGCATGACCACCAGCGTCATTACCCTTATGAAGGCACAGAAGTATTTACGAAAGGGTCATCCGGCAATTTTGGCGCAGATTGTTGAGAAACCGCGGAGGAGAAATGAATTGAAGACATACCGGTTGTGCGAGACTTCCCGGAAGTTTTCCCGGAGGATTTACCTGGACTCCCTCCTATTCGTCAAGTCGAATTTCAGATCGAGTTGACACCCGGTGCAGCACCCATAGCACGAGCCCCGTATCGGCTCGCACCGGCGGAACTTCAGGAGTTGTCCACCCAGTTGCAAGATTTGTTGGATAAAGGTTTTATCCGACCTAGCTCATCGCCATGGGGAGCCCCTGTCTTGTTTGTCCGAAAGAAAGACGGGACTTTCCGAATGTGCATCGACTACCGGGAGTTGAACAAGATGACGGTCAAGAACCGTTATCCTTTACCCCGAATTGATGATTTGTTTGACCAGCTTCAGGGATCGAGTTACTACTCGAAGATCGATCTACGATCCGGTTATCACCAGCTGAGAGTGCGCGAAGAAGATATTTCAAAAACGGCTTTCAGAACACGGTATGGTCACTACGAGTTTTCGGTTATGCCTTTTGGCCTAACCAACGCACCAGCCATATTTATGGATCTCATGAATCGAGTATGCAAGGCGTACCTCGACAAGTTCGTGATTGTTTTCATCGATGATATTCTCGTCTATTCCAAGAACGAGACTGACCACGAAGAGCACTTAAGGATAATTCTGGAACTACTGAAGAAGGAACAACTGTATGCTAAACTCTCGAAATGTGAATTTTGGCTTCGCGAGGTTCACTTTTTAGGACATGTGATCAACGAGAATGGTATCCATGTCGATCCCGGTAAGGTAGAGGCCATCAAAAACTGGGAAGCACCTAAGACTCCGACTGAGGTGCGACAATTCCTAGGACTGGCCGGCTACTATCGGCGTTTCATCGAGGGATTTTCAAAGATTGCTCAACCCCTCACCGCTTTGACTCACAAGGGCACTAAGTACAACTGGAGTGACGCGCAAGAATCCGCTTTTCAACTGTTGAAAACCAAGCTTTGTAGCGCCCCTATTTTAGCTCTCCCCGAGGGAACGGAAAACTTTGAGGTACACTGTGACGCATCTATACAAGGTCTCGGTTGTGTGCTGATGCAACTCGAGAAGGTTATAGCCTACGCCTCTAGACAACTACGGGTTCACGAGAAGAACTACACGACCCACGATTTGGAACTCGGAGCTGTAGTGTTTGCTCTTAAGATATGGAGGTATTACTTGTACGGTACCAAGTTTACCATTTACACCGACCACAAGAGTCTCCAACATATCTACGATCAGAAGGAGCTGAACATGCGACAGCGTCGTTGGGTCGAGCTGCTTAAAGATTACGATTGTGCCATCAAGTACCACCCTGGCAAGGCCAATGTGGTGGCCGACGCCCTCAGCAGAAAAGAAACAGATAAACCCAGACGGGTGAGAGCATTGCAACTTACGATTCATGCCAGCTTACCCGATCAGATTCGCGATGCGCAACTGGAAGCGTTGAAAGATGATAATCTTCCATCGGAACTCATGCGGGGCATGAGCAAGCAACTTGAAACCAGATCGGACGGGGTCCGATATTTTGAGAACCGGATTTGGGTTCCACGATACGGAGAATTGAGAACTCTAGTGATGGACGAAGCTCACAAGTCCCGATATTTTATCCACCCTGGCTCAGATAAAATGTATCATGATTTAAAGGAACTTTACTGGTGGCCGAACATGAAAGCCGACATTGCCACCTACGTGAGCAAATGCTTGACTTGTGCCAGAGTCAAGATAGAATACCAGAAACCATCTGGTCTACTGCAACAACCGGAACTCCCAATGTGGAAATGGGAACACATCTCAATGGACTTTATTACGGGTTTGCCTAAAACACCGACTGGATGCGATACCATCTGGGTGATCGTTGACCGGTTGACTAAATCGGCGCACTTCCTAGCGATTAAGGAAACAGACAAAATGGAAAGACTGACTCGTGTCTACATGAAGGAAGTAGTGTCGAGACACGGAGTGCCTGTCTCGATCATTTCCGATCGAGATTCTCGTTTTACCTCACACTTTTGGAAGTCGCTGCAAAGCGCACTGGGCACACGTCTCGATATGAGTACCGCATACCATCCTCAGACGGATGGGCAAAGTGAACGGACTATTCAGACCCTGGAGGATATGTTGCGTGCATGCGTCTTAGATTTCAGAAAAAGTTGGGAACCCCACTTACCCTTGGTAGAGTTTTCGTATAATAACAGCTACCACGCAAGTATTAAGGTAGCGCCGTTTGAAGCGCTGTACGGACGGAAGTGTCGATCACCACTCTGCTGGACAGAGGTGGGTGATAGCCAAATCACTGGTCCGGAACTGGTACTCGAAACCTCGGAAAAGATTGTTCAAATCCGAAATCGCATGGTAGCAGCACGAGATCGCCAAAAGAGTTACGCCGACAAGCGCCGAAAACCTCTCGAATTTCAAGTAAACGATCGAGTGTTACTCAAAGTCTCACCCTGGAAAGGTGTGGTTCGCTTTGGTAATCGAAACAAACTCAACCCACGATATGTTGGTCCGTACAGGATAACTGAGCGCATTGGTCCGGTGGCGTACCGACTGGACCTACCAACAGAACTCAGTGGCGTACACGATGTATTCCACGTATCAAATTTGAAGAAATGCCTATCTGATGAAACCCAAGTAGTCCCTTTGGAGGAACTACAAGTTGATGAACAGTTACGGTTCATTGAGGAACCAGTCGAGGTTTTGGATTGGGAAACCAAAACGCTCAAACACAGCAAAATTCCAATTGTTAAGGTTCGTTGGAACTCGAGACGTGGACCGGAGTTCACATGGGAACGCGAGGATCACATGATGAAAAAGTATCCTCACCTTTTTGAAGGGCTAACCAAACACCGAAAACCGCGAAACCCGGCAAACCGTCAAACATCACCGGAGGTATGAACTAAATTTCGGGACGAAATTTCTTTCTACTAGGGGATGATATGACAAACTGAAAATCTTTCTTACTTTTTCAGGCTCTCATCACGACTTGACTCAAATTTTCGGGACGAAAATTCTTTAACATGGGAATGATGTGACAATCGTCAATTTCAGGTTAACCTCGTTAACTCAACTCCGTTAATTCAAACTTTAAGATCGTTGAATCTATAACGCATACTTCATTACATTTAAACTAGGGTTTAAATGACGCTTAACACTTACTACATGTGTAGTAGTCTTTCGGGATTTGCACCGAAACGCAAACGATTGAGGAATAAACGAAGCACACTAAAACACTAATGATGTGATAACTATGTGTTAGGATTATGTGTTATATTATTGTCATGATTATGTGCAAGTTAGGATAGAATGTTCTAGAAAAAAAACACTTGAAAGTAGAAGGACTAGAGTGTAACTTGTTTGTTTATAAATATATCACTAATAAACAAACCCTAACCTATTATTCTAAACCTACAACACCACCGATCGGCTCTCTCTCCCTCTCTTGACCCACGGCTGCCATCCACCATCACACACATATACACATCAAATCAAGAGATTAATCCAAGAACTAGGTGCTAGGAAGGTATACTTGATCATCTCTTACCTCTTTGTTGTTTAATTTTGATGTTTGATGGGTTGTGTGAAAACCCTAAATCGGCCGATCTTGTATGTATGTGATTGTTATGATTCTTGTTAGTTGGATAATAGATTGATAACTAGATTGATATTGATACATGATTGATTGTTGTTCTTGATTTGAATTAAAACACAAACCCTAATCTTGTATGTATGGTGTGATTGATATGCATGGATAGTAGTTATAGTGTCTAGAGGGTTATATGGATGCATGATAGTTCATAGATTGTTATTATGATGAGTTTTGATGTGAACAGATTCTGGACAGAACGTATATACGATGTTTAACTGACTGTAACGAAGTGTAAACGTGAAAATTGATTGAGATTGTGGGTACTGCAGTAAACTAGGTTGAGTCTAGTTTCTATGAAGTATAAATTCGTAATTTTTGGATAAGTGGAAGTATACTTTTATGATTTTACAAAAACGTGATGCAAAGCTGAGCTGTTAGACCTGCTGTTAGGTTATGTTGTAAATGTTATATCTCATGAACTACGAGACCAATTGGGTTGGTTCCACTTCTGGAGGTTGACTCACTGAGTTAGGAACCAAACCCAAGTGGTCTTGCATTTATTGGATTTTTTGTTTAACGGGAATTGCAAATAACATTCTGATGTGCATGAATCTGACTGATATAAGTTAGCTGTAATGTTTTGATCATTATGAACAATCTATATGGAATAAAAATAAGATAAAAGATGTTCTGGAAACCTAAGATATGTATGCTCCTGTGGTAATTTTTGGTAAATTAATTGAGACGTTATAATCGGTAAACTAGTGCAATCTTTCAAGTAGAAATTCTGTCATAACGAAACTAGCTGCTGAGTTGTATAGGAATGCATGAAATATGATAGTTTTTATATAATTGTTGTATTTTGACCAAAATACCCTTGCGGGGAATAGTTGCTAGTTGATTGCCATGAATTGACCAAATTGCCCTTATGGGGAATAATGGTTAGTTAGTCTTTGTTTGTTGACCAAAATGCCCCTACGGGAATAATTGCTAATAAGTATGTTATTAATACGTGACACGAAAGTAATTGCTCACTCATGTATCGTATCACAATTTTACTTGTTTAAGTCACACACGATTCACAAACGAAACACGAAACATGTTACGTGCATAGGTATTATGTGCCGAGTCTAGAGACTCGTTAAACATTCCGATACTTAGAAAATCTCTTTGTTATTTTAGAACGCTAGAGAGTTTTCTACGACGCGCATCACTCGGTGATCTAGATCGGATATTCTTCGCAAACAGTGAGTTCACTTACCCCACTCTTAAACTGTTTTCAAACGTTTTTCACTTGGGGGAGATAACATACTCCGATAAACATATTTTCTGAGATAAACGCATATGAAAGATTTTGTTATAAATTATATATCACTTGTAAAGGCTAAGCGGCATACGTAACATTTGAAGTCCCACACATCGGACCGGTTAATATTTGGAATAGCGAGTCACTTTTGGGTAGTACTACTGGGTTTGACAAACCCCACCCGACGCTAAGCTCAACTGGAGGTTGAGTGGGTGTAAATTTTGGCTAACATTTACCATGGTCTGGAGGACCTGGTGACGGGCACTTGATAAACAGTCAGCTTCGGTCGCGAACCACTTAGCGATACTTGTTGTATAGATTAGCTACCTATCGATATATAATTTGACATAACACTATCTGGTAATGCAAAACACTTAAACGCTGTAACGTGGTTACACACTTAAACGCTGTAACGTGGTTACACACTTAAACGCTGTAACGTGGTTACACACTTAAACGCTGTAACGTGGTTACACACTCAAACGCTGTAACGTGGTTACACACTCAAACGTCGTAACGGGGTTACGCAACATTTAAACGTCGTAACGAGGTTACGCAAAACGCTAAACGATTTATCTTATTTTACTTGTGAACTCACCAACCTTGTGTTGACACTTTTAGTATGTTATTCTCAGGTAGCCGAGGCGGGCGCGCGGTTTAGGAGCATGCATTAATGAAAACACTTTTATTCTGCAAACTTAATTTTAACAGTTACATTTGGTTTTAAGTCGTCCTGCGTGACGCAACTTTTGAATTAAGGTTTTACGCTTCCGCACTTACTTTCATTTAAACGTTTTTCTTTGGTTTGGTTATAACTAATGATTCCGATCCTGCCAGTTCACACCCTCTGACGGTAAAACTCCGTTAGTGGATTTTGAGGGTGTGACAAAATTTAAAAGCACGCGCCTTCTTTTAAAAGGGTCAAATAACTACCCTCGTAAGTCACTCATCTACTTCTGGAACATGGATAAGTAAGTCAAAATTCCTAAAAACCGTCGATGATTCATTTCTACTGTGAAGTACAATCACAAGTACAAGCATGATAGGTGTCAAAACCCTAACTCATCTACTTCTGGAACGGAACCAAAATGAAGAACCCTAACTCATCTACTTCTGGAACGGAACCCAGGACGAAGCAAAAGCACGATAGGTCTCAGAATGAAGATGGAACAGGTGTTACTTTATGATTTTTTAGCGTTTTAGGTTTACTTAATCTTAAAATGTAAGCATTTGTTTGAATCTTCTTATGTATTAATACGTTTGATAAGCGTGTTTTTGTTGTTGTAGTACATATCCTTGTTTTTTTTTAAATCTATGTATAATATTAAAGCATGTTATATGCGTATGATTAGCGTGTTATGGCTTTGGTATGAGAATTTATCATTGTGATGTTTTATAAGAGTTTTCTGTTTCCTTGTGATTCGTGTTATTATCCCCTACCCCCCGTGTTTTATTGTATGTTTTGTATGTGATTCAGTTGTTGAAAAAACCAAGACTGATAAAAGGAAGACTAAAAAAGTTGCTTCGGTGGGGAAAACAAAACATGATGTGAAAGCAGACTCTGATTCAGACCTTGACACAAAAATCGACAGGTTGTTGTCAAAGCGGAAACAGGTGGAACACAGCACCTCTGGCCCGGACTTTCAGCGTCCGAAAAAGAGAGCCATTAAAGAAAAAAACAAGACTGATAAAAGGAAGACTAAAAAAGTTGCTCTGGTGGGGAAAACAAAACATGTTGTGGAAGCAGACTCTGATTCAGACCTTGACACAAAAATCGACAGGTTGTTGTCAAAGCGGAAACAGGTGGAACCCAACACCTCTGGCCCGGACTTTCAGCGTCCGAAAAAGAGAGCCTTTAAAGAAAAGAAGCCAGCCGAGAGGGGACAACCTTTTGTTGAATTTGTAGACAAGAAATTGATGAATAGGTGTGCACCTATTAATATTGTTGATGCAGTGAAGGCAATGACCATTGCCCAAAAACTTGTGTAGAAGAAATGGGTTTCGGGTCAATGTTAAGACTTCAAGTAACCCAAACTCCAACAACTTTGGGATATTGGTTGCTTATGAACTATAATAACCGTTTAAATGAATTGAACATTGGGAGCGGTGTTATTAAGATAACACCACAAAAAGTACATGAAGTGTTGGGGATACCAATGGGTAAGATTCCTGTTTTAGGCAAGAGTAGACCAAGATTGGGGGAAGATGTTACTACAGATTTGTTCAAATCTCAATTCCCGACAAATGCAAGAATAAGTGTAAAGCATGTGAAAGACAAACTGGCCGCGGATAAAGGAGCTGGTGAACTGTTTAAGATTAATTTCCTTGTTGGTCAACACCTGTATAGGATTTGTGACAAAATCAACAGCAGTCAATCAACGATTCATCGCCGCAATTGATAAAACCTCTGATATTCCAAATATGGACTGGTGCAGCTATGTTATTGAAAACTCGAAAATGACAAAGGAAGAATGGAGAGGTATCAACGTTCAATACAACGGTCCGATCACCTTCCTTGTGATGCTTTACATGCATGAATACCAGAAAAAATATGGTCCATTTGGGACTCCCGTCACAACGCCTGTAGTCAACTAAATAACAACAACTACTCTTAATAAGATGGAAAAATTCTTGGAGAATAATGGTCCTCCCTTAGAAGAAGATGCTACTGAGGTTGCTGCTGCTGCTGTGACGTTAAGTGTTGACGAGAAAGGGATTGATGCGGCTGCTGCTGCTCCTGCTGCTGTGACCGTTAGTGCTGTCGGGAAGGGACTTGATGAGACTACTGATGCTGCTGTTGCTGATACTGCTACTGTGACAGTTAGTGCTGCTGGGAAGAGACTTGATGAGACTGCTGCTGCGGCTGCTATTGCTACTGTTGCTGTGACGGTTAGTGCTGCCGACAAGCCTGGAGTTGAAGAAAACACTGCAGCTGAGGAGAAACAAGAACATGGTATTAAACTTGTTATTTTCTTGTAAAAAACTCTCATATCTCTTATCTCTACATGCATTTTATATAATACAACATTATATGTAATTAAAAAACAGATGGCCAAAGTGCATCTGAAACAGATAATGCCGATCAAACAGCTGAACAAGATTTGGATGATTATGTAAGCGATTATTCACCTTTAAGTTTGGAAATGCATATCGTGCTTGTTGACTATTATTTAACTCTATTACAACTGGCTGGGATAAATTGAAAATGTTTTTGAATTAACCCAAACTATATTTTCTTTTTACAGTCTTGGAATAAGGCAATGGATAACAAGTTGAAGAAATTTGATAAAATATGCTCCGAGATCAACGAGTTGGTCCGTCAAGGAAAGGATAGACATCCATCAAATGAGAATATCTTTTCTAGATGTTGTGAATGGGAAAACAGATTCACTAATAATGTGGTCCCTAAAACACAAGATTCAGATGTTGTTGTTGGTGGTCCAGTGGCTGCTCTAAAAGGTATTTGGGTTAAAATTATTATTAGTATAATTAAAACGCTCTTAAAACACTTATGCTGTTCTTTTAAACTTATTACATCTGTGTGATGCAGTTGATTCAGATGTTGGTGTTGGTGGTCCAGTGGCTACTCAAAAATGTATATCATATATGTACCAGCTTAATTATATATCAGCTTAATTATAATTACAGTTGAACATATTACATCTTTGGCTGTCGTAAAAAATGATGCAGGTGATGCAGGTCAAGAAAACAATGTCTCGTGCGCAGATATTGATGAAGTTGTTAATACAGTGGTTGCGTGGGCAAAAGAGGGTATGCAATTATAAATAAAAACCAAAAGGGGTTGAAGGTATTTACTTATAGTTACAATTATTTTCAGTCAAATTTAATGTGAGTTGTTTTATGTTTAACAGTTGACACCGGATTGTCAACAAGTGATAGCCTCATTACACTGAACTCTACATATCTTCTGAGAGAGGTTGACGTATCCGCTAGTGTCATAGAAGATGAAGAAATACTTTTAGAGTATATATTTTTTTGTCTTGGAGACATTTGAGAGGAGGTCTACATGTCCACTCAAACAAAATCGTTCAAGGTGGTCTTTGAAAGCTTCTGTCCTGACATTTATATAGCCGCCAATGCAATGGATGCATTCAGTGAAGTAATGAACTATGAAGAAAAGAAAAAATCTGTAGCATTACCGTTCAGATTCTCTGCTTCAAGCAATGTGCTGGTACAAATTAATCTATTTTGTTTGTACTATTAGAAAACGCTGAATAAACGCTCTAATCATCTGCATTTTAATTAATAAACAGACAAGTGACCATTATTCTGAGTCAAGGGGTTACACAGACAAAGAAAGACTGGATGTGTTTTCAGACAACATGACAAGAGAAATGGCAAGGAGTGGAATTCTATCACTCAAGGAGGTTGCTATAGTGCTCGTGCCAATTCTACAACACGATCATTTCGTTGTGGTTGCCTTCAATCTTCAAACAGGAGTGATAGACTTACTTGACAACAGTGCAAACCAAGAAATACCAGCTGATGCAAAGTTTAAAAGCTTAGAAGACAAATCAAAAGCAATTAGAGAGAATTTTGAAGAAAGATACAGAAAGACTCCTGATATAGTGGTAAATATATATACCTTTAACTCAAAAAACATACATACCTGTTATAAAAATTGTCAAAATACTTAAATTGCTTTCTATTTTGTTTAGAGAAATGTCTTTTGCATGTATCTTAAAATAATCAAACGCCCCATTACTCAGCAAATCCAAGCAGCAACAATCAATAGATTGAAGATGACATGGAGAACAAAAAGTAATGGAATAGATGGTGGTATTTTTGCTATGAGACACATGGAGAAATATGATGGGAAGAGACCATGGGGGTGTAATCTCCAAAATGAAGGCCCTAAACAACAAAGACAGCTAAAATGGTTGAGGTTAAAGTATTTGTGCAAAATCCTCCTCTCGGATATAAACCAACACAGAAATACTCTTATCAAGAAAGCACTGGTATTCCATGAAAATGACGACACTCGTTTAACCGGAGAAGAGTTGATTGATGAACTTAAGAAACGGCAACAACAAATTTGAATGATTTCAAAAGTGACTGCTATGTACTTTAAGATACTTGTTATGATATGGACTTCTGTTATCAGTTTGTAATGCACTTTAAGATAATAGTTATATGTTGAATCAATGTTTTAACAAATAACCAAAAAAATTTATTATTACCAAAACACACATATAAACACACCATCACAAACATTCAATTTTTATTACTACTAATCTCTGAGTGACACACATAAAAACACACCATGAAACACCATCACATACTAATATCTGAGTGACATAAGAAACTTCAACTTCAATTCCATTGAGCAATTCAGTTCAAGAACTGCCTTGCCCAAAAGTTTTAACTCGTCAAACTCTCTCTGTCCTACATCAACCATAAACAAAACAACAAGATCTCGGATACAACTAGCGGGCATCCGAGTAAGAACTTTTGTAATGAGATCCCTGGCATCTAAGTTTTTGCTAGTCTTTACAAATTCTTCAGTAAGAGTTTCCCGACAAGCTTTATCTACCTCGATTTGAGTCTCAATTCGCCTTCTGAGGGCAGCCTTGTAGGATCTGGATGATGATGATGACGAGCAATCCATTATTAACTAAAAAAATAATTTTAAATTATGTAGGTATATGAGTTTCACAAATGTGGTGTCGGCATATATAACCAAAATGCTCACAGATGAATAGTAACTATAATAAAAAAACAAAAGTGTGTCCCACGCTTGGAAAACGCACCAAATTGTCTCATGTGTTTTTGTTTAATCTAGAGATTACTTGCATTTATATCACCTGTCATAATTAATTGATCACAATTATACGTCACCTGTCAAAAATGTCAGGAAAAATATTATGGTAATGATAGCCTACATTAAAGTTAAGCTATTTCTTACTAGATCTTACTATATCTTACTACAAATCAAACTTAACTACATTAAGTTTGGTTATTCAATCACACTAACAGTTTCAGAAAAATATACTCAAAATGAATTCTTCTGAGAAAACCTTGAAGGCCATAGTGAAAAAAACGATGGATTTTCAGAAAGAGAAAGACGACTCTTTGTTGAAGAAAGTCGAAGCGATTAGGTCTATACTCGCAGCCGAAAAAACAAGCACCTTCCAATCCTGTAAACTCATGTTGTGGGAAGACGACATTGAGTTTCGAGCAATGGTTGCTGATTATCAGCAACAACAGTCTGAATGCTACGACTCAGTGTGTGAGACCCTGGTTGACACCATAACTACGGTGTCAACCAACATGAGTTTTAAGGAGATGGGGGCGGAGACTGTGGACAAGGCGGAGTGATGGTGATGTTAGCTTTGCTGGTCTTGGTTTTTTTGTGATGTATTGTAATTAATGGTACTTTTTGTATGACATCTTTTGATGAATGGTAAATATATATTATCTTAAAATGTTTTCTTAACATGTTTTATGTATTGTAATTAAGGGTACTTTTTGTGATGCATCTTTTGATGAATGGTAAATATGGATTAATGGTTCTCATCTTTCTTTGTTAAAAATGTGTGTAATCAATTAGCTTAAAATATTTAATATAATTGTTCAAAAGAGTCTGTTACTCTTGCAACCCGCTACTGTACAAAGACATATATAAATATCCTAAAACGGTAATAAAAAGCATGTGTACAACAACTCCTTTCTAAACCCTCCTATATATATACTTATATATCTAGTTTTGTTTTCAATAAAAACTCATTTTCACCATGGAAGAAATCTCATCGAGGACCACCACATCCAGTAACAGAAGCAATCGATCTCAGGTTTATTGTTTTTGTGGTCAAGAAGCCATTCAAAGAACATCAAGCACCACCAAAAATCCAGGTCGGAGGTTCTACAATTGTGCATCTCAGGTTAGTGAAATTGCAAATAAAGTTGGAATTCATCTACAATTGTTGACCATAAACCCTATATTTTTTTCAACTTAGGGCAAAAAAATGTGATTTCTTTATATGGTCCGGTTGTGTTTCGTCCATAAGATCTGATGTGTGCATAAGATGTACAGACATAATTTCTATCTTGATAAGGGCAAATAAGTCATTAGAGGATCAACTTGCAAGGAGTGTAGCTTCAATGATTGAATCAGAAAAAAAAGTGAAGATATTGTATTTTATTTGCTTCTTGTTGTTTTTAGGGCTTTTAATTAGTTTTGTAATTAAAATCTAAGAAACTTTGTTATGATTTTAGACCAGCTTTTATGATGTATTTTTATGTTTCTGAACGCATTTAAAGGCTTAATGAGTAGTTTAGTTTGAGTGTTTCCGTAGTTTAGTTTGAGTGTTTTCAAAATCACAGTGTATTTACTTCATTAAAAAGAGGTTATTATAATATTTCATTAAAAAGAGGTTATTATCAAAAATCAATAAAAATATGCCCCTCCTGAGTTTCGAACCCGCGATATTTGCAATCTATGTTTAATCACAAGCGCCTCAACCGTTTGAGATACACCCTGAGAACGTAATAGAACCTCTTCTAATATTTATATAACGAAATTTAGAAGTTTAAAATTTTCATTTTTACCCGCCAATTAATCGAGTTATCTTCTGGAAGACTCACAAATCAATTAGTATTGACCAAACCCTAATAAATGATCTGCTAGTGTATATATTGAACTCTCATCAATCTCAATCCTACCAAACAGCTTCATTAATCTCAGGTGAGCACCAAATATTTTTGTTTTTAGTCAGTTACATTTATTCGCGTTAATTAGTATATATATATCGTTGATGACACAGTTAATAAAAAATTCTTGGAAGATGGATAAGTTTTGGATGTCAGTAGGCGACAGGTGCAATAAAGCATATAGAGATGGTGTTAAGGCATTTCTACATTTTGCAGTTCGTAATTGCAAGGAGACATCACCACCAATTTCTGTTTCATGTCCATGTGTTCGGTTTTTGAACCACATATCTCTTAGTGTAGACGAGGTAGAACATCACTTGTACAGGTTTGGAATTGATACGAATTATACTACTTGGATAAAACATGGAGAAGCCGACACCAATATTCCAACTAATTATGTTGATAATACTGGGTTTGCCTGCACCTGCATTCCAACTAATTATGATAATAATAATAATGGGTTTGTTGACACCAACATTCCAACAGATGCCTGTGAAATTGTAGAAATGGTAAATGCTACAAAAGACAATTTCAAAGGCGACAAGAAGTATCAACAGTTTCTACAACTACTTGTTGACGCTGAGAAGCCCTTATATAAAGGATGTCTTGACTTCACCAAGTTGTTTGCATTAGTACAACTACTCAACTTGAAGAGCAAGCACGGGGTATCTCATAAGTTCGTTGATGAACTTCTGAAATTGTTGAAAAAGATGCTACCTGCAGATAACGAAATGGTAAATAATATATATGAGGGCAAAAGGATGATGAAGGCAATGGGCTCACGATACGAAAAGATACATGCGTGTATCAATGACTGCATTATTTACTATAAGGATTACAAGGATTTGGAAGCATGTCCAGTTTGTAACAAGTCAAGGTGGAAGGTGGATGAGAAGACTAACAAAACTTACATAAACACGCCCGCTAAGGTACTGTGGTACTTTCCCATTATTCCACGATTCAAGCGCCTCTTTCAATCAAAGACCACAGTAGAGAATTTAACATGGCACACCACGAGTACCAATAAACCCAGTGTTTTACGCCACCCATCAGATTCACCAGCATGGAAAGCCATAGATGACAGGTACTCCGATACCATCGGAAGCGATCCAAGAAATCTTCGTCTAGGGATTTGCACTTATGGGGTCGACGTACATAGAGGTAACAGAAACCACAATGTCTGGCTTATTTTAGCAGTCATTTACAACCTTCCACCTTGGATGTGTATGAAAAGAAAATTCATCATGCTTTCCTTATTAATATCCGGAGTGCCAGGAAACAATATTGATGTGTTTTTATAGCCTTTAATTGACGATCTAGCATCTTTATTTGAGGTCGGGGAGCCAACATATGATGCATATAAACAAGAAATGTTTACACTACGTGCAGTTGTGTTATGGACGATTAATGATTACCCTGCTCTTGGTACACTATGTGGTTGCCCTTACAGTGGATTCAAAGGTTGTGTGGTGTGTCGGAGCGAAACTCAGTGTGTTCGACTTTATCACACAAAGAAGCAGATTTATGCTGCCCACAGAAGGTATTTATCACATGACCACCCTTTCAGAAAACAAACAAAGACGCTCAACGGAAAAGAGGAGATGAGAACCGCTAAAGAGCCTATGACAGGGGAAGAGATATACGACGAGGTCAAAAACATTAACAATGAATGGGGAAAGGGATCTGAATCCCTAAGTGGGAGTAAGAAGAAAAGGGATAACACAACGCCGCACCAATATTGGAAGAAGTTCAACATATGGTACCAACGGCTCAGCTATTGGAAGTATTTACCTGTCCAACATTGTATTGATTTGATACATGTTGAAAAGAATGTGGCAGAAAGTATTGTTGGGACGTTGCTGAATATTTCCGGTAGGGCAAAAGACGGATTGGCAGCTAGAAAGGATTTGGAGTTTTTAGGGATTAAAAAGGAGTTGCAACCGAAAGCAAAAGACAACAATACAGAACTGCCTGCAGCATGCTTCACATTATCAGCCCAAGAAAAAGACATGTTTCTTGAAACACTATATAAACTGAAGGCTCCACTAGGGTATTGTTCTAACTTCTCTAGTTTGGTGAATCTTAAAGAAAGGAAGCTACAAGGACTTAAATCTCATGATTATCACATTCTTATGCAACAGTTTCTACCCCTTGAAATACGGTCCATCATGCCAGAACCAATAAGAAATACTATAATCAGGCTTTGTTTTATTTTTCAAGTCAATTTGTAGCAAAGAAATCATTGTAGAAAAGCTTGATAAGATGCAGGAAGAGCAAATAGTTACACTGTGCCTGCTGGAGAAGTACTTTCCGCCATCATTTTTTGATGGCATGGTTCACTTAACCGTGCACCTTGTTAGAGAGATAAAATTATGTCCACCATGCTTTCGTTAGATGTATCCATTTGAAAGGTGTATGAAGGTTATCAAAGGGCATGTGCGAAACAAAACTTATCCAGAAGGGTGCATTGCTGAGGAGAACATTGCGGAAGAAACAATCGAGTTTCTGAGCGAATACCAAAAAATATCCAAGAGTACTGTTGGTATTCCATATGATAAGCATGATGATAATGGGGAGACAATCCCTGTCACAGGCGTTAAATCAGTTGAAGTTTCTCCTGATCTTTTCAAGAGAGCACATTTCTATGTGCTGCAGAATACGTCTGAAATAGCGCCGTATATCGAGTAAGTATTACTAACATATATACTCTAAATTATATATATATATATATATATATATATATATATATATATATAGGGTGCAGTTACTGTACGCTAATGCCTTAACGTACGGTAGTTACGTGAGACGTTCAAAGGCAAAAAACAAAGCTAATAACCTAAAACGCTAAGCAAACGCACCCAAAATTAATACACACACACACACACACACACATATATATATATTAATTCGCAATATATTATACTCTTACTTGCAGACAACACAAGACCTCTTTGAAAACCAAATGCCTGGTAAACGACAAGCATTGCTGGAGAAGGAGCATACTTTAAATTTTGGTGACTTGTTAAGTCTTCTATAATTTTTAAAATTCTTTTATAGTTTCTGCAATGTAGGTGAAGAATCTAATCCTTGTAATGAAATTCAGGTTGAAAGAGAGCTAGCGGGCTCCCCAGGTTCTGTATCGGAAACCGTAAAGTGGATTGCACACCGAGCACACTGCAACGTTTACAAATACGACTCGTACGACATCAACGGTTTTGAATTTCGTACAAAATCTCATGATGGTAGAGTTTACCAGAACAGCGGGGTTGGTGTAGAGGCGGATGACATGCACATCAAAAAAGACGTGGTGACGTATGGACAAAACTTTTATTTTGGGGTTTTGCAAGAGATATGGGTCCTAGATTATCATAGTAAAAGAATTACGGTCTTCATGTGCCAATGGGTTGACCGTAAACATGTCAAACATGATATTCTTGGTTACACGTCGGTCGACCTAAACAAATTTGGCCACAAGGACGATCCGTTCATATTGGCCTCGCAAGCACGCCAGGTGTTTTATGTTCAAGATCAGCTAGATAGAAAAAAGCATGTTGTCCTCATGACTCCACCCAAGAATTATAGGCATTCGTATGACGAGGTCAATGAGGAATTTAGTACGGTAACTTTCCCTCATGAGAGTAATACATTGCCACTTGTACAACCAAATCAACTGCTTCGTAATGAGTCCCCGGATGATTACTGGCGGCCTGGGAAAAAAGCCTACGACTATTCGTAATGGAGATTGACACCGATGTCGGGGTTGTCGACCCAGGAGTTGTGTTCGTTCGGCTAGTTAGATGTAAATAATGTTTAAATATAGTTGTGATACATGATATCTTCCTTCTTTACTTTGTACTTACTAATTCAAACTAAAGAAATATTGGTTGTTTTTAATACTATTACTACTTATACGTACAAGCCGGTTTGTTGAATTCATTTCATCTTCTGGCTATTTTGGTTAATTGGTGTCAAGTTCAAACATACATCATGTTACATCGATAAAAGTCACAATTGACTTGTAGTGTACCATAGTAAGATCAATAAAGTCATTACACTCATAACTGACTCGTGCTATATCAAAGTTACATTAATACAAAGAAAGCCCAAAAATGCATCATTTCCCGCCTGATGGTTTTGTTTCTTGCACAACCTCTATTTGGTTATGTTTCAACATACTTTTCGACAGCTGGTTTCCTGCAAAACATTATCAACTCATTTTATATAAAAAGATCATTATGCCCTTATTTTCACTAACATGCATACCAAAATTGTACCCTCCAGACTTTGAAGAAACCTTTGAACAAATAAAATTGAGTTTTGAAAAACCGCTTCCAAACTCAATGCCATCACCAGTAACCTTAGATTTAAGATTTGGTGACGGCATTGAGTTTTGGAAAGGATTTTATCAAAATCTAACATCTTTGGGAAGTTTAAGATATGTGGAAACCTTAGATATTTTCTGCTTGGCTAAGTTTGGAATTCACATAACATATATAGAAGTGTAATAAATTTCAGTCACCAGTTTTATTGCAGTCATTAAAGTCTCTATTGTTATATAGTTGGTTGTAGAGTGTATAACTGCATACTACATGTCAAAATGGGTTCCACATGCTTTGGAAACGCACAAAAGCTAATTAATTTTGAAAATTAATTACATTTATACCTACTACCTGTCCAAAATCTTGGAAATATATTTATGTAATGATAGCCTACATTCAAGTTAATTAAAATAAAAAAACTAGTATATCACACGCTTTGTACGCTTTTAATACATGTCAGAAAATCTTTGAAATATATTTATGTAATAATAGCCTACATTCAAGTTAATTAAAATAAAAAAACTAGTTTATCTTACTAGATACGCTACAAATCAACTAAACTATAACAAATTACTGTCTCAACTACCAAAAATTAAATTTTAGGTCTATTTTGTTATTCACTACACTAACATCTATTTTAAAGTTATTTATAAAAAATCAACATCAACTACGCTTAAAAACGCAACCAAAATATAATAATAACATTTACAGTTAATAATAACATTTACAATAATAACATTCACATAACATATTAATACCAAAATATAATAACATTTACAATAATAACATTTACATTAATATAGAAAACCAAATTACATAAAACTAACTCCTAGCATCCGATTCCATATCGGAATCTACATCGGATTCTGGAGTCCTGCCATAGATTCCGTATCCGAATCTACATCCGGATTCTCTTCTGGAGTATGAGAGGGCATGATCCTCTCCCACATGCCGTCCGATGTGTAGGTGGAGTCCCTAAGCCTATGGAGGCAAAGGTTCACCTAAGAATGGAGTGCCCTATAAACGGACACCGCCTTGAAGTCCTCCAAGTCGTTCAACTCGATGTACGCTACCTCGATGCCCGGCACTACCATTTCAATGCTGAAATAATCAGCAGTCGTGTACCCAAGCCACCTAACCATTCGGTTAAGTTGTTGGTACGTGAAGGTTTGAGGGTTGACATAGTCAATATACCTCACCCTTTGATTCCTCCGGGAGGCGCCGGAAAAAATGTGGAATCGTATGGTGAAAAATGTGAGGTCGTAATAGATGGGAGCTTGAGCACCCGGTGCATGTTCGAGCCAAGCTGCAGCCATTATCGGAAATTATAATCGGAAGAAAGGTGGATTGTGATTGTGGATTCTGATTATGGATTGTGATTGTGGATTGTGATTGTGACTGGTATTTAAACACCATCGGAAACCGCTGGTACATCTCCCTGACAAATTGAATTTGGCGGCACAAGAAACTGTAAAGGCAATGATGACGTCGCCACTCGTCAAATCAACGTGTGGCCATTAATGACGATTGGACACACTTATAAATATTATAGTGTGACCATTTATCACTTATAGTCACACATAATAAGTGTATCCGTAACAATAAAAAATTTAGAAAAAATAAAACTAAGATATTCTTTGGTCACGCAACCTCATATAAGTGGCCATTAATTACATTTGGACACACTAAAACATCCTTTAAGTGTGACAATTTATAACTTATAGCAACACATAATAAGTGTATCCGTGACAATAAAAAACTTATAAAAAACAAAACTAAGATACTCTTTAGTCACACAACCTCGTATAAGTGGCCATTAATTACATTTGGACACACTAAAACATCATTTAAGTGTGACAATTTATAACTTATAGCCACACATAATAAGTGTATCCATAACAATAAAACACTTATAAAAAGCAAAACTTAGATACTGTATGGTCACACAACCTCGTATAAGTGGCCATTAATTACATTTGGACACACTAAAACATCATTTAAGTGTGACAATTTATAACTTATAGCCACACATAATAAGTGTATCCGTGACAATAAAAAACTTATACAAAGCAAAACTAAAATACTCTTTGGTCACACAACCTTGTATAAGTGGCCATTAATTACATTTGGACACATTTAAAAATATTTTAGTGTGACCATTTATAACTTATAGCCACACATAATAAGTATATCCGTGACAATAAAAAACTTATGAAAAATAAAAGTAAACTACTCTTTGGTCACGCAACGCCGTGTAAGTGGCCATATATTTTAAGTGTTTTAGCCACATAACTAATAAATACAATGGTTATTCGTCATATTTCGCCACTTTATTAAAAATGTGGCTAGAAAATGTGACATTAGGTCACACAACGTAATATAAGTGGCTATATCTTTTACCTTTTAGACACATCTCTTATCAATACAGTAGCGGTTTGTCAAATTTCGCCACACTATTAAAACATGTGGCTAGTTAAATGTCACAGTTTGTGGCTAATGCATGTGTTTTTGGTCACATGTATCAAAGATCAAACAAACTATGACTGTATGTCACATTTCGCCAAACGTTTTTATAATGTGGCTTGTTTTTGTCATCGTTTTTTTCAAAGTGTGGCGAAAAGTACCTGACTAGGTATAGAATGGTCACGTGAAGAATAATATGTGTGGCCAAAACATTCTGGAAGGTTTTCAAACATGGTCAAAGACCTTTTAGCCACACATTTAAGCCGAAGTGTGGCAAATCGCCCAGACCACATGTGTGGCCGAAGGTCGGTATTCACGTAGTGGTATCCGATTGCGGGTTCACGGGAACCCACTGAGTTTCAGATTTTATACGTATACCTATATAAAATATGAGAGTGAACCCATATATAAATTGTGAGTGAATCCATACATAAAATGAAATCATGGTCGGGTGGTAAACACATTCCCTTATTGCCCTAAGAACTAGGGTTCGATCCCCTCTTACCACTTTGGTCATTAGAAGGGTGAAGGGTGAAGGTCTATTTTATATTACAATGTTAATCTCTTTAGTTTAATGGAGGAATTGAAATTGGTTGAGACTTGATCATTGGAGACCGGTCCTTATCTCTTGCGTTGGCAAATTTAGTTATGGGGTAAATCTAAGACTATAATATTCCCATTGTAATCATAGGAGTTTTAGTTTATTTGTAAATAAGTTGTGTTCGTTTTTTGTGTTTTGGTTGTTTGTTTGTAACTCGGGTGTCTTGTCTCTGACTCTCTTGCTAGACGTGTTTTGTTCGTTAAACAGGTTCCATTTGGCCGTTTAAAAAAATAGTAATGTTAAATTGTTAATTTGTTGAACCTTACTTGGCCCGTACCATTGAACCGACCCGAATATTAGTGAACCTTAACCGACCTGAAAATTATTGAACCTTACCCGACCCGAACCGTCTAACTAACTCGATTTTTTTTTATATGTTCGGCCTTATTAAACTAGAGCGTTTAAAAACAGTGAACTCACTGAAAAAAATTTATGGATCTGTCACTGAATTTATTATGAATTATGATATCCAATTTTTTTAAAAGAAAATAAAAATATCTGCAATTTAATTTTATAAATATAGTATATTTGATATTTTTATTTTATTTTAATAAGAATTATTTTTAGTCAATAGGCTAATAGTAAGAGAAAAAATAAAGAGTTTAATCTATTTTAATAAATACTTTCAAAGTAACTATATTGATAAATATTTTTTCTCCTACCACCCATCTCAATAAAAAGACCTCTGAGTATGACTTGCTATGTTTAATCGTTGTTGGTTATTCATGAAGTCAAACGCATTAATGTCCATTAATTGGTTGTATAATTGAACAAGTCAATCGTAGCATGTAGAAGGATAAATACAAGTCGGTGAAAATGATTGGAGGTTTGACTTTTGCTGTTAAACAAAGATAGATACGATCATACGAAGATTATGAATTTTTTTGGTGGATTTACAGATTATCCTATATGACAATTTCAATAAAGAAAAGTTAATTGCTATCAAATTTAATGAACCAATCAGTAAGAATAATCTAGTTTTCAGATCTCTAGATAATATCATATTGAGTAAAGCTCAAAGTTAATGAACCAATCAGTACTCAAATCCGCGTGAAGTTGATGCACCCGTCCAACTTCCCAACTGTAAAACTTCATATGGGCTAATAGTCGTCTGCCACTTGATGCCTCCATCATATATTCACAATAACACACCACATGTGATTTTGTATGTATGTATACACCAACCAAGACCTCTAATATCAATATCATCCCACACTTTTGCTACTGATAACCCCTCTTGCTTGCATTCACTTTCGCAACATTTGTAGAAATGACATGTGTGCAAAAAAGATGGCTCGGTGTCCATGTAATATCAATAATCATTACACTAACAATGGTTTCTTTGGAGGTTAATGGTGCCCCTCAAGTTCCGTGTTACTTCATTTTTGGCGATTCTTTGGTCGATAACGGGAACAATAACCGTATCGTGTCATTGGCAAAAGCCAATTACTTGCCATACGGTATTGATTTCCCGAATGGCCCGACAGGAAGGTTTAGCAATGGCAAAACTGTTGTCGATACTGTTGGTAAGTTTCATCACTTTACTCTGTTATGTATGTAATTGTACATGTACGTATTTATTAATCATACACTATTTTAAATGACCGTCCTGATAGATGTTTTTGACCAAAAAATTTTCAAGTTTGATGAACACCCATTCATATATTGGCCGCACGACTGAATTGTTTTTCAAAGTTTGCAAACCACCCCCCCCCACCCCCCCACCCCACCCCAAATTGCTAAACTTAAGTGTTAACGGACGTTGGATGGTGTGAAATTGGATACACTTTTATATTGCTACTTATAATCATGCATGTACATGTTTTACTTGATCATATAAAGTCTTACGAAGCTACAAATTTCTTAATCTTTTGCTGAGCTTCTGGGATTCAATGGTTATATTCCACCCTATGCAAATGCTTGGGGTCGTGCGATACTTAATGGAGTTAATTATGCATCAGCAGCAGCAGGAATCAGAGACGAAACAGGACAACAATTGGTACATGTTATCTAAACTTCTTCAATTATGTTCCTGGAACATTATTAACTATTAAATTTAGTTTAATTAACATCACTAGACACTTATAATGCAAGCATTGATTTATAGGGTGCACGAATTAGCTTCGATGGGCAGGTGAATAACTACAAAAATACAGTGTCACAAGTGGTGAATATACTAGGAAACCAAACTTCAGCAGCGAATTATCTTAGACAATGTATATACTCGGTTGGATTGGGAAGCAACGATTATCTCAACAACTATTTCATGCCTACTTTCTACCGAACTAGCAGACAATATACGCCGGAGCAGTATGCTTCAGTTCTCATTCAACAATATTCTCAGCTAATAAGAGTAAGTAGCTAGTACAGTAACTATTATTCCAACTGGTAATTGGTGCAAAAGTAGCATTCATACTTTCATGGGATGACTGTATGAGTTATGTTTTTGAATACTGATAAATTCAGTTTTCATATTTTGATCGAACGTGTAACCCAATTACAAGATAATGAGATATTGGTAAATCCTCACTATCAATCTACATTAGATAATAATAACTATGATAGATATAGATAATAAACTCGGCCATTTTTTTCTTTATTACCAATAAATATGAATTTTGGTACTTTCAGGAACTTTATAATTATGGAGCAAGGAAACTCGTGTTGAATGGCATTGGGCAGATCGGGTGTAGTCCAAACGCGTTGGCTCAAAATAGTAACGATGGATCTACATGTGTTGAGAGAATCAACTCTGCGAACAAATTGTTCAACAACAAGCTTATATCTCTGGTCGATAACTTCAACAGGGACCTACCCGATGCAAAATTCATCTACATCAACAATTACGACATTTTCCAAGACTTGATCAATAACCGTCAATCCTACGGTATGTATTTATATCAGCAACCTTTGATCGTTCAAAGGAATATTTTTCAAGAAACTAACATTGTTTTGCATAATGTGCAGGTTTCACAGTGACAAATGCCGGATGTTGCGGCATGGGAAAGAATAACGGGCAAATCACTTGTCTTCCTGCTCAAACACCTTGCCGAAACAGAGATCAACATCTATTTTGGGACGCTTTTCATCCTACTGAAGCCACAAATGTAATCGTTGGTAGGAGATCTTACAATGCTCAGTCATCGTCTGATGCTTATCCGATGGATATCCGTCAACTGGCTCAGCTTTAAACTTGCTATGTTTCGCCATACCCACGGGTCAGAATACAAGAATTTTTTAGATGGAAAAATATTGGTTTGAGATCCCATATACCAACTACTTTATTATGTATACCTTTGCAATTGAGTTTGATAATTTGTGTTTACAGTGATTGTTTTTATACATGTATTTATTATATTATTAATGAAATGAAAACAAGTTAAGTTTAACCTTAAGTACACGGATTCAATCCATGCATGCTAGCGCATACATCTGTTTCATATCCGGTCCCATACTCATGGATTATCGGGTGTGCAAGTTAGTTTGTCAAAAACTTCCGATTGGGATTGAAATTATACATTTCTTACTACTTACAGTTTCGTATATATAATTTATTACCCAAAGAAATTAAAAATATAAAACCTAAAAGTTAATGAACTGGTAAATTATTCTATTAACCAAGGACAATGAATATAGAAAACATTTAAATGTGTGGTTTAGTAAACGGGTATACGTATGCGTATTTTGGGTAACATGGTCGAGTACCACCTGATACCATATATACCTACCTACACACGACATTTTTTTAAAACTGTTACCATGTCCAGTCCCATACCGGATACATGTCCCATTATTCAAGTCCCAAGCCAATCAAATAAAAGAACGAAGAACATGCCAAACTTCACTTATTATTATATATATCAAGGAAACTAGCTCAAAACCTTAATACAATATACTTTGAAAGATGATAGCGGTGGGTGATATTTAACTCTAACTTGTTAGATCTATTTATACTAGTTTAGCCAACTTGCCAGCTATTTGCATTTATATCCAACTACTTGAAATAAATGTCCAACCACCAAACTTATGGCCAACTATATTAGTTAATGCCAACTACCATATAACCTCTTAATCCCATACACCATAATGAGATACTTGGCCCAGACTCGTCATGTCTGACTCGGTTAATTACCATCATTCACCCCCTTAATCTCCGAGTTGGATTTCGGGTGGTCTTCAACTCCAAGGAAATTGCACATCTCCTTGAATTTGATTCTTCCAAGGGCTTTGGTTAGAATATCAGCTCGCTGTTATTTCTCGTTTATATGCTTGACAACTACATGCATCCCCTTCTTCAACAACATCCGAGTAAAATGATATCGGTCATTGATGCGCTTGGTCCTTCCAGGAAAAACATGATTTTTAACGAGTGCTATGGCTGAAGTACTATCAATAAGCAAGAGTACTCCTTCAACTTGTTTCCCGGTTACTTCACTTAAAAGGGCTCAAAGCCACACGGCTTGGCTAGAGGCCGGTGATGCTGCCATATACTCGGCTTCACACGAAGACAGAGAAACCATGGCCTGCTTTTGTGAACACCACGAGATAGGTACTTTGCCAAAATAAAGCACATGCCCGGTGGTACTTCGTCCGAAGTCTTCATCAATGTTGTGACTGCTGTCACTAAAACCAGTTAGCAATTTGGTACCTCCATGTCGATACCGTATACCCGTGCTTGCGATTCCCTAAACATACCTCAGAATCTGTTGCACCCCTGCATGTGAGATTCCTTTGGGTCTTGCATATATCGACTAACAATGCCAACCGCATATGCAAGATAAGGTCTGGTATGGATAAGATACCGAAGACATCCGACCCGTCTTCTATACTCGGTTCCATCAACCGAAACTCCACTATCGATCGAACTTAACCCCGGAATCCATTGGATATTGAGCTCAGTTACACGTTTCCAAACCGGCTTGTTTTAGAATTTTTAACGCGTAACTTCTTGCTTAATCGAGATTCCGTCATTCCTTTGGTTCACTTCAATACCAAGATAATACGACAATTTTCCAAATCACTCATCTCGAACCGTTCCTGCATTTGACCCTTGAATGCCTTTACTTCTTCAACTTTGGAACCGGTTACCAAGAGACCATCGACATATACCACAATAATCAATAAGGACTTGGTTGATTTCTTCACGTATACAGCTTGTTCCTCAATATATCTTTTGAAACATATCTCACTTAGAACCCCTTTTAACTTTGAGTTCCAAGCTCTCGGAGCTTGCTTTAGCCCGTAAAGATCCTTCGAGTGTTTATACACTTTATGACTCTCTCCTTCCTTTATGAACGTTTCCGGTTGTTCAACAAACACTTCTTATAGTAAATCACCATGTAAGAAGGCAGATTTTACATCCATGTGATGTACCTCCCATACTTCACTTGTGGCTAGAACTAGAATAAGTCGAACTATCTCGAGTCGGGCCACGGGTGTGAACACCTCATCGTAATCGATCCCGTGTCGTTGTACATACCCCTTTGCAACTGACCGTGCCTTGTACTTGTTTACCGATCCATCCAGATTTTTCTTAACTTTGAAAACCCACTTTACCCCAATTGGCTTCACCCCGTTAGGACAAACTGTAAGCTTCCCCGTGTTGTTTTTCTCGAATGATTCCAAATCGGATTTCGTTGCTTGAAGCTACTCTTTACTTTTTTTTGCTTCTTCATATTTTGTAGGTTCGTCTTCAATTAAAAGCATTAAATCTTCATCGAGTACATAATCATCAAAGTATCTTGGTGGAACCGAAACCTATGTGGAACTCCTAAGTATCAGACCAGAATCGTGATCCGCAACTGAGTTACTACTATTGTTCGGTTAGATGATGAGCCCGAGATGTTTTTTGGTTCGGAAACAGACTCGTTTTCGTTGTCGAATTGCACAATTTCCTCTCCCCAATTGATAACAAAATCTTGCCAAACGCACTGATCAACCGTTACGTTCGAATTCTCAGACCATTTCCTTCATCAAATTTAACATCCCGACTCACCACAACTTTCTTAATGATTGGGTCGAACAAACGAAAATCCTTGGAACCATGCTCGTTTGAAATATACACCACTTTCTTGCTCCTATCATCGAGTTTCTTTAGGTGTTGGGTCGGAATTTTTGCAAATGCAATACAACCAAATACCTTTAGATGACTTATATTCGGTTTTCGTTCTTTGAATGCTTCATATGGAGTCTTGTCTTTTACCACTCGGGTAGTTACTCGGTTTAGAACATAAGTCGAGTGTCTAACCCCTTCACCCCACATAACTCCTTGTACATTCCGAGCCTTCAAAATACTTCTTGTCATCTCTATTAAGGTTCGATTTCTCCGTTCCACCAAACTGTTTTGTTGAGGTGTGTATGGGGCGATGAGTTGACAAGCTACCCCGTGTGATTTGCAAAATTCCATGAACTCGTGAGAAGTAAATTCTCCACCCAGATCCATGCAAAACGTTTTTATTTTCACTCTGGTCTCCAATTCTCTACACTTGTTTTGAAACTTTTGAACATACCAAATGCTTCGTCTTTCACCTTCAACATAAACGACCACATATATCGACTAAAGTCATCAATCAAAACAAATAAGTATCGGTTTGCGGTTAAAGTGGGTAGGGTGATCGGATAGCATAAATCCCCTTATATCAACTCCAAGATCTTTGAAGCCCGAAACGAGGCTTGGTTCAGATACGAGTCACTCGATTGCTTTCCCATTTGGCAGGCTAATTCGCAAACTTCATGTGTCGGGTTTATAGTCGGTAACCCAACCACCAGTTCTTTGTTAGCCATTGACTTCAATGAGTCAAAATTGCGATGACCTAATCGATTATGCCATGTTTGAAAAATGAGTCTTCGTTTACGTGTAAACATATGTTCTTTGCAACACGCATCTTGACCTTATAAGTTGATTCGTCTTTGTTACTTTCATGATTAGCCTACCGCTACGATTATACATCCAAAGATCGTTCTTTTTCAAAAGAACCTCCCACCCATTATCCATAGCTTGACTCATGCTTAAAATATTACACCGAAGATTTGGTATAAAATAAACATTAGTAATTGGTTTTACCTACCCGTTGTTGCAATGCAACATAATAGTGCCTTTCCCCTCGATTATGACTTAGGAATTATCACCAAAACTGACTCGGCCTACCACTCTTTCATCAAGCTTAGAAAAGAATGACCGCTCTCCCGTCATGTGATTGCCAGCAACATTATCAAGGTACCAAATCCCTTCTTCCGGTCCTTCGGATTGGTACCGGCTTGGTAAAAATTTCTCCTCGTTTAAGTAGACCGACTCATCTACTTGTTGTAGCATCAATTATATTTGCTTCCTTTCTTCGTTCAGGACAAGAGGAAGCGAAATGACCCATATAGTCACATTGGTAACATTGTAACTTTGGCCGATCTTTACCCTTATGTTTTTCATTGGTTTGTTTGAAGTTGTCTGGGTTCCCCGGTTTTGGCTATTTTCTCGACCTCGACCTCCACCCCTACTCCGATTTCCACCGGTTCCTCGTCCACTTCCTCTACTTGATTCACAATTTCGGTTATCAGAATAATGAAACAGTAAATTACCATGATCTACGGATTTTGGTTCTTCGTGTTTGGTTCGTTCTTCATAAGCCTTGATCTACGGCTTGTTACTCGGTTTAGAACATAAGTCAAATGTCTAACCCCTTCACCCCACATAACTCATGGTGCATTCCGAGCCTTCAAAATACTTCTCGTCATCTCTATTAAGGTTCGATTTCTTTATTCCACCACACCGATTCCCGATTAAAGTAGGTAGGGTGATCGGACCGCATAAATCCCCCATATCAACTCCAAGATCTTTAAAGCCCGAAACGAGGCTTGGTCCGGAAATGAGTCCCTCGATTACCTGGGGCTTATGTTGTTGGTCAGTTTATCTGGGGCGGCTTCACATACTTTATGTGCCGGGTTTATAGTCGGTAACCCAACGACCAGTTCTTTGTTAGCCATTGACTTCAATGAGTCAAAATTGACATGACCTAATTGATTATGCCGTGTTTGAGAAATCGGGTATTCATTTACATGTAAACATATGTTCTTTGCAGCACGCATCTTGACCTTGCAAAGTCGGTTCGTCTTTGGTACTTTCAGGATTAGCGTACCGCTACGATCATACATCCAAAGATCGTTCTTTTTCAAAAGAACCTCACACCCATTGTACGTAACTTGACCAAAGCTTAAAATATTACACCGAAGACTTGGTATAAAATGAACATTAGTAATTTGTTTTACCTCCCCGTTGTTGCAATGCAACATAATAGTGCCTTTCCCCTCGATTTTGACTTGAGAATTATCACCAACGAACTCGGCCTACCCTCTTTCATCAAGCTTAGAAAAGAATGACCGATGTCCCGTAATGTGATTGCTAGCACCATTATCAAGGTACCAAATCCCTTCTTCCAGTCCTTCAGATTGGTACTGGCTTGGTAAAACTTTCTCCTCATTTAAGTAGACCGACTCATCTACTTGTTGTAACATCATTAGGGTTTCTTTGGTCTCAGTTAGATTTGCTTCCTTTCTTCGTTCAGGACAAGAGGAAGCGAAATGACCCATCTGGTCACATCGATAACATTGTAACTTTGACCGATCTTTACCCTTATGTTTTTCATTGGTTTGTTTGAAGTTGTATGGGGTTCCCTGGTTTTGGCTATTTTCTCGACCTCGACCTCGACCTCCAACCCTACTCCGATTTCCATCGGTTCCTCGTCCACTTCCTCTACTTGATTCACAATTCCAGTTATCAGACTAATGAAATAGCAGATTACCTTGATCTACATATTTTGGTTCTTCGTCTTTGGTACGTTCTTCATAAGCCTTGAGCCGACCCACTACGTCTTCAAACCCAAACTTTTTTAGATCTAGGATGTGTTCAAGTGGAGCAACAATATGAATAAATCGACGAGGTAAACTTGTGAGAAATTTCTTGACAATTTTCAGCTGCTCGAAAGTCTCTCCGAGTGTGGCAGAGTTTGAAGAGATCTCCGATATTCTGTTTGCATAATCATCAATCTTTTAAGAATCTTTCATCTTCAATGCATCAAACTCAACTATCAATGTTTGTAGCCTTGCTTCTCTTACCCTTTCGGCTCTAGATGTCGGGTTCGGATTGCTTTCCACATCTCTTTTGCCGAGTTCAGAGTGCCGACTTGCAAAATCTATTGTTTGGGTAATGGATTGGAAAAGTAGGGAGGTCGCCATGTTATTTTATCTTTGCATCAGTGGTACCAGGATCTATCGCATCCCATACGCTATGTACATTAAAATTAACATTCATGCGGAGTGCCTATACTGTGTAGTTTGTTGCTATTAACATCAGGCATTGAAACGAACCCGAGCTCCTGCCCTTCTTGGCTAGCGGCGGTGGTGTATTTGAGTCACCCATGACTTGATCAAACATAACTTTGTTTGATCAATTGTTTCAGCAGTAATGAACGTTTATCGATTGGTCCTTGAACAACTCTGATACCAATTCAAGTCCTAAGCCAATCAAATAAAAGAACAAAGAAAATGCGAACTTCACATATTAATATATCAAGGAAACTAGCTCAAAACCTTAATACAATAAACTTTGAAAGATGATAGTGGTAGGTGATTTCTAACTCTAACTTGTTAAATCTATTTATAATAGTTTAGCCAACTTGCCAACTACTTGTATTTATGTCCAATTACTTGACATAAATGTCCAACCACCAAACTTATGGTCAACTACATTAGTTAATGCCAACTACCATATAATCTCTTAATCACATACACCATAATGAGATACTTAGACCCACTTGCCATGTCCGACTTGGTTAATTACCAACAAGTATTTGGTTATCCGGTCTATCCGTCGGGTTTCGGTTCGTTTGTCATCTTTAGTTTGGGCTTCATATACATGTGTGTGGTTTTCTGTGAACTATTTGTCTTAATGGCCCACCATATATTAGATGGGTTATTTTTATCTACACAACTGCACACATCCGGCCATAACACATCATTTTGGGCAATCTGATCCATGTTTGTGGTTACTATCCAAAGATTTTATTTTCACATGGTGTTGTACACTATGATCACATATTTTTATTTTGGATTGAAAGACTTTATCATTATGAACACCTATTCTAACAAGTTATCTGATTTGCTTTTTTCTAGATAATGATCTAAATGTATTGTAATATGGTTTTGTTAAATATTATTGTAGTTGAAGATAAACACCACCAAAGCAATTTGCAAGAGTGAAATGCCAAGGGAAAATTTTGAAATTTTGAAAAGTATATTAGATGATTTCATGATTTCGTCAGTATAAATGCACAATGTTGTTAAAATAAAAAGGGAAAGTTGAATGTTAATATCATGATCTATTCTTGTTGGTGCTCCTAGTATTCAAGATTTTGCTCCTGCACATATCTCTATTTTGTCTATCAAATCAGTTAATTACTAAGGCAAGTTGTTCTTTTCATCATAATATATTAACAATTTACGGTTTTTTTTCACTAAAACATGATAAAGTCAAAAGTTATAATATTGTTTGTTTTTCTTTTAGTTTGTTTGGTCAAAATTATAGTTATCTAAAACGCGGTTCACTCTGGTACGAGAACACGGACCGGGTACACAATTTGCTAGAGGGTGCGTATTCGGTACGGAGGGGACTAACCAGTCATATCGATAAAACTATTTGTCTATTTGGACTTTTAGTTTAAGTATATAGGTTATTTTAGGTTAAGTATAAGAAACCGTAAAATGAGATTCGGTATGAGTTCCAATCCATTGAAATCGCGATTTGGATACCAATCGGTATTTTCGGAATTTCAGTTTGATTCTTCTTCGTATAGGTGCGATATACCATACGATTGAAATCAAAATTTAGAACAAATTGGTACGCTAGCGTATTCGTTTCGGTACATTTTATATCAATACGAAAATAGTGGCTTGATGAGCGATTTATGTAAGATTGTAGTTTGTCGGGTTGTAAAATATAAGATTGTGGTTTGTCGGGTTCTTAGATATAGGATTGTGGTTTGCTCAGGTTATTCTAACTTTATTTATTTGTCATGTAAATTTCGCAAGAATTAGGATTTGCTACGCGCATGGAATACGACAATACAACAGTGATAATAATGCCCATGTTAAATTACATTTATGTATTTTGATATTGTTGAATGCGGATAAATTGTATAATACTCGTATTGTTGAATTCAAAATATTTGTATAAGTTTGGTCATAAATTTGTATAGTAATTAATATTGCAGGTCTTTGTTTACTGTCTTATTAGTATAAAAAATTAGCAGGTTTTGGTTATTAATATTGCAGCTTTTAATTTATAATATAATAGCCTTATATTTGTATTGTCAGACGCGGTGTTAGGTGTGACACCACTTTAAACCATGGCCCGCTTTTAACTAAATGCAAAATATTGGAACCGCTTGAAAGAAAACAAATAATTGATTTGAAGCGATGCACTTAAAATCGGTTGGAAACCGCTTCAAAGATAAACAAAAACGCTTCTAAGAGGCTATGCTTGTAGTAGTGATGCGAAGATTCCAAATGACACTTAAATGTGACAAAGTCGTTAAAAAAAACATAGTCTTTCTGCTTAAATAACGAAGAGCAAGAAAAGTAATTGATCCAAAGCCAAAATAAGTGTAAATTAGACAACTAGTGATCTGCGTGGTACTAAGTCCTCAACAAATCTTGATGTTAGGAAGATTCTTGCAGTAAAAAGGTAAATTTGAACACTGAATTCAAGTAATTAAACTTACGCATTAAACTATTCATATATGTGACTTCAAGGGATCCTAAATGTTAAGATTCTTACGCCATGTGTATTGAGACATTATAGAGGCATTATATGGGTATATAAAGCCCACTATCCCCGAGGTATTATGAGGCATTATAAGGGCATATACGTTTTTACAATAATATCCATATGTGTCTTGAAGTGGTAATGTTGAAGATGAAGGGCGCATTAATGAGCCTTATCCATTACACATGTTTTTTACTAAAATAAAATATAATGATGTTACAGAAAATGTTCTTTAAGGGACATTAACCATTACGCATGACAATAGGAATTCAGAGCCATAAGCAAAATAAGAGGGCATATAAATCAATATGCCTAAAGTTTCTTATAAAACCCTTTAAATCATCCTAGAACTACTCTGAATGACCATTGAAGAGAGGTATTGTATTGTCAGACAAGACTTTTATTTACTTACTTTTTTAATACGAACTTCATCTATTATGTTTGGTGTTATGTCGGTAACAAAGCCTACTGATCCCTTGATGAAGAGTGTGTGTGATTCTTCAATGAATAGTCTTTTGATAATCCCTCGATGCAGAGCCTTTGATCCTGTCATGGTAATCCCCTTTGACAATGGCAGTAACCCACCGATGATGCTATGTATATGTTGGTGACGCCTAGGTAAATTCCACATTTTTAAATTCATTACTAACATGTTTTTCGACAGAGTCACACCGGCCATTTATCGATGGGAGACACCTTCACCGAGGTACTTTAGACTGATGGGTCCGTATGTAAAAGCTCTTATATTTGTTTCCGTGGAGTGTCACCTCATCCGTGGAGCACAAGTATGACGGAAATTTTGTAGGTCCTATGGACGGATCAAGCAGCAAACAACTAGTGTTCTTGGATCAATCTCAACACTAGCTAGCGGAAATCACTAGTAAGGAACCGAGATCTCAGTTCTTGTTTGGAGTTGGTTATTACCTGAAATGGAAAGCTAGAGATGGAGAAGAGAGAGTTGGTGAATGGTTAAGATGATAATATGGAAAAAGGTTTGTTTATGCATGAGTATGCTCTACATCATATAGGTGAGAGCATATCATGCACTCTTTCATTAAATGGGCCCAAATGGGCTTTTGTTTACATGGCCTTGGGCCCAAACATACAATAATAAACCGACAAGATAACTAAAATACAACGTTAACAAAATGAGTAAATACAAAAGACTAATATACAAAACGGGGCCATACAATCTCCCTCTATTCTTTAGTATTTAATCTGTTAGCTCTTGTCTTCAGTTGGTTTCATAATCTAAGTCGTCTTCGCAATAGTATAGTTGATTATCAACAAGATATGATTTATGTGATCGTTATTGAGGTTATGAATGAATGCATGTCGGTACGTGAACGATCTTCGAATATTGCACGTATCGTTAGGGAAGGTAATCGTTTTATGAAGTATGTATGAATAATATAGAAGGATATGTGTGAAACTGTATAAATGATAGTTCGAAGAAATGAATATATGAGCAGGCGGAAGAAAGGACCAGACCCTTATTATAATATCTGAGATGATAGGGACCAGACCCTTATAATATCTTAGATGATATGGACCAGACCCTTATAATATCTGAGAGGATATGGACCAGACCCTTGTAATATTTAAGATGATAGGGAGCAGACCCTTATAATATTCGAGAGGATAGAGACCAAACCTTATAATATCTGGGAGGTTATAGGGCGTAATGCTGTTTAAAACGCATATGTATGTAAAGTAAGTTTAGTTATAAAAGTATGAAAGAAAGAAAGAAATGAATGAACGTATATAAGTATGTACGAATTAACGAAAGATAAACAGGTTAAGTAAGTTATATTTATCTTCGGATACGTATATATAAGTATGTGAATGTATTGTATGTTCATGTTTTAACTAGAACTCACTTAGCGTAGCTGACTTTTAGTATGCACGCAGGTAAATAGGCTGAAGCAGTTAGCTTGAGGGAAACATATGGCAGAATCTGAAGAAGCTGACATCTGCAGAAAGATTTGTCATGATGCTTAATAAGATGTTTTCTGCTATATTTTTTTAAGACAAGTTTGAATGCTTTGTAATGAATGATCGAAGTTTTATTTCTTCAGCGAAAGTTTTAATTAACTCTGATATTTAGAACTGTGTTTATGAGTAAATCCAACGCCAAAGTAGGGCACCAAGAACATGGCCTTACAACATTGACTTCTTTTTTACCCCTAATCCCCTTTGATTATCCCTTTAAAATAAGACACATCGAGGAAAAACACACCAAACACTCACAACCTCTAGATCAAGTGAACCATCGCTCTAGATTTCTTCTTACACTTTTTAGACAAACCTTATTTTTTATTGTAACCTTACACTATATATATATATATATATATATAAGGAGAGGATCAAGAGAAAACTCATCCTTATATCGAAAACTTAAAAACTCCAAAAGAATTATTTTTAATTAATAATAAAAAATCTTTTCAAATTTTCGTTTTTGCCATTATTCTTTTAATTTGTTACTATTCACTCGAAAAATTAAAAAAAAAACATAAAAAATGACGTTATAATGCACATACGTATTACTGTGCGATACTGTTGTATTACTATGTATTTTTATGTTCAATTGAGTTTAAATGCATATATTCAATATTTGTGTATTGTGTATGTGTAGTAGTGTTGTATTACATGATTATATATATATATATATATATATATATATATATATATAATTAAAAGTCGATTTTGTGACACTCGTCAATTTCAGGTTAACTCCGTTAATCCGAGCCCCGTTAATTCAAACTCAAGATCACACGAACTATGTCATTCCAGTTAACGCATATCCCATTACATTTAAATTAGGGTTTAAATGACGCATGACAATCATTACACAAGTAGTCTTTCGTAATTTCACCGAACCACACACGAGTCGAATGAAACACCGTTGGTGAACAAACAATAAATATCATAAACAAGTATTTGATAATTATGTATTACTTTTATGTGTTACTTGGTGTTTACGTGCATAAAATTAATTATGAATGATATAAACAATTTTGTGCTAAAACGGGGTGAGCTAAAAGGTTAGGGGATGAAGTGTGACATGAGTTAATACTTAAACAACTTATTACACAACCCTAATTCCCCTCCCTCTACTTGCGATCGCCCCCCCCCCCCCTCCCCTCTCTCCCTTTTGTCGACCGTAGACACACACACACATACAAAAGTGTTTTTCAAGCTTGCTTGAAGGATTCAAGATGCTAGATAGGTAATTAACATCCTCTTTAGCCATTGTATTGATTTAATCATACTATTGAACATGCTAATCAAAACCCTAAATCTTGAAAGTGATGAATAAAGATGAGTTAGGTTTGTATGAATGTTGATGAACACTAGTGAATTTATAACTAGTTGCATTGTTATTGATTGTTAATTACATGTTTCTTGAAATTGAATCTAGGAGTAAAACCCTAGATGTGCATGAAAGGTGAAATTGAGATGCATGTGTGGTGAATTATGGGTCTAGAGGATTGTATGCATGATTGTTAGAGCATAGGTTATTAGTTTGTTGAATTTTGGTGAAAACAGATGCCGGACAGATTCTTAATTGCATGTTTAAATGACTGTAACTCGATGTTAATGTTGTGTTTTGAAGTGATATTGACTCTATGATGTAGTAGATCGAGACTAGTTTCTAAATAGTCTGATTTTGTAATTTTTAGGCGTTTGAAAGTTAGTTTTTATTAATTTACAAATCTATTGTGCAAGTCTGATTCGAGAAGCCTTCTGGTAGGTTGTTTTGCGATTAGTGTATCTCACAAACGACACAACCAATTGGGTTGGTTTCTCTTCTGAAGATTAATATTTTTAGTATGGAATCTGACCCATTTGTCGTTGCATTAATTGGATTTTCCATGTAACGGGAATAACAAATAACGTTCTGTTGCGCATGATATTGACTGCTGAGTGTTTACTGTGTTTTTTTGATCATTGTGAGAAAACCATATGTGATAAAAATATAATAAAAATATTTTTAAAAGCCTAACTCATTTGTTCTTCTGTGATGATTTTTGGTGATTTTATTGACATGTTATTAATATACAATGGTAACACTTAACACTTAATATTGGTTGACTCATATAACTAATCACCAACGTGTTTGTCGAGTCGCACTTATTTCACAAACGAAACACGAAACGCATCTCATGCATAAGTTTTATGTGTCGAGTCTAGGGACTCACTTTTAGTTCAAATACTTAGAAGTCTCATTTTTATTTTTAGAGCACTAGTGAGGATTTCTGTGATGCACAATTTTCTCGGATCTTTTGTTATCTTCTCAAACAGTGAGTTTCACGGCCCCTTTTACTCTTTTAACACTTTTATTAGGGGGAGATAACATACTCCAATGCTTTAGATTTTGTTACTTTTATATATCACATGTTAGGCTAAGTGGCAACAAACCAACTAAAGTCCTTCTGAACATCGAACCGATTAATATTTGGATAATAGCGAGTCACCTTTGAGTAGTACTACTGGGTTTGACAAACCCCACCCAACTCTAAACTCAACTGTAGGTCGAGTGGGTGTATTTTTGGTTAACACATTACCATGGTCGTGGTTGACATGGTGGCAAGGCAATCGTTAAAGAGTCAGCTTCGATGTCGAACACTTAGTAATACATGCTTGATAGGTTAGCTACCTATTGATATATAATTGACTTAACACTATCTGGTAACGCTAAAACACAACGTTTAATTTATGTAAACCTGTGAACTCACCAACCCTGTGTTGACACTTTTAGTATGTTTATCTCAGGTAGCCGAGGCGGGCGAGCGGTATAGTACATGCATCCACTAAACATTTATGCTTTAAATTTCTTTTGAGTTTTATCATGAAAACTGTGTTTTTAATTCGTCCTGTGTGGCGCAACTATTTGCCTTACGATTTACGTTTCCGCATTTATACGTAAGACTTGATGTCTTGGTTGTTTGTTTTTAAAAAACTTTAATTGTGGTGTTTGATATAACTAATGATTCCGATCATGTAAGTTCACACACTCTGATGGTAAAACTCCGTTAGTGGATTTTGAGGGTGTGACAGATGTAGTTCACATGTGCATTAATTTTGGGTTACACATACGTATTAATGTGTATTCGATGTGTTTATTAGTCTTATATTCTATATATACAATTGTGTGTACCAAATATGTGCAATAGTGGTGTATTCTTTGCAATACAACACTCATGCATATATGCAATGCACACTATAGCACATGTGCACTACACCGACGAGATTACTAACAACGTTTTTTTATAATTTTTTTGTGTGGGAACAATATCAACATAAAAGAATAATGGATAAAAAATATAAAATACAAAAAAAATTAAAAAAAGAGTTAAAAATAATTCTTTAAGAGTTTTTATGTTTTCTCTTTAGAAGGATTTTTCATTTGATCCCACCCGTGTGTATATACATATATATATATATATGTGTGTGTGTGTGTGTGTATGTATGTATGTATGTGTGTATGTATGTATGTATGTATGTATGTATGTACAGGAAGGATCAATCGAGAGAGAATTTCTTCTTACGGAGATATCTAGAGAACTCCTATTTAGAGGGTTATTTTTGTAAAATTGCACTCCAATTACATCTAACACATCGTGAGAAATTGAGAACCCATGTGCGTCGTCTTCCCCATCTCCCCTGTGATAATCATTGAGATCAACTTTGAAGCATAATCGTCGATTTTGAACACTAAACGATGGTATATATTGAAGATTGATTCTCTATGCATCGTTACATGTATATATCATTGAAGACCAATTATATAACCATGAATTCAGTCGTTGCATATGACAATTGAAGGTGTTTCATTCGTTTTCCAGGTAAACTAAGCATGTGTTGCTTCATATGAAAGTTTTACAAACAAAATTGACATTGTATTTACATATTTAGTCGATTCTGGGTAAGAACATATGCTATTTGATTAAAAAAAAACCTAATTTGTTTTATCGAAGTGCCCAACAGAGTTAATCTATTGATGTTGATTCAAACTCTTGAAATTATAATTGTATAGTATTGCAATCTGCCGGTGTTAACCAACAAGGTAGCATATTATTTATATACTGCATATATTTAATATACATTACTATGTATTTTTATATTCAATTGAGTTTAAATGCATATATTCAATATTTGTGTATTGTGTATGTGTAGTAGTGTTGTATTACATGATTATATATATATATATACATATATATACATATATATATATATATAATTAAAAGTCGATTTTGTGACACTCGTCAATTTCAGGTTAACTCCGTTAATCTGAGCCCCGTTAATTCAAACTCAAGATCACACGAATATGTCATTCAAGTTAACGCATATCCCGTTACATTTAAATTAGGGTTTAAATGACGCATGACAATCATTACACAAGTAGTCTTTCGTAATTTCACCGAACCACACACGAGTTGACTCAAACACCGTTGGTGAACAAACAATAAATATCATAAACAAGTATTTGATAATTATGTATTACGTTTATGTGTTACTTGGTGTTTACGTGTATAAAATTAGTTATGAATGATATAAACAAATTTGTGCTAGAACGGTGTGAACTAAAAGGTTAGGGATGAAGTGTAACATGAGTTAATACTTAAACAACTTATTACACTACCCTAATTCCCCTCCACCTACTTGCGATCGCCCCCCCTCCCCTCTCTCCCTTTTGTCGACCGTAGACACACACACACATACAAAAGTGTTTTTCAAGCTTGCTTGAAGGATTCAAGATGCTAGATAGGTAATTAACATCATCTTTAGCCATTGTATTGATTTAATAATACTATTGAACATGCTAATCAAAACCCTAAATCTTGAAAGTGATGAATAAAGATGAGTTAGGGTTTATTTGTATGATTGTTAATGAACACTAGTGAATTGATAACTAGTTGCATTGTTATTGATTGTTAATTACATGTTTCTTGAAATTGAATCTAGGAGTAAAACCCTAGATGTGCATGAAAGGTGAAATTGAGATGCATGTGTGGTGAATTATGGGTCTAGAGGATTGTATGCATGATTGTTAGAGCATAGGTTATTAGTTTGTTGAATTTTGGTGAAAACAGATGCCGGACAGATTCTTAATTGCATGTTTAAATGACTGTAACTCGATGTTAATGTTGTGTTTTGAAGTGATTATTGACTCTATGATGTAGTAGATCGAGACTAGTTTCTAAATAGTCTGATTTTGTAATTTTTGGGCGTTTGAAAGTTAGTTTTTATTAATTTACAAATCTATTGTGCAAGTCTGATTCGAGAAGCCTTCTGGTAGGTTGTTTTGCGATTAGTGTATCTCACAAACGACACAACCAATTGGGTTGGTTTCTCTTCTGAAGATTAATATTTTTAGTATGGAATCTGACCCATTTGTCGTTGCATTAATTGGATTTTCCATGTAACGGGAATAACAAATAACGTTCTGTTGCCTATGATATTGACTGCTGTGTGTTTACTGCGTTTTTTTTGATCATTGTGAGAAAACCATATATGATAAAAACAAAATAAAAATATTTTTAAAAACCTAACTCATTTGTTCTTCTGTGATGATTTTTGGTGATTTGATTGACATGTTATGATTTATTAAATAGAGTGATTTTTTTGGGTTAAAATCTATCTTGATAAATTAGCTGCTGAATTATCTAAGTTAACATGAAAAGTTAATTGTTGATCGATGTTTGCTATGTGTTTGACTTATTTTCCCTTGTGGGAGATAGTTTACTAGGAATATACAATGGTAACACTTAACACTTAATATTGGTTGACACATAACACTTAATATTGGTTGACACGTGTAACTAATCACCAACGTGTTTGTCGAGTCGCACTTATTTCACAAACGAAACACGAAACGCATCTCATGCATAAGTTTTATGTATCGAGTCTAGGGACTCACTTTTAGTTCAAATACTTAGAAGTATCATTTTTGTTTTTAGAGCACTAGTGAGGATTTCTGTGACGCACAATTTTCCCGGATCTTTTGTTATCTTCGCAAACAGTGAGTTTCACGGCCCCTTTTACTCTTTTAACGCTTTTATTAGGGGGAGATAACATACTCCAACGCTTTAGATTTTGTTACTTTTATATATCACATGTTAGGCTAAGTGGAAACAAACCAACTAAAGTCCTTCTGAACATCGAACCGATTAATATTTGGATAATAGCGAGTCACCTTTGAGTAGTACTACTGGGTTTGACAAACCCCACCCAACTCTAAACTCGCCTGTAGGTCGAGTGGGTGTATTTTTGGTTAACACATTACCATGGTCGTGGTTGACATGGTGGCAAGGCAATCGTTAAAGATTCAGCTTCGATGTCGAACACTTAGTAATACATGCTTGATAGGTTAGCTACCTATTGATATATAATTGACTTAAAACTATCTGGTAACGCTAAAACGCAACGTTTATTTATCTAAACCTGTGAACTCACCAACCCTGTGTTGACACTTTTAGTATGTTTATCTCAGGTAGCCGAGGCGGGCGAGCGGTATAGTACATGCATCCACTAAACATTTATGCTTTAAACTTCTTTTGAGTTTTATCATGAAAACTGTGTTTTTAAGTCGTCTTGTGTGGCGCAACTATTTGCCTTACGATTTACGTTTCCGCATTTATACGTAAGACTTGATGTCTTGGTTGTTTGTTTTTAAAAAACTTTAATTGTGGTGTTTGATATAACTAATGATTCCGATCCTGTAAGTTCACACACTCTGATGGTAAAACTCCGTTAGTGGATTTTGAGAGTGTGACAGATGTAGTTCACATGTGCATTAATTTTATGTTACACATACGTATTAATGTGTATTCGATGTGTGTATTAGTCTTATATTCTATATATACAATTGTGTGTACCAAATATATGCAATAGTGGTGTATTCTTTGCAATACAACACTCATTCATATATGCAATGCACACTATAGCACATGTGCACTACACCGACGAGATTACTAACAACGTTTTTTTTTTAATTTTTTTGTGTGGGAACAATATCAACATAAAAGAATAATGGAAAAAAATATAAAATACAAAAAAATTTAAAAAAAGAGTTAAAAATAATTCTTTAAGAGTTTTTATGTTTTCTCTTTAGAAGGATTTTTCATTTGATCCCACCCGTGTGTATATACATATATATATGTGTGTGTGTGTGTGTGTGTATGTACAGGAAGGATCAATCGAGAGAGAATTTCTTCTTAGGGAGATATCTAGAAAACTCCTATTTAGAGGGTTATTTTTGTAAAATTGCATTCCAATTACATCTAACACATCGTGAGAAATTGAGAACCCATGTGCGTCGTCTTCCCCATCTCCCCTGTGATAATCATTGAGATCAATTTTGAAGCATAATCGTCGATTTTGAACACTAAACGATGGTATATATTGAAGATTGATTCTCTATGCATCGTTACATGTATATATCATTGAAGACCAATTATATAACCATGAATTCAGTCGTTGCATATGACAATTGAAGGTGTTTCATTCGTTTTCCAGGTAAATTAAGCATGTGTTGCTTCATATGAAAGTTTTACAAACAAATTTGAAATTGTATTTACAGATTTAGGCGATTCTGGGTAAGAACATATGCTATTTGATTAAAAAAAACCTAATTTGTTTTATCGGAGTGCCCAACGGAGTTAATCTATTGATGTTGATTCAAACTCTTGAAATTATAATTGTATAGTATTGCAATCTGTTGGTGTTAACCAACAAGGTAGCATATTATTTATATATTGCATATATGTAATACAATACTATGTATATTGCATATACGTATTATAAACTATATATGGTTATTTGATGAGAATGACTAATCGAGCTCCTATGTTGATATTACTTCAAGTTTTAGCAATTCTACTTGTAATCTCTTCCAATTTTATGGTGTCCAACGATAAGATAGTATCTTATTCTTGTACATTACATAAATGCAATACAATATTTATTACCATATTGGATATACAATTGAATTTATAATCGTACATGCTACAAGCCTAGCGGCATGTTCTCTAGTAACTCAATGGTTTGATAGGAATAACTTAATTTAAAGAGGTAGGTAAATTTCGTATTTAGCTAACAAGCTAGTAGCTCGGACTTTTTGGTTTTTAACACTCTTACTTGATGAATAAATGGTTATATACTTATATTACTTCTTTATTCACAGGTTTTGGTGAGGTTCATTGGAGTTGACGGGCATATGTATCCTAATTGTGAAGTAGTTATAATTATGTCACTATGTTAGAGATGGTTGTAAACAAACTCAATATGTAAGTATATTTTTTCTTCATAAATTCAAGAAGAAAAATGTTATGTAAGTTATGTCTAATGCTTGTTCTAATGTTTTCTTCATATTTTCATAAATTTGTTAAAGTACATGCTAATGTATATGACACCTTGGATGCTATAACTGAAGTGGTCCATCTCCTCTTGCTTCTAAGCTTTGTAGTTTAAGGTTTGTGTGCAGCATATGCTGGATTCACTGGTTAATTACTACTTCAATTTCACATTGTTGATGGTTTTTTATTAAGATATTGTTTCATTTTGTAGATTTGTGGATTTGTTGAGTGGCAATATGACCCATTTTGTCACATAATAGTGGATTTGTATGGTGATGAGAACCAAAAAAGTATGAAGCATTTGCAAGAACCGTCAAAATAAAAATAAAAATAAAAAACTGGAAGTTGTTTTAGTTGTTTGTTGGTTGTTCTTTGGCTTGTATTTTTTGTCCAAATTGACCTAAAATGTTGTAAAGGTCTTATATATTTTTTGTCTGACCAGCTGCAAAGGTCTTATATGTGGATGTACTAGTTTTGTATTAATGCATTTGTAATTTTGTTTTTGATGCAATAAGATAAGGTAATAGTCATTATATATTGAGATACATTGCCGCCAAATACACACTAAAAATGATGGAAAATTGATACCAAAATGCTACCAAAGTTGCACATCAAATTGCAGCAAATGAATGCAACTGCGTAATTAAAACGGTGCTAATGTACAATAGAAATACACATCTAAAACCTACCAAATTGCACATTAGACTGTAAGAAAATGAATGCATAAATGCAGCCAAAATGAAATTTCATATATCTCTAACCATTTAATTTGTGTTGCTATATTTTGGCCTGTTTGATCTTATAGTGCTATGCTTTGACCTGTTATTTAATATTGATATATTTTGGCCCGTTTCGATTCAAATTCCTACATTTAGAACTGCTCCATTATTTTTTATAGGCATTTTGGCATGTTTCGTTTTACATGGCTATATTTTATATTGATATATTTTAACTCATTTCATTTATATGCTACATTTTAATCCGTTTCATTTTATATTGTTATGTTTTTACCCATTTCTTTTTATATTGAAATATTTTGACTCATTTCAGTTTAACAACTATATATGTGCACTTCATAATATAAAACATTCGCTCAATGTTATATGTGTGTATTACAAAATGTAATGTATGTTTGTGCTGCATATATGTATTGCAAGCATTTATGCACATCCGAATATGAGTTATAACTGTAACAAACAGCTAAAAATCGCATACGTCAATTAACACCACCACGTAGATATACCATAAAATTCATACTCAAATTCAATCTCGTGTTCTGACAACCGATGCGCATATTGCATCATACACAACAACAAATAAATTACTAAAATTACACCCTTTTAACTAGTCCCATTGTTGGATTTTTTTCTGTTTTCTTACATCTTCTATAACCCGTTGCTTGCACACTTTGACATCTTAAAACGAAATACTCGTAGCATAGAATATTCTAAGAAGATTTAATTTCTAGATAAATCAAAATGTGAGTTATGCGAGCTATGTAACTCATCCAAAGAATCTTGACATGTTCAGCCTTTCTAACATCGCAGGTGCTGAAATAACAATCGACCTAGCCGCCCCTCTAATATATGTCGCATCGCGTATATCTCACAATGCGTGACATTATCTGTTGCTGCACATGGTAACTCTATTCTTCTTGGCCTTGCTAATATCATATCTTCTCGGGGGTGTCCAACAGATATTAGGTAATTGCTATTTATGCCAAACTATCTAATAAAAAGAACAACCATTATAGCAATCACATACGATGATAATATGTATTACTACTTTGTTTGATATAAGCACCATCAATATAAAACACATATGTAACAATAACGACTTACATATATGTATTACTACCATATTGAAGGTACGCTCGACTTACTACTTTGTATGGCGTGATTTTATGCGTGTAAATATGTGTAACACATGAGTAATGCATATACGTAATATGTCAATATTGCATATACATAATATACCTTTATTGCAAACATATAATATGTCAGGCTCGCGTAAACATATAATACACCATTATAGCATATGTGCAATAAACCATGTCCGCATAACATGTAATACACCGGTTATGCTTATGTGCAACACATCCTATAATGAATATATGTATCGCATCAATAATGAAAATTATATAGCTGTGATGCATATATGTAATACACCAAATCCGTGTAATGTTTAATACAACATATCTGCATAAACTTTTAATACATCATTAATCGCCAAATTCACATTAACGTGTAATACAATGGTATTGCATATGCGCAATACGACCTACATTGCATATATGTATTTTTTGTAAAATACATATGTACTTTTTTTGTAAAATATATGTATCGCATATATGAATATATGTATCGCATCAGGTAAATAATACATATGTACTTTTTTTGTAAAATACACGTAATCTTATATATACATATATATATTTTAACTAAATTGTCACTTTTTTGTTATATTTACCTGAATTTGCCTCTTCGACGCCCAACCATTTTCTATGTTTCAAATTACTCATTTTCCGTCCTCTTGTTTGCATCATCCTTGTTTGTATGATTTTGTAAAAAAAACAAGAAAAGAAATAATTGTATAAATGAACATCTACACTTTTAAATATTGAAAAAAATACAATATAATTTTACCGGAATTGTTATCATCTAAAAAGTTTTTTTACCTTTTCGTTGTTTATCTTTATCATACTTTT